>NC_142284.1:33225796-33540439 GCF_965620075.1 Prunus avium
GGACAATTCAAGTTCAACGGCAGTTCGTTCCTAATTGGAGTGGTTGGTGTATTCCATACTTCTAGCGATTGGATTTCACTCAAAACTCACCAAATGACTCCTCCCACCATATTATGATGTTGCCCAAGTTTGGGGCTTGATACGAAATCAATAGGTTTGAGAAATTGGACAATTCAAGTTTAACGGCAGTTCGTTCCTAATTGGAGTCGTTGGTGTATTCCGTACTTCTAGCGATTGGATTTCACTCAAAACTCACCAAATGACTCCTCCCACCATATTATGATGTTGCACAAGTTTGGGGTTCGATCCGTAATCAATAGGTGTTAGAAATTGCACAATTCAAGTTCAACGTCTGTTTGTTCCTAATGGGAGTGGTTTGTGTATTCCATACTTCTAGCGATTGGATTTCACTCAAAACTAAACAAATGACTACTCCCACCATGTTATGATGTTGCACAAGTTTGGGGTTCGATCCGAAATAAATAGGTGTTAGAAATTGGACAATTCAAGTTCAACGGCAGTTCGTTCCTAATTGGAGTGGTTGGTGTATTCCATACTTCTAGCGATTGGATTTCACTCAAAACTAACCAAATGACTCCTCCCACCATATTATGATGTCGCACAAGTTTGGGGTTCGATCCAAAATCAATAGGTGTTAGAAATTGGACAATTCAAGTTCAACGGCAGTTCGTTCCTAATTGGAGTGGTTGGTGTATTCCATACTTCTAGCGATTGGATTTCACTCAAAACTAACCAAATGACTCCTCGCACCATATTATGTTGTTGCCCAAGTTTTGGGCTCGATCCGAAATCAATAGGTGTTCCAAACTGGACAATTCAAGTTCAACGGCAGTTCGTTCCTAATTGGAGTGGTTGGAGTATTCCATACTTCTAGCGATTGGATTTCACTCAAAACTCACCAAATGACTCCTCCCACCATATTATGATATTGCCCAAGTTTTGGGCTCGATCCGAAATCAATAGGTGTTCCAAATTGGACAATTCAAGTTCAACGGCAGTTCGTTCCTAATTGGAGTGGTTGGTGTATTCCATACTTCTAGCGATTGGATTTCACTCAAAACTCACCAAATGACTCCTCCCACCATATTATGATGTTGCCCAAGTTTGGGGATCGATCCGAAATCAATAGGTGTGAGAAATTGGACAATTCAAGTTCAACGGCAGTTCGTTCCTAATTCGAGTGGTTGGTGTATTCCATACTTCTAGCGAATGGATTTCACTCAAAACTCACCAAATGACTCTTCCCACCATATTATGATGTTGCCCAAGTTTGGGCCTCGATCCGAAATCAATAGGTGTGAGAAATTGGACAATTCAAGTTCAATGGCAGTTCTTTCCTAATTCGAGTGGTTGGTGTCTTTCATACTTCTAGGGATTGGATTTCACTCAAAACTCACCAAATGACTCCTCCCACCATATTATGATGTTGCCCAAGTTTTGGGCTTGATCCGAAATCAATAGGTGTTCGAAATTGGACAATTCAAGTTCCACGGCAGTTCGTTCCTAATTGGAGTGGTTGGTGTATTCCATACTTCTAGCGATTGGATTTCACTGAAAACTCACCAAATGACTACTCCCACCATATTATGATGTTGCCCAAGTTTGGGGACCGATCCGAAATCAATAGGTGTGAGAAATTGGACAATTCAAGTTCAACGGCAGTTCGTTTCTAATTGGAGTGGTTGGTGTATTCCATACTTCTAGCGATTGGATTTCATTCAAAACTCACCAAATGACTCCTCCCACCAAATTACGATGTTGCCCAAGTTTTGGCTCGATCCGAAATTAATAGGTGTTCCAAATTGGACAATCCCAGTTCAACGGCAGTTCGTTCCAAATTGGAGTGGTCGGTGTATTCCATACTTCTAGCGATTGGATTTCACTCAAAACTCACCAAATGACTCCTCCCACCATATTATGATGTTGCCCATGTTTTGGCCTCGATCCGAAATCAATAGGTGTGAGAAATTGGACAATTCAAGTTCAACGGCAGTTCGTTCCTAATTGGAGTGGTTGGTGTATTCCATACTTCTAGCGATTGGATTTCACTCAAAACTCACCAAATGACTCCTCCCACCATGTTATGATGTTGCCCAAGTTTTGGGGTTGATCCGAAATCAATAGGTGTTCGAAATTGGACAATTCAAGTTCAACGGCAGTTCGTTCCTAATTGGAGTGGTTGGTGTATTCCATACTTCTAGCGATTGGATTTCACTCCAAACTCACCAAATGACTCCACCCACCATATTATGATGTTGCACAAGTTTGGGGTTCGATCCGAAATCAATAGGTGTTAGAAATTGGACAATTCAAGTTCAACGGCAGTTCGTTCCTAATTGGACTGGTTGGTGTATTCCATACTTCCAGCGATTGGATTTCACTCAAAACTCACCAAATGACTCCTCCCACCATATTATGATGTTGCCCAAGTTTGGGGCTCGATCCGAACTCAATAGGTGTGAGAAATTGGACAATTCAAGTTCATCGGCAGTTCGTTTCAAATTGGAGTGGTTGGTGTATTCCATACTTCTAGCGATTGGATTTCACTCAAAACTAACCAAATGACTCCTCCCACCATATTATGATGTTGCCCAAGTTTTGGGCTTGATCCGAAATCAATAGGTGTTCCAAATTGGACAATTCAAGTTCAACGGCAGTTCGTTCCTAATTGGAGTGGTTGGTGTATTCCATACTTCTAGCGATTGGATTTCACTCAAGACTCACCAAATGACTCCTCCTACTATATTATGTTGTTGCCCAAGTTTTGGGCTCGATCCGAAATCAATAGGTGTTCCAAATTGGACAATTCAAGTTCAATGGCAGTTCGTTCCTAATTGGAGTGGTTGGTGTATTCCATACTTCTAGCGATCGGATTTCGCTCAAAACTCACCAAATGTTTCCTCCCACCAAATTATGATGTTGCCCAAGTTTTGGGCTCGATCTGAAATTAATAGGTGTTCCAAATTGGACAATTCAAGTTCAACGGCAGTTCGTTCCTAATTGGAGTGGTTGGTGTATTCCATACTTCTAGCGATTGGATTTCACTCAAAACTCACCAAATGACTCCTCCCACCATATTATGATGTTGCCCAAGTTTGGGGCTTGATACGAAATCAATAGGTTTGAGAAATTGGACAATTCAAGTTTAACGGCAGTTCGTTCCTAATTGGAGTCGTTGGTGTATTCCGTACTTCTAGCGATTGGATTTCACTCAAAACTCACCAAATGACTCCTCCCACCATATTATGATGTTGCACAAGTTTGGGCTTCGATCCGTAATCAATAGGTGTTAGAAATTGCACAATTCAAGTTCAACGTCTGTTTGTTCCTAATGGGAGTGGTTTGTGTATTCCATACTTCTAGCGATTGGATTTCACTCAAAACTAAACAAATGACTACTCCCACCATGTTATGATGTTGCACAAGTTTGGGGTTCGATCCGAAATAAATAGGTGTTAGAAATTGGACAATTCAAGTTCAACGGCAGTTCGTTCCTAATTGGAGTGGTTGGTGTATTCCATACTTCTAGCGATTGGATTTCACTCAAAACTAACCAAATGACTCCTCCCACCATATTATGATGTCGCACAAGTTTGGGGTTCGATCCAAAATCAATAGGTGTTAGAAATTGGACAATTCAAGTTCAACGGCAGTTCGTTCCTAATTGGAGTGGTTGGTGTATTCCATACTTCTAGCGATTGGATTTCACTCAAAACTAACCAAATGACTCCTCGCACCATATTATGTTGTTGCCCAAGTTTTGGGCTCGATCCGAAATCAATAGGTGTTCCAAACTGGACAATTCAAGTTCAACGGCAGTTCGTTCCTAATTGGAGTGGTTGGAGTATTCCATACTTCTAGCGATTGGATTTCACTCAAAACTCACCAAATGACTCCTCCCACCATATTATGATATTGCCCAAGTTTTGGGCTCGATCCGAAATCAATAGGTGTTCCAAATTGGACAATTCAAGTTCAACGGCAGTTCGTTCCTAATTGGAGTGGTTGGTGTATTCCATACTTCTAGCGATTGGATTTCACTCAAAACTAACCAAATGACTCCTCGCACCATATTATGTTGTTGCCCAAGTTTTGGGCTCGATTCGAAATCAATAGGTGTTCCAAATTGGACAATTCAAGTTCAACGGCAGTTCGTTCCTAATTGGAGTGGTTGGTGTATTCCATACTTCTAGCGATTGGATTTCACTCAAAACTCACCAAATGACTCCTCCCACCATATTATGATGTTGCCCAAGTTTGGGGATTGATCCGAAATCAATAGGTGTGAGAAATTGGACAATTCAAGTTCAACGGCATTTCGTTCCTAATTGGAGTGGTTGGTGTATTCCATACTTCTAGCGATTGGATTTCACTCAAAACTCACCAAATGACTCCTCCCACCATATTATGATGTTGCCCAAGTTTGGGGATCGATCCGAAATCAATAGGTGTGAGAAATTGGACAATTCAAGTTCAACGGCATTTCGTTCCTAATTGGAGTGGTTGGTGTATTCCATACTTCTAGCGATTGGATTTCACTCAAAACTCACCAAATGACTCCTCCCACCATATTATGCTGTTGCCCAAGTTTTGGGCTCGATCCGAAATCAATAGGTGTGAGAAATTGGACAATTCATGTTCAACGGCAGTTCGTTCCTAATTGGACAATTCATGTTCAACGGCAGTTCGTTCCTAATTGGAGTGGTTGGTGTATTCCATACTTCTAGTGATTGGATTTCACTCAAAATTCACCAAAGGACTCCTCCCACCATATTATGATGTTGCCCAAGTTTTGGGCTCGATCCGTAATCAATAGGTGTGAGAAATTGGACAATTCAAGTTCAACGGCAGTTTGTTCCTAATTGGAGTGGTTGGTGTATCCCATACTTCTAGAGATTCGATTTCACTCAAAACTCACCAAATGACTCCTCCCACCATATTATGATGTTGCCCAAGTTTGGGTCTCGATCCGAAATCAATAGGTTTGAGCAATTGGACAATTCAAGTTCAACGGCAGTTCGTTCCTAATTGGAGTGGTTGGTGTATTCCATACCTCTAGCGAATGGATTTCACTAAAAACTCACCAAATGACTCCTCCCACCATATTATGATGTTGCCCAAGTTTTGGGCTCGATCTGAAATCAATAGGTGTTCCAAATTGGACAATTCAAGTTCAACGGCAGTTCGTTCCTAATTGGAGTGGTTGGTGTATTCCCTACTTCTAGCGATTGGATTTCACTCAAAACTCACCAAATGACTCCTCCCACCATATTATGATGTTGCCCAAGTTTGGGGCTCGGTCCGAAATCAATAGGTGTTCCAAATTGGACAATTCAAGTTCAACGGCAGTTCGTTCCTAATTGGAGTGGTTGGTGTATTCCCTACTTCTAGCGATTGGATTTCACTCAAAACTCACCAAATGACTCCTCCCACCATATTATGATGTTGCCCAAGTTTGGGGCTCGGTCCGAAATCAGTAGGTTTGAAAAATTGGACAATTCAAGTTCAACGGCAGTTCGTTCCTAATTGGAGTGGTTGGTGTATTCCGTACTTCTAGCGATTGGATTTCACTCAAAACTCACCAAATGACTCCTCCCACCATATTATGATGTTGCCCAAGTTTAGGGTTCGATCCGAATTCAATAGGTGTGAGAAATTGGACAATTCAAGTTCAACAGCAGTTCGTTCCTAATTGGAGTGGTTGGTGTATTCCATACTTCTAAAGATTGGATTTCACTCAAAACTCACCAAATGACTCCTCCCACCATATTATGATGTTGCCCAAGTTTTGGGCTCGATCCGGAATCAATAGGTGTGAGAAATTCGACAATTCAAGTTCAACGGCAGTTTGTACCTAATTGGAGTGGTTGGTGTATTCCATACTTCTAGCGATTGGATTTCACTGAAAACTCACCAAATGACTCCTCCCACCATATTATGATGTTGCCCAAGTTTGGGGCTCGATCCGAAATCAATCGGTTTGAGAAATTGGACAATTCAAGTTCAACGGTACTTTGTTCCTAATTGGAGTGGTTGGTGTATTCCATACTTCTAGCGATTGGATTTCACTCAAAACTCACCAAATGACTCCTCCCACCATATTATGATGTTGCCCAAGTTTAGGGTTCGATCTGAAATCAATAGGTGTGAGAAATTGGACAATTCAAGTTCAACAGCAGTTCGTTCCTAATTGGAGTGGTTGGTATACTCCACACTTCTAGCGATTGCATTTCACTCAAAACTCACCAAAGGACTCCTCCCACCATATTATGATGTTGCCCAAGTTTTGGGCTTGATCCGAAATCAATAGGTGTTCGAAATTGGACAATTCAAGTTCAACGACAGTTCGTTCCTAATTGGAGTGGTTGGTGTATTCCATACTTTTAAAGATTGGATTTCACTCAAAACTAACCAAAAGACTCCTCCCACCATATTATGCTGTTGCCCAAGTTTGGGGCTCGGTCCGAAATCAATTGGTGTTCCAAATTGGACGATTCAAGTTCAACGGCAATTCGTTCCTAATTGAAGTGGTTGGTGTATTCCATACTTCTAGCGATTGGATTTCACTCAATACTCACCAAATGACTCCTCCCACCATATTATGATGTTGCCCAAGTTTTGGGCTCGATCCGGAATCAATAGGTGTGAGAAATTGGACAATTCAAGTTCAACGGCAGTTTGTTCCTAATTGGAGTGGTTGGTGTATTCCATACTTCTAGCGATTGGATTTCACTCAAAACTCACCAAATGACTCCTCCCACCATATTATGATGTTGCCCAAGTTTGGGGCTTGATCAGAAATCAATGGGTTTGAGAAATTGGACAATTCAAGTTCAACGGCAGTTCGTTCCAAATTGGAGTGGTTGGTGTATTTCATACTTCTAGCGATTGGATTTCTCTCAAAACTCACCAAATGACTCCTCCCACCATATTACGATGTTGCCCAAGTTTTGGGCTCGATCCGAAATCAATAGATGTTCCAAATTGGACAATTCAAGTTCAACGACAGTTCGTTCCTAATTGGAGTCGTTGGTGTATTCCATACTTCTAGCGATTGGATTTCACTCGAAACTCACCAAATGACTCCTCCACCATATTATGATGTTGCCCAAGTTTTAGGCTCGATCCGAAATCGATAGGTGTGAGAAATTGGACAATTCAAGTTCGACAGCAGTTCGTTCCTTCTTGGAGTGGTTGGTGTATTCCACACTTCTAGCGATTGCATTTCACTCAAAACTCACCAAATGACTCCTCCCACCATATTATGATGTTGCCCAAGTTTTGGGCTCGATCCGAAATCAATAGGTGTGAGAAATTGGACAATTGAAGTTCAACGGCAGTTCGTACCTAATTGGAGTGGTTGGTGTATTCCATACTTCTAGCGATTTGATTTCACTCGAAACTCAACAAATGACTCCACCCACCATATTATGATGTTGCCCAAGTTTTGGGCTCGATCCGAAATCGATAGGTGTGAGAAATTGGACAATTCAAGTTCGACAGCAGTTCGTTCCTACTTGGAGTGGTTGGTGTATTCCATACTTCTAGCGATTGGATTTCACTCAAAACTCACCAAATGACTCCTCCCACCATATTATGATGTTGCCCAAGTTTTGGGCTCGATCCGAAATCAATAGGTGTGAGAAATTGGACAATTCAAGTTCACCGGCAGTTCGTTCCTAATTGGACAATTCATGTTCAACGGCAGTTCGTTCCTAATTGGAGTGGTTGGTGTATTCCATACTTCTAGTGATTGGATTTCACTCAAAATTCACCAAAGGACTCCTCCCACCATATTATGATGTTGCCCAAGTTTTGGGGTCGATCCGTAATCAATAGGTGTGAGAAATTGGACAATTCAAGTTCAACGGCAGTTTGTTCCTAATTGGAGTGGTTGGTGTATTCCATACTTCTAGAGATTCGATTTCACTCAAAACTCACCAAATGACTCCTCCCACCATATTATGATGTTGCCCAAGTTTGGGTCTCGATCCGAAATCAATAGGTTTGAGCAATTGGACAATTCAAGTTCAACGGCAGTTCGTTCCTAATTGGAGTGGTTGGTGTATTCCATACCTCTAGCGAATGGATTTCACTAAAAACTCACCAAATGACTCCTCCCACCATATTATGATGTTGCCCAAGTTTTGGGCTCGATCTGAAATCAATAGGTGTTCCAAATTGGACAATTCAAGTTCAACGGCAGTTCGTTCCTAATTGGAGTGGTTGGTGTATTCCCTACTTCTACCGATTGGATTTCACTCAAAACTCACCAAATGACTCCTCCCACCATATTATGATGTTGCCCAAGTTTGGGGCTCGGTCCGAAATCAATAGGTGTTCCAAATTGGACAATTCAAGTTCAACGGCAGTTCGTTCCTAATTGGAGTGGTTGGTGTATTCCCTACTTGTAGCGATTGGATTTCACTCAAAACTCACCAAATGACTCCTCCCACCATATTATGATGTTGCCCAAGTTTGGGGCTCGGTCCGAAATCAATAGGTTTGAAAAATTGGACAATTCAAGTTCAACGGCAGTTCGTTCCTAATTGGAGTGGTTGGTGTATTCCGTACTTCTAGCGATTGGATTTCACTCAAAACTCACCAAATGACTCCTCCCACCATATTATGATGTTGCCCAAGTTTAGGGTTCGATCCGAAATCAATAGGTGTGAGAAATTGGACAATTCAAGTTCAACAGCAGTTCGTTCCTAATTGGAGTGGTTGGTGTATTCCATACTTCTAAAGATTGGATTTCACTCAAAACTCACCAAATGACTCCTCCCACCATATTATGATGTTGCCCAAGTTTTGGGCTCGATCCGGAATCAATAGGTGTGAGAAATTCGACAATTCAAGTTCAACGGCAGTTTGTTCCTAATTGGAGTGGTTGGTGTATTCCATAATTCTAGCGATTGGATTTCACTCAAAACTCACCAAATGACTCCTCCCACCATATTATGATGTTGCCCAAGTTTGGGGCTCGAACCGAAATCAATCGGTTTGAGAAATTGGACAATTCAAGTTCAACGGCAGTTTGTTCCTAATTGGAGTGGTTGGTGTATTCCATACTTCTAGCGATTGGATTTCACTCAAAACTCACCAAATGACTCCTCCCACCATATTATGATGTTGCCCAAGTTTAGGGTTCGATCCGAAATCAATAGGTGTGAGAAATTGGACAATTCAAGTTCAACAGCAGTTCGTTCCTAATTGGAGTGGTTGGTATATTCCACACTTCTAGCGATTGCATTTCACTCAAAACTCACCAAAGGACTCCTCCCACCATATTATGATGTTGCCCAAGTTTTGGGCTTGATCCGAAATCAATAGGTGTTCGAAATTGGACAATTCAAGTTCAACGACAGTTCGATCCTAATTGGAGTGGTTGGTGTATTCCTTACTTCTAGCGATTGGATTTCACTCAAAACTCACCAAATGACTCCTCCCACCATATTATGATGTTGCCCAAGTTTTGGGCTCGATCCGAAATCAATAGGTGTGACAAATTGGACAATTCAAGTTCACCGGCAGTTCGTTCCTAATTGGAGTGGTTGGTGTATTCCATACTTCTAGCGATTGGATTTCACTCAAAACTCACCAAATGACTCCTCCCACCATATTATGATGTTGCCCAAGTTTTGGGCTTGATCCGAAATCAATAGGTGTTCCAAATTGGACAATTCATGTTCAACGGCAGTTCGTTCCTAATTGGAGTGGTTGGTGTATTCCATAATTCTAGTGATTGGGTTTCATTCAAAATTCACCAAAGGATTCCTCCCACCATATTATGATGTTGCCCTAGTTTTGGGCTCGATCCGAAATCTATAGGTGTGTGAAATTAGACAATTCAAGTTCAACGGAAGTTCGTTCCTAATTGGAGTGGTTGGTGTATTCCTTACTTCTAGCGATTGGATTTCACTCAAAACTCACCAAATGACTCCTCCCACCATATTATGATGTTGCCCAAGTTTTGGGCTCGATCCGAAATCAATAGGTGTGAGAAATTGGACAATTCAAGTTCAACAGCAGTTCGTTCCTAATTGGAGTGGTTGGTATATTCCACACTTCTAGCGATTGCATTTCACTCAAAACTCACCAAAGGACTCCTCCCACCATATTATGATGTTGCCCAAGTTTTGGGCTTGATCCGAAATCAATAGGTGTTCGAAATTGGACAATTCAAGTTCAACGACAGTTCGATCCTAATTGGAGTGGTTGGTGTATTCCTTACTTCTAGCGATTGGATTTCACTCAAAACTCACCAAATGACTCCTCCCACCATATTATGATGTTGCCCAAGTTTTGGGCTCGATCCGAAATCAATAGGTGTGACAAATTGGACAATTCAAGTTCACCGGCAGTTCGTTCCTAATTGGAGTGGTTGGTGTATTCCATACTTCTAGCGATTGGATTTCACTCAAAACTCACCAAATGACTCCTCCCACCATATTATGATGTTGCCCAAGTTTTGGGCTTGATCCGAAATCAATAGGTGTTCCAAATTGGACAATTCATGTTCAACGGCAGTTCGTTCCTAATTGGAGTGGTTGGTGTATTCCATAATTCTAGTGATTGGGTTTCATTCAAAATTCACCAAAGGATTCCTCCCACCATATTATGATGTTGCCCTAGTTTTGGGCTCGATCCGAAATCTATAGGTGTGTGAAATTAGACAATTCAAGTTCAACGGAAGTTCGTTCCTAATTGGAGTGGTTGGTGTATTCCATACTTCTAGCGATTGGATTTCACTCAAAACTCACCAAATGACTCCTCCCACCATATTATGATGTTGCCCAAGTTTTGGGCTTGATCCGAAATCAATAGGTGTTCCAAATTGGACAATTCATGTTCAACGGCATTTCGTTCCTAATTGGAGTAGTTGGTGTATTCCGTACTTCTAGCGATGGGATTTCACTCAAAACTAACCAAATGACTCCTCCCACCATATTATGATGTTGCCCAAGTTTTGGGCTCGATCCGAAATCAATAGGTGTGAGAAATTGGACAATTCAAGTTCAACGGCAGTTCGTTCCTAATTGGAGTGGTTGGTGTATTCCA
Organism: Prunus avium; assembly: GCF_965620075.1. Classification (NCBI taxonomy): domain Eukaryota; kingdom Viridiplantae; phylum Streptophyta; class Magnoliopsida; order Rosales; family Rosaceae; genus Prunus; species Prunus avium. The sequence continues at coordinate 33,236,879 of NC_142284.1, forward strand.
TACTTCTAGTGATTGGATTTCACTCCAAACTCACCAAATGACTCCTCCCACCATATTATGATGTTGCCCATGTTTTGGGTTCGAGCCGAAATCAATAGGTGTTCGAAATTGGACAATTCAAGTTCAACGACAGTTCGATCCTAATTGGAGTGGTTGGTGTATTCCTTACTTCTAGCGATTGGATTTCACTCAAAACTCACCAAATGACTCCTCCCACCATATTATGATGTTGCCCAAGTTTTGGGCTCGATCCGAAATCAATAGGTGTGACAAATTGGACAATTCAAGTTCACCGGCAGTTCGTTCCTAATTGGAGTGGTTGGTGTATTCCATACTTCTAGCGATTGGATTTCACTCAAAACTCACCAAATGACTCCTCCCACCATATTATGATGTTGCCCAAGTTTTGGGCTTGATCCGAAATCAATAGGTGTTCCAAATTGGACAATTCATGTTCAACGGCAGTTCGTTCCTAATTGGAGTGGTTGGTGTATTCCATACTTCTAGTGATTGGGTTTCATTCAAAATTCACCAAAGGATTCCTCCCACCATATTATGATGTTGCCCTAGTTTTGGGCTCGATCCGAAATCTATAGGTGTGTGAAATTAGACAATTCAAGTTCAACGGAAGTTCGTTCCTAATTGGAGTGGTTGGTGTATTCCATACTTCTAGCGATTGGATTTCACTCAAAACTCACCAAATGACTCCTCCCACCATATTATGATGTTGCCCAAGTTTTGGGCTTGATCCGAAATCAATAGGTGTTCCAAATTGGACAATTCATGTTCAACGGCATTTCGTTCCTAATTGGAGTAGTTGGTGTATTCCGTACTTCTAGCGATGGGATTTCACTCAAAACTAACCAAATGACTCCTCCCACCATATTATGATGTTGCCCAAGTTTTGGGCTCGATCCGAAATCAATAGGTGTGAGAAATTGGACAATTCAAGTTCAACGGCAGTTCGTTCCTAATTGGAGTGGTTGGTGTATTCCATACTTCTAGTGATTGGATTTCACTCCAAACTCACCAAATGACTCCTCCCACCATATTATGATGTTGCCCATGTTTTGGGTTCGAGCCGAAATCAATAGGTGTTCCAAATTGGATAATTCAAGTTCAACGGCATTTCGTTCCTAATTGGAGTAGTTGGTGTATTCCATACTTCTAGCGATGGGATTTCACTCAAAACTAACCAAATGACTCCTCCCACCATATTATGATGTTGCCCAAGTTTTGGGCTCGATCCGAAATCAATAGGTGTGAGAAATTGGACAATTCAAGTTCAACGGCAGTTCGTTCCTAATTGGAGTGGTTGGTGTATTCCATACTTCTAGCTATTGGATTTCACTCAAAACTAACCAAATGACTCCTCCCACCATATTATGATTTTGCCCAAGTTTTGGGCTCAATCCGAAATCAATAGGTGTGAAAAATTGGACAATTCAAGTTCAACGGCAGTTCGTTCCTAATTGGAGTGGTTGTTGTATTCCATACGTCTAGCGATTGGATTTCACCCAAAACTCACCAAATGACTCCTCCCACCATATTATGATGTTGCCCAAGTTTTGGGCTCGAACCGAAATCAATAGGTGTGAGAAATTGGACAATTCAAGTTCAACGGCAGTTCGTTCCTAATTGGAGTGGTTGGTGCATTCCATACTTCTAGCGATTGGATTTCCACTACAACAAAAAGGCTTTTTGATGACATGGTTTTAATGACGTGTCAGGAATACACGTCATTAATTGTAATTATCTATGACGTGCTTTTAAAATGCGTCATTGAAGCTGGTTTGTGATATCCTTTCAATGACATCCGGATATGCACGCCATTGAATATGCATTCAATGACGCGTTTTACGCGTCATAGATTTTTTTGACTTTACATGACGTTGGATCTGCGTCATGAAACGTTTGTTAAATCAATGACGCATATTGCGCGTCATAAATGTCTATGACGTTTGGGTTGCGTCATGGAATCAAGTATCCATGGCTGGCTAGCTGCATCATGGAAGTGTTTTTCAATGACGTTTCCTATGCGTCATAGATCTATGAAAATTTCCCACCTTTTTTTTTTCGTTCCACGCAATTATTTTTTACCTCTTTAATTTTGCCCGCTATTTTTTCACATATTATAAAAATATTTTTAATAACCTTAAGATGACGCGTCTTGAGCGCCATAAAAGCTTTAACGATTTGACGACGCAGTATATGCGTCATGGAATTGGTTTTGAGGACGCAGTATACGCATCATAGAATGTAATTTTACGACGTAGATTCTGCGTCATGAAATTTGGTTTTGAGGCCCCAATTTTTTTTCACGTTGCGCTCTTTTTTTGGGTGAAATTTTAGTTTGCCCGCTATTCCCTTCCAGAAGGCGCGCTCTCTCTCTCTGTCTTTCTAAAATATTCTCCTCATTCTCATACCTAAGGATCTCTCTCTCTCTGTCCCCAACTCCAAATCTTCTCTTCATTCTCTCTCATCTCTCCCTTCCCTTTCTTTTCTTTTTCTGTTCACTCTTCACTCATTCTCCAGCACCCCCTGATCTTCTCCTCATCTTTTCTTCTCGTGTATCTCCAACGGTGGCTTATTTTGCTGGGGATGTGTGATATTGAGTTTTGAAGGTGGAGATTCTAATTGAAGTTGTGGTAATTCAATGCTCAAGGTACCAATTTTTTCTTCTTCTTCTCTTCTTTGCATTTTTCTCATTTATATTTTAGTTTGCCCCTAATTCTTTTTTATATTATCATTTTTGTAATGAATTTTCGGGACATTTGAGCTGTTGAAGAGGTGTCTTTTCGAGCCTTTAATTTCTTCTGGGGACATTTGAGAGAGCTTCATAAAGCCATTGTCAGCTTGGGCAATTCGTTGAGAGAGCTAAGGAATTTTGAATTTCTTCTTGAACCCTTTGTAAGTTTGTTTTCTCATATTTTAATTTCTTGTTTTTGGATGTTGTTGTCTTGTTGGGTTGATTATTTAAATTGTGTAGTTGATTGATTGCTCCACAGAACCCACGAAACTAAATGGAAGAAGAGTATGAATTGGATTTATTAAGTTTGGGTGTATTGATCAACTTTCAGTTTCGGGTTTTGGTTTTTCAAACTTCGATTCTTGTTGGTAATTGAGTAGCAGTCATAACTGAAATATATACTTGTTTTTAAGATTGTTCAAAAGTGTTTTGGGGTTTTGTTTTGTTAAAAAAACAAATAGGTGCAGAAGTTGTTCAGTTTCAGATTTTTAGAAAGTGTGATTGTTTTACCCACATTGACTGTTAGTTTTGCACAGGTTGTGGGTTAGTTTTGAGATATAAGTACTTGGTTTTAAACTATACATATCCAGGATTAAAAGCCCTCTGATATCATGTAATTTGGCTGAAGTTTGATACCTAAAGTTTGGTAATTAAAGTATGACTACAAAATCTGTCAAAAACAGGGGCTGCAGTTTCAGTTTTGAAACACTTACCTTTGTTATATGAAAATAGACATCTCAATGAACATTTGAAAACTTGTTTCATGTAAATCAGAGTTAAATTGAATTTATGGTAACTTTTCCAAGTTAGTGTTATGCTGCAGAAAAACAGAAAAGTCTGTAACTTAGTCTGTTTTGAATTCAGTTTTTGACATGATTCCTGAACTTCGAATTGAATGAATTTTTGATATGATGAGGTTCTATATGTCTTGTTATGATCTGGAAAGTTTTACATTCTTTTGAATTAAACTGAATGTTTAGTTAGCAACACCACTGCAAATGTTAGGGGCATGGCCACAGAGCTTAGGATTTCCTCTGTCAAGATTGTAACCCCAATTAACCTTCTATGCAATTGATCGTCTTTGAGAGGTGATAGGTTCCAGCCCAAAAGAATTGAACAAAACTAACTGGTTTTTGGGTTTTGGATATAATGCCATATATGATATTAGTTTCTCTTACCATCCCTCCCCGTACTTGCACCTATTTCTTATCTTTCTTGTTTTCTGGTTTTTTGGTAAGTTAACTTCATTCAGGAATTTTTGGTCCTTAAAATTTGTTTTGTTGGATTCTATTGTTCCTCTTGTTTTATTTGGCATTTGGTTTAGCAAGACATTTCTATCAAATGAAATTTCCACAAATGAAATTTCCAATTTTGACCAAGAATTTACAGACCTGTATCATTTTCATTCATGCTTGCTTGTAATTTCTAGACCTTCATTCTCATTTTCTAATCTTCTGTTTTAATGCAGGTGTGGTTGTAATTATTTTAGTACCTTTTACACTCTCTTTTGGACATGAAGCATCACATCCTCTCATACGATCATGGAGCATACTTTGTTTTGGACAGTCCAAGTATCAAATCTTCTCAAACTTCATAGGATTGACTTTGTGGGATTAGTTCAAGACAATATTAATGTACTAGCATCATTTTGAGTAATAGAAATATAATTTAGAGTACTTTGCCTTTGTGTCTTCATTTTTTCTTCTATATATTAATTTATTTTTTAATAATTATAATGATGGGATATATATAAATATTAGAATTTTAATTTTTTTTTATAAATAAAGAATTTCAATGACGTCTGAACTGTGTCATGAAAAATATTTCAATGACGTCTCATCAGCGTCGTTAAGTTCCATGACGCCTAGTCCGCGTCATGTAAAGTCCTAAAAGAAGGCGTCAAATAGAACGTCATATTCTTAATGACGCTTAATTGACGTCATCAAAACTTCATCCATGACATCGAGGACGCGTCATACAAAGAGTAGGACGACACACGATCCGCGTCATTGAAACCCCATTCCATGACGCGGAACAGACGTCGTGTTTTGAAAAAAGTTTCCATGACCCCCCCTTTCGACGACGCAGATTACGACGCCTGATCCGCGTCATTAAATGCCTTCCATGACGCAAATCAGACGTCATAGAAGGGTTTTTGTGTTGTAGTGTTCAATCAAAACTCCCCAAATGACTCCTCCCACCATATTATAATGTTGCCCAAGTTTTGGGCTCGATCCGAAATCAATAGGTGTTCCAAATTGGACAATTCAAGTTCAACGGCAGTTCGTTCCTAATTGGAGTGGTATTCCATACTTCTAGCGATTGGATTTCACTCAAAACTCACCAAATGACTCCTCCCACCATATTATGATGTCGCCCAAATTTGGGGCTCGATCCGAAATCAATAGGTGTTCCAAATTGGACAATTCAAGTTCAACGGCAGTTCGTTCCTAATTGGAGTGGTATTCCATACTTCGCGATTGGATTTCACTCAAAACTCACCAAATGACTCCTCCCACCATTTTATGATGTTGCCCAAGTTTGGGGCTCGAACCGAAATCAATAGGTGTGAGAAATTGGACAATTCAAGTTCAACGGCAGTTCGTTCCTAATTGGAGTGGTTGGTGTATTCCATACTTCTAGCGGTTGGATTTCACTAAAAACTAACCAAATGACTCCTCCCACCGTATTATGATGTTGCCCAAGTTTTGGGATCAATACGAAATCAATAGGTGTGAGAAATTGGACAATTCAAGTTCAACGGCAGTTCGTTCCTAATTGGAGTGGTTGGTGTATTCCACACTTCTAGCGATTGGATTTCACCCAAAACTCACCAAATGACTCCTCCCACCATATTATGATGTTGCCCAAGTTTTGGGCTAGATCCGAAATCAATAGGTGTTCCAAATTGGACAATTCAAGTTCAACGGCAGTTCGTTCCTAATTGGAGTGGTTGGTGTATTCCGTACTTCTAGCAATTGGATTTCACTCAAAACTCACCAAATGACTCCTCCCACCATATTATGATATTGCCCAAGTTTTGGGCTCGATCCGAAATCAATAGGTGTTCCAAATTGGACAATTCAAGTTCAACGGCAGTTCGTTCCTAATTGGAGTCGTTGGTGTATTCCATACTTCTAGCGATTGTATTTCAGTCAAAATTCACCAAATGACTCCTCCCACCATATTATGCTGTTGCCCAAGTTTTGGGCTCGATCCGAAATCAATAGGTGTGAGAAATTGGACAATTCGTGTTCAAAGGCAGTTCCTTCCTAATTGGAGTGGTTCCTGTATTCCATACTTCTAGCGATTGGATTTCACTCAAAACTCACCAAATGACTCCTCCCACCATATTATGATGTTGCCCAAGTTTTGGGCTCGATCCGAAATCAATAGGTGTGAGAAATTGGTCAATTCAATTTCAACGACAGTTCGTTCCAAATCGGAGTAGTTGTTGTATTCCATACTTCTAGCGATTGGATTTCACTCAAAACACACCAGATGACTCCTCCCACCATATTATGATTTTTCCCAACTTTTTGGCTCGATCCGAAATCAATAGGTGTGAGAAATTGGACAATTCAAGTTCAACGGCAGTTCGTTCCTAATTGGAGTGGTTGGTGTATTCCATACTTCTAGCGATTGGATTTCACTCAAAACTCACCAGATGACTCCTCCCACCATATTATGATTTTTCCCAAGTTTTGGGCTCGATCCGAAATCAATAGGTGTTCCAAATTGGACAATTCAAGTTCAACGGCAGTTCGTTCCTAATTGGAGTCGTTGGTGTATTCCATACTTCTAGCGATTGGATTTCAATCAAAATTCACCAAAAGACTCCTCCCACCATATTATGATGTTGCCCAAGTTTTGGGCTCGATCCGAAATCAATAGGTGTTCCAAATTGGACAATTCAAGTTCAACGTCAGTTCGTTCCTAATTGGAGTGGTATTCCATACTTCTAGCGATTGGATTTCACTCAAAACTCACCAAATGACTCCTCCCACCATATTATGATGTCGCCCAAGTTTGGGGCTCGATCCGAAATCAATAGGTGTTCCAAATTGGACAATTCAAGTTCAACGGCAGTTCGTTCCTAATTGGAGTGGTATTCCATACTTCTAGCGATTGGATTTCACTCAAAACTCACCAAATGACTCCTCCCACCATATTATGATGTTGCCCAAGTTTGGGGCTCGAACCGAAATCAATAGGTGTGAGAAATTGGACAATTCAAGTTCAACGGCAGTTCGTTCCTAATTGGAGTGGTTGGTGTATTCCATACTTCTAGCGATTGGATTTCACTAAAAACTAACCAAATGACTCCTCCCACCGTATTATGATGTTGCCCAAGTTTTGGGCTCAATCCGAAATCAAAAGGTGTGAGAAATTGGACAATTCAAGTTCAACGGCAGTTCGTTCCTAATTGGAGTGGTTGGTGTATTCCACACTTCTAGCGATTGGATTTCACCCAAAACTCCCCAAATGACTCCTCCCACCATATTATGATGTTGCCCAAGTTTTGGGCTAGATCCGAAATCAATAGGTGTTCCAAATTGGACAATTCAAGTTGAACGGCAGTTCGTTCCTAATTGGAGTGGTTGGTGTATTCCGTACTTCTAGCAATTGGATTTCACTCAAAACTCACCAAATGACTCCTCCCACCATATTATGAAGTTGCCATAGTTTTGGGCTCAACCCGAAATCAATAGGTGTGAGAAATTGGACAATTCAAGTTCAACGGCAGTTCGTTCCTAATTGGAGTGGTTGGTGTATTCCATACTTCTAGCGATTGGATTTCACTCAAAATTCACCAAATGACTACTCCCACCATATTATGATGTTGCCCAAGTTTTGGGCTCGATCCAAAATCAATAGGTGTGCGAAATTGGACAATTCAAGTTCAACGGCAGTTCGTTCCTAATTGGAGTGGTTGGTGTATTCCATACTTCTAGCGATTGGATTTCACTCAAAACTAACCAAATGACTCCTCCCACCATATTATGATGTTGCCCAAGTTTTGGGCTCGATCCGAAATCAATAGGTGTGAGAAATTGGACAATTCAAGTTCAACGGCAGTTCGTTCCAAATTGGAGTGGTTGGTGTATTCCACACTTCTAGCGATTGGATTTCACCCAAAACTCACCAAATGACTCCTCCCACCATATTATGATGTTGCCCAAGTTTGCGGCTCGATCTGAAATCAATAGGTGTGAGAAATTGGACAATTCAAGTTCAACGACAGTTCGTTCCGAATTGGACTGGTTGGTGTATTCCATACTTCTAGCGATTGGATTTCACCCAAAACTCACCAAATGACTCCTCCCACCATATTATGATATTGCCCAAGTTTTGGGCTCGATCCGAAATCAATAGGTGTTCCAAATTGGACAATTCAAGTTCAACGGCAGTTCGTTCCTAATTGGAGTCGTTGGTGTATTCCATACTTCTAGCGATTGGATTTCACTCAAAATTCACCAAATGACTCCTCCCACCATATTATGCTGTTGCCCAAGTGTTGGGCTCGATCCGAAATCAATAGGTGTGAGAAATTGGACAATTCGTGTTCAAAGGCAGTTCCTTCCTAATTGGAGTGGTTGCTGTATTCCATACTTCTAGCGATTGGATTTCACTCAAAACTCACGAAATAACTCCTCCCACCATATTATGAAGTTGCCATAGTTTTGGGCTCAACCCGAAATCAATAGGTGTGAGAAATTGGACAATTCAAGTTCAACGGCAGTTCGTTCCTAATTGGAGTGGTTGGTGTATTCCATACTTCTAGCGATTGGATTTCACTCAAAATTCACCAAATGACTACTCCCACCATATTATGATGTTGCCCAGGTTTTGGGATCGATCCAAAATCAATAGGTGTGAGAAATTGGACAATTCAAGTTCAACGGCAGTTCGTTCCTAATTGGAGTGGTTGGTGTATTCCATACTTCTAGCGATTGGATTTCACTCAAAACTAACCAAATGACTCCTCCCACCATATTATGATGTTGCCCAAGTTTTGGGCTCGATCCGAAATCAATAGGTGTGAGAAATTGGACAATTCAAGTTCAACGGCAGTTCGTTCCAAATTGGAGTGGTTGGTGTATTCCACACTTCTAGCGATTGGATTTCACCCAAAACTCACCAAATGACTCCTCCCACCATATTATGATGTTGCCCAAGTTTGCGGCTCGATCTGAAATCAATAGGTGTGAGAAATTGGACAATTCAAGTTCAACGACAGTTCGTTCCGAATTGGACTGGTTGGTGTATTCCATACTTCTAGCGATTGGATTTCACCCAAAACTCACCAAATGACTCCTCCCACCATATTATGATAGTGCCCAAGTTTTGGGCTCGATCCGAAATCAATAGGTGTTCCAAATTGGACAATTCAAGTTCAACGGCAGTTCGTTCCAAATTGGAGTCGTTGGTGTATTCCATACTTCTAGCGATTGGATTTCACTCAAAATTCACCAAATGACTCCTCCCACCATATTATGCTGTTGCCCAAGTGTTGGGCTCGATCCGAAATCAATAGGTGTGAGAAATTGGACAATTCGTGTTCAAAGGCAGTTCCTTCCTAATTGGAGTGGTTGCTGTATTCCATACTTCTAGCGATTGGATTTCACTCAAAACTCACCAAATGACTCCTCCCACCATATTATGAAGTTGCCACAGTTTTGGGCTCAACCCGAAATCAATAGGTGTGAGAAATTGGACAATTCAAGTTCAACGGCAGTTCGTTCCAAATTGGAGTGGTTGGTGTATTCCACACTTCTAGCGATTGGATTTCACCCAAAACTCACCAAATGACTCCTCCCACCATATTATGATGTTGCCCAAGTTTGCGGCTCGATCTGAAATCAATAGGTATGAGAAATTGGACAATTCAAGTTCAACGACAGTTCGTTCCTAATTGGACTGGTTGGTGTATTCCATACTTCTAGCGATTGGATTTCACTCAAAACTCACCAAATGACTCCTCCCACCATATTATGATGTTGCCCAAGTTTGCGGCTCGATCTGAAATCAATAGGTATGAGAAATTGGACAATTCAAGTTCAACGACAGTTCGTTCCTAATTGGACTGGTTGGTGTATTCCATACTTCTAGCGATTGGATTTCACCCAAAACTCACCAAATGACTCCTCCCACCATATTATGATGTTGCCCAAGTTTTGGGCTAGATCCGAAATCAATAGGTGTTCCAGATTGGACAATTCAAGTTCAACGGCAGTTCGTTCCTAATTGGAGTGGTTGGTGTATTCCGTACTTCTAGCAATTGGATTTCACTCAAAACTCACCAAATGACTCCTCCCACCATATTATGATATTGCCCAAGTTTTGGGCTCGATCCGAAATCAATAGGTGTTCCAAATTGGACAATTCAAGTTCAACGGCAGTTCGTTCCTAATTGGAGTCGTTGGTGTATTCCATACTTCTAGCGATTGGATTTCACTCAAAATTCACCAAATGACTCCTCCCACCATATTATGCTGTTGCCCAAGTTTTGGGCTCGATCCGAAATCAATAGGTGTGAGAAATTGGACAATTCGTGTTCAAAGGCAGTTCCTTCCTAATTGGAGTGGTTGCTGTATTCCATACTTCTAGCGATTCGATTTCACTCAAAACTCATCAAATGACTCCTCCCACCATATTATGAAGTTGCCATAGTTTTGGGCTCAACCCGAAATCAATAGGTGTGAGAAATTGGACAATTCAAGTTCAACGGCAGTTCGTTCCTAATTGGAGTGGTTGGTGTATTCCATACTTCTAGCGATTGGATTTCACTCAAAATTCACCAAAAGACTCCTCCCACCATATTATGATGTTGCCCAAGTTTTGGGCTCGATCCGAAATCAATAGGTGTGAGAAATTGGACAATTCAAGTTCAACGGCAGTTCGTTCCAAATTGGAGTGGTTGGTGTATTCCACACTTCTAGCGATTGGATTTCACCCAAAACTCACCAAATGACTCCTCCCACCATATGATGATGTTGCCCAAGTTTGCGGCTCGATCCGAAATCAATAGGTGTGAGAAATTGGACAATTCAAGTTCAACGGCAGTTCGTTCCTAATTGGAGTGGTTGGTGTATTCCACACTTCTAGCGATTGGATTTCACCCAAAACTCACCAAATGACTCCTCCCACCATATTATGATGTTGCCCAAGTTTTGGGCTAGATCCGAAATCAATAGGTGTTCCAAATTGGACAATTCAAGTTCAACGGCAGTTCGTTCAACATATTATGATATTGCCCAAGTTTTGGGCTCGATCCGAAATCAATAGGTGTTCCAAATTGGACAATTCAAGTTCAACGGCAGTTCGTTCCTAATTGGAGTGGTATTCCATACTTCTAGCGATTGGATTTCACTCAAAACTCACCAAATGACTCCTCCCACCATATTATGATGTTGCCCAAGTTTGGGGCTCGAACCGAAATCAATAGGTGTGAGAAATTGGACAATTCAAGTTCAACGGCAGGTCGTTCCTAATTGGAGTGGTTGGTGTATTCCATACTTCTCGCGATTGGATTTCACTCAAAACTCACCAAATGACTCCTCCCACCATATTATGATGTTGCCCAAGTTTGGGGCTCGATCCGAAATCAATAGGTGTGAGAAATTGTACAATTCAAGTTCAACGGCAGTTCGTTCCTAATTGGAGTGGTTGGTGTATTCCATACTTCTAGCGATTGGATTTCACTAAAAACTAACCAAATGACTCCTCCCACCGTATTATGATGTTGCCCAAGTTTTGGGCTCAATCCGAAATCAAAAGGTGTGAGAAATTGGACAATTCAAGTTCAACGACAGTTCGTTCCTAATTGGAGTGGTTGGTGTATTCCACACTTCTAACGATTGGATTTCACCCAAAACTCACCAAATGACTCCTCCCACCATATTATGATGTTGCCCAAGTTTTGGGCTCGATCCAAAATCAATAGGTGTGAGAAATTGGACAATTCAAGTTCAACGGCAGTTCGTTCCTAATTGGAGTGGTTGGTGTATTCCATACTTCTAGCGATTGGATTTCACTCAAAACTAACCAAATGACTCCTCCCACCATATTATGATGTTGCCCAAGTTTTGGGCTCGATCCGAAATCAATAGGTGTGAGAAATTAGACAATTCAAGTTCAACGGCAGTTCGTTCCAAATTGGAGTGGTTGGTGTATTCCACACTTCTAGCGATTGGATTTCACCCAAAACTCACCAAATGACTCCTCCCACCATATTATGATGTTGCCCAAGTTTGCGGCTCGATCTGAAATCAATAGGTGTGACAAATTGGACAATTCAAGTTCAACGACAGTTCGTTCCTAATTGGACTGGTTGGTGTATTCCATACTTCTAGCGATTGGATTTCACCCAAAACTCACCAAATGACTCCTCCCACCATATTATGATGTTGCCCATGTTTTGGGCTAGATCCAAAATCAATAGGTGTTCCAAATTGGACAATTCAAGTTCAACGGCAGTTCGTTCCTAATTGGAGTGGTTGGTGTATTCCGTACTTCTAGCAATTGGATTTCACTCAAAACTCACCAAATGACTCCTCCCACCATATTATGAAGTTGCCATAGTTTTGGGCTCAACCCGAAATCAATAGGTGTGAGAAATTGGACAATTCAAGTTCAACGGCAGTTCGTTCCTAATTGGAGTGGTTGGTGTATTCCATACTTCTAGCGATTGGATTTCACTCAAAATTCACCAAATGACTACTCCCACCATATTATGATGTTGCCCAACTTTTGGGCTCGATCCAAAATCAATACGTGTGAGAAATTGGACAATTCAAGTTCAACGGCAGTTCGTTCCTAATTGGAGTGGTTGGTGTATTCCATACTTCTAGCGATTGGATTTCACTCAAAACTAACCAAATGACTCCTCCCACCATATTATGATGTTGCCCAAGTTTTGGGCTCGATCCGAAATCAATAGGTGTGAGAAATTGGACAATTCAAGTTCAACGGCAGTTCGTTCCAAATTGGAGTGGTTGGTGTATTCCACACTTATAGCGATTGGATTTCACCCAAAACTCACCAAATGACTCCTCCCACCATATTATGATGTTGCCCAAGTTTGCGGCTCGATCTGAAATCAATAGGTGTGAGAAATTGGACAATTCAAGTTCAACGACAGTTCGTTCCGAATTGGACTGGTTGGTGTATTCCATACTTCTAGCGATTGGATTTCACCCAAAACTCACCAAATGACTCCTCCCACCATATTATGATATTGCCCAAGTTTTGGGCTCGATCCGAAATCAATAGGTGTTCCAAATTGGACAATTCAAGTTCAACGGTAGTTCGTTCCTAATTGGAGTCGTTGGTGTATTCCATACTTCTAGCGATTGGATTTCACTCAAAATTCACCAAATGACTCCTCCCACCATATTATGCTGTTGCCCAAGTGTTGGGCTCGATCCGAAATCAATAGGTGTGAGAAATTGGACAATTCGTGCTCAAAGGCAGTTCCTTCCTAATTGGAGTGGTTGCTGTATTCCATACTTCTAGCGATTGGATTTCACTCAAAACTCACCAAATGACTCCTCCCACCATATTATGAAGTTGCCACAGTTTTGGGCTCAACCCGAAATCAATAGGTGTGAGAAATTGGACAATTCAAGTTCAACGGCAGTTCGTTCCTAATTGGAGTGGTTGGTGTATTCCATACTTCTAGCGATTGGATTTCACTCAAAATTCACCAAATGACTACTCCCACCATATTATGATGTTGCCCAAGTTTTGGGCTCGATCCAAAATCAATAGGTGTGAGAAATTGGACAATTCAAGTTCAACGGCAGTTCCTTCCTAATTGGAGTGGTTGGTGTATTCCATACTTCTAGCGATTGGATTTCACTCAAAACTAACCAAATGACTCTTCCCACCATATTATGATGTTGCCCAAGTTTTGGGCTCGATCCAAAATCAATAGGTATGAGAAATTGGACAATTCAAGTTCAACGGCAGTTCGTTCCAAATTGGAGTGGTTGGTGTATTCCACACTTCTAGCGATTGGATTTCACCCAAAACTCACCAAATGACTCCTCCCACCATATTATGATATTGCCCAAGTTTTGGGCTCGATCCGAAATCAATAGGTGTTCCAAATTGGACAATTCAAGTTCAACGGCAGTTCGTTCCTAATTGGAGTCGTTGGTGTATTCCATACTTCTAGCGATTGGATTTCACTCAAAATTCACCAAATGACTCCTCCCACCATATTATGCTGTTGCCCAAGTTTTGGGCTCGATCCGAAATCAATAGGTGTGAGAAATTGGACAATTCGGGTTCAAAGGCAGTTCCTTCCTAATTGGAGTGGTTGCTGTATTCCATACTTCTAGCGATTCGATTTCACTCAAAACTCATCAAATGACTCCTCCCACCATATTATGAAGTTGCCATAGTTTTGGGCTCAACCCGAAATCAATAGGTGTGAGAAATTGGACAATTCAAGTTCAACGGCAGTTCGTTCCTAATTGGAGTGGTTGGTGTATTCCATACTTCTAGCGATTGGATTTCACTCAAAATTCACCAAAAGACTCCTCCCACCATATTATGATGTTGCCCAAGTTTTGGGCTCGATCCGAAATCAATAGGTGTGAGAAATTGGACAATTCAAGTTCAACGGCAGTTCGTTCCAAATTGGAGTGGTTGGTGTATTCCACACTTCTAGCGATTGGATTTCACCCAAAACTCACCAAATGACTCCTCCCACCATATTATGATGTTGCCCAAGTTTGCGGCTCGATCCGAAATCAATAGGTGTGAGAAATTGGACAATTCAAGTTCAACGACAGTTCGTTCCTAATTGGAGTGGATGGTGTATTCCATACTTCTAGAGATTGGATTTCAATCAAAACTCACCAAATGACTCCTCCCACCATATTATGATGTTGCCCAAGTTTGCGGCTCGATTCGAAATCAATAGGTGTGAGAAATTGGACAATTCAAGTTCAACGACAGTTCGTTCCTAATTGGAGCGGTTGGTGTATTCCATACTTCTAGCGATTGGATTTCACTCAAAACTCACCAAATGACTCCTCCCACCACATTATGATGTTGTCCAAGTTTGGGGCTCGATCCGAAATCAATAGGTGTGAGAAATTGGACAATTCAAGTTGAACGGCAGTTCGTTCCTAATTGGAGTGGTTGGTGTATTCCATACTTCTAGCGATTGGATTTCACTCAAAACTAACCAAATGACTCCTCCCACCATATTATGATGTTGCCCAAGTTTTGGGCTCGATCTGAAATCAATAGGTGTGAGAAATTGGACAATTCAAGTTCAACGGCAGTTCGTTCCTAATTGGAGTGGTTGGTGTATTCCATACTTCTAGCGATTGGATTTCACTCAAAACTCACCAAATGACTCCTCCCACCATATTATGATGTTGCCCATGTTTTGGGCTCGATCCGAAATCAATAGGTGTTCCAAATTGGACAATTCAAGTTCAACGGCAGTTCGTTCCTAATTGGAGTCGTTGGTGTATTCCATACTTCTTGCGATTCGATTTCACTCAAAATTCACCAAATGACTCCTCCCACCATATTACGATGTTGCACAAGTTTTGGGCTCGATCTGAAATCAATAGGTGTGAGAAATTGGACAATTCAAGTTCGACAGCAGTTCGTTCCTAATTGGAGTGGTTGCTGTATTCCATACTTCTAGCGATTCGATTTCGTTCAAAACTCACCAAATGACTCCTCCCACCATATTATGAAGTTGCCATAGTTTTGGGCTCAACCCGAAATCAATAGTTGTGAGAAATTGGACAATTCAAGTTCAACGGCAGTTCGTTCCAAATTGGAGTGGTTGGTGTATTCCATACTTCTAGCGATTGGATTTCACTCAAAATTCACCAAATGACTACTCCCACCATATTATGATGTTGCCCAAGTTTTGGGCTCGATCTGAAATCAATAGGTGTGAGAAATTGGACAATTCAAGTTCAACGGCAGTTCGTTCCTAATTGGAGTGGTTGGTGTATTCCATACTTCTAGCGATTGGATTTCACTCACAACTCACCAAATGACTCCTCCCACCATATTTTGATGTTGCCCAAGTTTGGGGCTCGATCCGAAATCAATAGGTGTGAGAAATTGGACAATTCAAGTTCAACGACAGTTCGTTCCAAATTGGAGTGGATGGTTGTTAAGCTCATAATTTCATACATATACATGCCCAAATTTACTTACTTCTTTTGCTTAGTTTCCTAGATTTCTATGTTATTTGCCTCCCTTTGTGTGTTTTGTAGGCAAATAGAGCAAGAGAGCATAATTCATGCAATTCAAGCATGTTAAGGCCTAATTTGGATGAATGGATGAAGGGCTTAAAAGACAAACTCATTTTGGCTACAGCCCCCTGCCAGTCCAGTTCCGTAGGTCATATTGCAAGCTTTGTTTCAGCAACCTACACAGCTCGGATGAGGCAGAATTCTTCATGAAAGTTGTTCCAATGGGTGTGTACTATAACATATCCAAAATTCAGCCCCATTGGATAAATATGGAGTCTATTACCTAGCAAACACAGAGCCATGCTCAGGATGGATTTTATCAGCGCGCAAAATGAGTTAGAAGTTTGTTTTGGCCTTAACTTCCTCCTCCGACCTTGGATTGGCCCAAATGATATATGGCTGGAAAGAAGACATTCTGAAGTTCACGTTTGAGTGCTTAAAGTCTTAATTTGCTTAAGGGAAGCCCAATTCGTAAGCCCTTGAAGTTGCTGGTCATGCTGACCTCAGGATGAGCTATTGTTTCTGGTTGGAAGCTTGGTCATGGTGAGCTAGGCATGAGCTATTGAGCTGGTTGGAAGCTTGGTCATGGTGACATGAAGATGAGCTAGGGCTGCTGGTGGGATTTATTGGTGAAGTGCATCAACCATTTCAGATTTTATAAAACAAGTGTTGTATGCATTAGCCATATTGAATTCAGATTTTTCACTTCCTTAGGCCTATAAATAGGGAGGTTCTCTAAGCTTGTAAACACACCCCAAGGGGGGGAGCTCTCAAACACTTCTCTAGAGCTCCCTTCCATTCTCTCCCTCAAATTCTCTAGAGAAGTGTTTGAGAGCTCCCCCCCTTGGGGTAGGGGTGGGCATATAAACCGGAAAACCGGAAAACCGAACCAAACCGGATGAAAAAAAACCGGAAAAAATTGAGTTGACTAAAAAGTCAACAAAACCGGACCGGACCGGACCGGACTGGTCCAGTATTTAATATATATTTTTTGGTGGCCCAACCACTAAGCCCAGAGTTGCCCATGTTTTGGGCTCGATCCGAAATCAATAGGTGTTCCAAATTGGACAATTCAAGTTCAACGGCAGTTCGTTCCTAATTGGAGTCGTTGGTGTATTCCATACTTCTTGCGATTCGATTTCACTCAAAATTCACCAAATGACTCCTCCCAACATATTATGATGTTGCACAAGTTTTGGGCTCGATCCGAAATCAATAGGTGTGAGATATTGGACAATTCAAGTTCAACGGCAGTTCGTTCCTAATTGGAGTGGTTGGTGTATTCCACACTTCTAGCGATTGGATTTCACCCAAAACTCACCAAATGACTCCTCCCACCATATTATCAAGTTGCCCAAGTTTTGGGCTCGATCTGAAATCAATAGGTGTGAGATATTGGACAATTCAAGTTCAACGGCAGTTCGTTCCTAATTGGAGTGGTTGGTGTATTCCATACTTCTAGTGATTGGATTTCAATCAAAACTCACCAAATTACTCCTCCCACCATATTACCATGTTGCCCAAGTTTTGGGCTCGATACGAAATCAATAGGTGTGAGAAATTGGACAATTCAAGTTCAACGGCAGTTCGTTCCTAATTGGAGTGGTTGGTGTATTCCATACTTCTAGCGATTTGATTTCACTCGAAACTCACCAAATGACTCCTCCCACCATATTATGATGTTGCCCATGTTTTGGGCTCGATCCGAAATCGATAGGTGTGAGAAATTGGACAATTCAAGTTCGACAGCAGTTTGTTCCTACTTGGAGTGGTTGGTGTATTCCATACTTCTAGCGATTGGATTTCACTCAAAACTCACCAAATGACTCCTCCCACCATATTATGATGTTGCCCAAGTTTTGGGCTCGATCCGAAATCAATAGTGTGAGAAATTGGACAATTCAAGTTCACCGGCAGTTCGTTCCTAATTGGACAATTCATGTTCAACGGCAGTTCGTTCCTAATTGGAGTGGTTGGTGTATTCCATACTTCTGGTGATTGGATTTCACTCAAAATTCACCAAAGGACTCCTCCCACCATATTATGATGTTGCCCAAGTTTTGGGCTCGATCCGTAATCAATAGGTGTGAGAAATTGGACAATTCAAGTTCAACGGCAGTTTGTTCTTAATTGGAGTGGTTGGTGTATTCCATACTTCTAGAGATTCGATTTCACTCAAAACTCACCAAATGACTCCTCCCACCATATTATGATGTTGCCCAAGTTTGGGTCTCGATCCGAAATCAATAGGTTTGAGCAATTGGACAATTCAAGTTCAACGGCAGTTCGTTCCTAATTGGAGTGGTTGGTGTATTCCATACCTCTAGCGAATGGATTTCACTCAAAACTCACCAAATGACTCCTCCCACCATATTATGATGTTGCCCAAGTTTTGGGCTCGATCCGAAATCAATAGGTGTTCCAAATTGGACAATTCAAGTTCAACGGCAGTTCGTTCCTAATTGGAGTGGTTGGTGTATTCCCTACTTCTAGCGATTGGATTTCACTCAAAACTCACCAAATGACTCCTCCCACCATATTATGATGTTGCCCAAGTTTTGGGCTCGATCCGAAATCAATAGGTGTTCCAAATTGGACAATTCAAGTTCAACGGCAGTTCGTTCCTAATTGGAGTGGTTGGTGTATTCCCTACTTCTAGCGATTGGATTTCACTCAAAACTCACCAAATGACTCCTCCCACCATATTATGATGTTGCCCATGTTTGGGGCTCGGTCCGAAATCAATAGGTGTGAGAAATTGGACAATTCAAGTTCAACGGCAGTTCGTTCCTAATTGGAGTGGTTGGTGTATTCTCTACTTCTAGCGATTGGATTTCACTTAAAACTCACCAAATGACTCCTCCCACCATATTATGATGTTGCCCAAGTTTGGGGCTCGATCCGAAATCAATAGGTTTGAAAAATTGGACAATTCAAGTTCAACGGCATTTCGTTCCTAATTGGAGTGGTTGGTGTATTCCATACTTCTAGCAATTGGATTTCACTCAAAACTCACCAAATGACCCCTCCCACCATATTATGATGTTGCCCAAGTTTTGGACTCGATCCGAAATCAATTGGTGTGAGAAATTGGACAATTCAAGTTCAACGGCATTTCGTTCCTAATTGGAGTGGTTGGTGTATTCCATACTTCTAAAGATTGGATTTCACTCAAAACTCACCAAATGACTCCTTCCACCATATTATGATGTTTCCCAAGTTTTGGGCTCGATCCGGAATCAATAGTTGTGAGAAATTGGACAATTCAAGTTCAACGGCAGTTTGTTCCTAATTGGAGTGGTTGGTGTATTCCATACTTCTAGCGATTGGATTTCACTCAAAACTCACCAAATGACTCCTCCCACCATATTATGATGTTTCCCAAGTTTGGGGCTCGATCCGAAATCAATCGGTTTGAGAAATTGGACAATTCAAGTTCAACGGCAGTTTGTTCCTAATTGGAGTGGTTGGTGTATTCCATACTTCTAGCGATTGGATTTCACTCAAAACTCACCAAATGACTCCTCCCAGCATATTATGATGTTGCCCAAGTTTAGGGTTCGATCCGAAATCAATAGGTGTGAGAAATTGGACAATTCAAGTTCAACAGCAGTTCGTTCCTAATTGGAGTGGTTGGTATATTCCACACTTCTAGCGATTGCATTTCACTCAAAACTCACCAAAGGACTCCTCCCACCATATTATGATGTTGCCCAAGTTTTGGGCTTGATCCGAAATCAATAGGTGTTCGAAATTGGACAATTCAAGTTCAACGGCAGTTCGATCCTAATTGGAGTGGTTGGTGTATTCCTTACTTCTAGCGATTGGATTTCACTCAAAACTCACCAAATGACTCCTCCCACCATATTATGATGTTGCCCAAGTTTTGGGCTCGATCCGAAATCAATAGGTGTGAGAAATTGGACAATTCAAGTTCACCGGCAGTTCGTTCCTAATTGGAGTGGTTGGTGTATTCCATACTTCTAGCGATTGGATTTCACTCAAAACTCACCAAATGACTCCTCCCACCATATTATGATGTTGCCCAAGTTTTGGGCTTGATCCGAAATCAATAGGTGTTCCAAATTGGACAATTCATGTTCAATGGCAGTTCGTTCCTAATTGGAGTGGTTGGTGTATTCCATACTTCTAGCGATTGGATTTCACTCAAAACTCACCAAATGACTCCTCCCACCATATTATGATGTTGCCCAAGTTTGGGGCTCGGTCCGAAATCAATAGGTTTGAAAAATTGGACAATTCAAGTTCAACGGCAGTTCGTTCCTACTTGGAGTGGTTGGTGTATTCCGTACTTCTAGCGATTGGATTTCACTCAAAACTCACCAAATGACTCCTCCCACCATATTATGATGTTGCCCAAGTTTAGGGTTCGATCCGAAATCAATAGGTGTGAGAAATTGGACAATTCAAGTTCAACAGCAGTTCGTTCCTAATTGGAGTGGTTGGTGTATTCCATACTTCTAAAGATTGGATTTCACTAAAAACTCACCAAATGACTCCTCCCACCATATTATGATGTTGCCCAAGTTTTGGGCTCGATCCGGAATCAATAGGTGTGAGAAATTCGACAATTCAAGTTCAACGGCAGTTTGTTCCTAATTGGAGTGGTTGGTGTATTCCATACTTCTAGCGATTGGATTTCACTCAAAACTCACCAAATGACTCCTCCCACCATATTATGATGTTGCCCAAGTTTGGGGCTCGATCCGAAATCAATCGGTTTGAGAAATTGGACAATTCAAGTTCAACGGCAGTTTGTTCCTAATTGGAGTGGTTGGTGTATTCCATACTTCTAGCGATTGGATTTCACTCAAAACTCACCAAATGACTCCTCCCACCATATTATGATGTTGCCCAAGTTTAGGGTTCGATCCGAAATCAATAGGTGTGAGAAATTGGACAATTCAAGTTCAACAGCATTTCGTTCCTAATTGGAGTGGTTGGTATATTCCACACTTCTAGCGATTGCATTTCACTCAAAACTCACCAAAGGACTCCTCCCACCATATTATGATGTTGCCCAAGTTTTGGGCTTGATCCGAAATCAATAGGTGTTCGAAATTGGACAATTCAAGTTCAACAGCAGTTCGATCCTAATTGGAGTGGTTGGTGTATTCCTTACTTCTAGCGATTGGATTTCACTCAAAACTCACCAAATGACTCCTCCCACCATATTATGATGTTGCCCAAGTTTTGGGCTCGATCCGAAATCAATAGGTGTGAGAAATTGGACAATTCAAGTTCACCGGCAGTTCGTTCCTAATTGGAGTGGTTGGTGTATTCCATACTTCTAGCGATTGGATTTCACTCAAAACTCACCAAATGACTCCTCCCACCATATTATGATGTTGCCCAAGTTTTGGGCTTGATCCGAAATCAATAGGTGTTCCAAATTGGACAATTCATGTTCAATGGCAGTTCGTTCCTAATTGGAGTGGTTGGTGTATTCCATACTTCTAGCGATTGGATTTCACTCAAAACTCACCAAATGACTCCTCCCACCATATTATGATGTTGCCCAAGTTTGGGGCTCGGTCCGAAATCAATAGGTTTGAAAAATTGGACAATTCAAGTTCAACGGCAGTTCGTTCCTACTTGGAGTGGTTGGTGTATTCCGTACTTCTAGCGATTGGATTTCACTCAAAACTCACCAAATGACTCCTCCCACCATATTATGATGTTGCCCAAGTTTAGGGTTCGATCCGAAATCAATAGGTGTGAGAAATTGGACAATTCAAGTTCAACAGCAGTTCGTTCCAAATTGGAGTGGTTGGTGTATTCCATACTTCTAAAGATTGGATTTCACTAAAAACTCACCAAATGACTCCTCCCACCATATTATGATGTTGCCCAAGTTTTGGGCTCGATCCGGAATCAATAGGTGTGAGAAATTCGACAATTCAAGTTCAACGGCAGTTTGTTCCTAATTGGAGTGGTTGGTGTATTCCATACTTCTAGCGATTGGATTTCACTCAAAACTCACCAAATGACTCCTCCCACCATATTATGATGTTGCCCAAGTTTGGGGCTCGATCCGAAATCAATCGGTTTGAGAAATTGGACAATTCAAGTTCAACGGCAGTTTGTTCCTAATTGGAGTGGTTGGTGTATTCCATACTTCTAGCGATTGGATTTCACTCAAAACTCACCAAATGACTCCTCCCACCATATTATGATGTTGCCCAAGTTTAGGGTTCGATCCGAAATCAATAGGTGTGAGAAATTGGACAATTCAAGTTCAACAGCATTTCGTTCCTAATTGGAGTGGTTGGTATATTCCACACTTCTAGCGATTGCATTTCACTCAAAACTCACCAAAGGACTCCTCCCACCATATTATGATGTTGCCCAAGTTTTGGGCTTGATCCGAAATCAATAGGTGTTCGAAATTGGACAATTCAAGTTCAACGACAGTTCGATCCTAATTGGAGTGGTTGGTGTATTCCTTACTTCTAGCGATTGGATTTCACTCAAAACTCACCAAATGACTCCTCCCACCATATTATGATGTTGCCCAAGTTTTGGGCTCGATCCGAAATCAATAGGTGTGAGAAATTGGACAATTCATGTTCAACGGCAGTTTGTTCCTAATTGGAGTGGTTGGGGTATTCCATACTTCTAGCTATTGGATTTCACTCAAAACTAACCAAATGACTCCTCCCACCATATTATGATTTTGCCCAAGTTTTGGGCTCAATCCGAAATCAATAGGTGTTCCAAATTGGACAATTCAAGTTCAACGGCAGTTCGTTCATAATTGGAGTGGTTGTTGTATTCCATACGTCTAGCGATTGGATTTCACCCAAAACTCACCAAATGACTCCTCCCACCATATTATGATGTTGCCCAAGTTTTGGGCTCGAACCGAAATCAATAGGTGTGAGAAATTGGACAATTCAAGTTCAACGACAGTTCGTTCCTAATTGGAGTGGTTGGTGCATTCCATACTTCTAGCGATTGGATTTCCACTACAACAAAAAGGCTTTTTGATGACATGGTTTTAATGACGTGTCAGGAATACACGTCATTAATTGTAATTATCTATGACGTGCTTTTAAAATGCGTCATTGAAGCTGGTTTGTGATATCCTTTCAATGACATCCGGATATGCACGCCATTGAATATGCATTCAATGACGCGTTTTACGCTTCATAGATTTTTTTGACTTTACATGACGTTGGATCTGCGTCATGAAACGTTTGTTAAATCAATGACGCATATTGCGCGTCATAAATGTCTATGACGTTTGGGTTGCGTCATGGAATCAAGTATCCATGGCTGGCTAGCTGCATCATGGAAGTGTTTTTCAATGACGTTTCCTATGCGTCATAGATCTATGAAAATTTCCCACCTTTTTTTTTTCGTTCCACGCAATTATTTTTTACCTCTTTAATTTTGCCCGCTATTTTTTCACATATTATAAAAATATTTTTAATAACCTTAAGATGACGCGTCTTGAGCGCCATAAAAGCTTTAACGATTTGACGACGCAGTATATGCGTCATGGAATTGGTTTTGAGGACGCAGTATACGCATCATAGAATGTAATTTTACGACGTAGATTCTGCGTCATGAAATTTGGTTTTGAGGCCCCAATTTTTTTTCACGTTGCGCTCTTTTTTTGGGTGAAATTTTAGTTTGCCCGCTATTCCCTTCCAGAAGGCGCGCTCTCTCTCTCTGTCTTTCTAAAATATTCTCCTCATTCTCATACCTAAGGATCTCTCTCTCTCTGTCCCCAACTCCAAATCTTCTCTTCATTCTCTCTCATCTCTCCCTTCCCTTTCTTTTCTTTTTCTGTTCACTCTTCACTCATTCTCCAGCACCCCCTGATCTTCTCCTCATCTTTTCTTCTCGTGTATCTCCAACGGTGGCTTATTTTGCTGGGGATGTGTGATATTGAGTTTTGAAGGTGGAGATTCTAATTGAAGTTGTGGTAATTCAATGCTCAAGGTACCAATTTTTTCTTCTTCTTCTCTTCTTTGCATTTTTCTCATTTATATTTTAGTTTGCCCCTAATTCTTTTTTATATTATCATTTTTGTAATGAATTTTCGGGACATTTGAGCTGTTGAAGAGGTGTCTTTTCGAGCCTTTAATTTCTTCTGGGGACATTTGAGAGAGCTTCATAAAGCCATTGTCAGCTTGGGCAATTCGTTGAGAGAGCTAAGGAATTTTGAATTTCTTCTTGAACCCTTTGTAAGTTTGTTTTCTCATATTTTAATTTCTTGTTTTTGGATGTTGTTGTCTTGTTGGGTTGATTATTTAAATTGTGTAGTTGATTGATTGCTCCACAGAACCCACGAAACTAAATGGAAGAAGAGTATGAATTGGATTTATTAAGTTTGGGTGTATTGATCAACTTTCAGTTTCGGGTTTTGGTTTTTCAAACTTCGATTCTTGTTGGTAATTGAGTAGCAGTCATAACTGAAATATATACTTGTTTTTAAGATTGTTCAAAAGTGTTTTGGGGTTTTGTTTTGTTAAAAAAACAAATAGGTGCAGAAGTTGTTCAGTTTCAGATTTTTAGAAAGTGTGATTGTTTTACCCACATTGACTGTTAGTTTTGCACAGGTTGTGGGTTAGTTTTGAGATATAAGTACTTGGTTTTAAACTATACATATCCAGGATTAAAAGCCCTCTGATATCATGTAATTTGGCTGAAGTTTGATACCTAAAGTTTGGTAATTAAAGTATGACTACAAAATCTGTCAAAAACAGGGGCTGCAGTTTCAGTTTTGAAACACTTACCTTTGTTATATGAAAATAGACATCTCAATGAACATTTGAAAACTTGTTTCATGTAAATCAGAGTTAAATTGAATTTATGGTAACTTTTCCAAGTTAGTGTTATGCTGCAGAAAAACAGAAAAGTCTGTAACTTAGTCTGTTTTGAATTCAGTTTTTGACATGATTCCTGAACTTCGAATTGAATGAATTTTTGATATGATGAGGTTCTATATGTCTTGTTATGATCTGGAAAGTTTTACATTCTTTTGAATTAAACTGAATGTTTAGTTAGCAACACCACTGCAAATGTTAGGGGCATGGCCACAGAGCTTAGGATTTCCTCTGTCAAGATTGTAACCCCAATTAACCTTCTATGCAATTGATCGTCTTTGAGAGGTGATAGGTTCCAGCCCAAAAGAATTGAACAAAACTAACTGGTTTTTGGGTTTTGGATATAATGCCATATATGATATTAGTTTCTCTTACCATCCCTCCCCGTACTTGCACCTATTTCTTATCTTTCTTGTTTTCTGGTTTTTTGGTAAGTTAACTTCATTCAGGAATTTTTGGTCCTTAAAATTTGTTTTGTTGGATTCTATTGTTCCTCTTGTTTTATTTGGCATTTGGTTTAGCAAGACATTTCTATCAAATGAAATTTCCACAAATGAAATTTCCAATTTTGACCAAGAATTTACAGACCTGTATCATTTTCATTCATGCTTGCTTGTAATTTCTAGACCTTCATTCTCATTTTCTAATCTTCTGTTTTAATGCAGGTGTGGTTGTAATTATTTTAGTACCTTTTACACTCTCTTTTGGACATGAAGCATCACATCCTCTCATACGATCATGGAGCATACTTTGTTTTGGACAGTCCAAGTATCAAATCTTCTCAAACTTCATAGGATTGACTTTGTGGGATTAGTTCAAGACAATATTAATGTACTAGCATCATTTTGAGTAATAGAAATATTAATTTAGAGTACTTTGCCTTTCTCATCAGCGTCGTTAAGTTCCATGACGCCTAGTCCGCGTCATGTAAAGTCCTAAAAGAAGGCGTCAAACAGAACGTCATATTCTTAATGACGCTTAATTGACGTCATCAAAACTTCATCCATGACATCGAGGACGCGTCATAGAAAGAGTAGGACGACACACGATCCGCGTCATTGAAACCCCATTCCATGACGCGGAACAGACCTCGTGTTTTGAAAAAAGTTTCCATGACCCCCCCTTTCGACGACGCAGGTTACGACGCCTGATCCGCGTCATTAAATGCCTTCCATGACGCAAATCAGACGTCATAGAAGGGTTTTTGTGTTGTAGTGTTCACTCAAAACTCCCCAAATGACTCCTCCCACCATATTATAATGTTGCCCAAGTTTTGGGCTCGATCCGAAATCAATAGGTGTTCCAAATTGGACAATTCAAGTTCAACGGCAGTTCGTTCCTAATTGGAGTGGTATTCCATACTTCTAGCGATTGGATTTCACTCAAAACTCACCAAATGACTCCTCCCACCATATTATGATGTCGCCCAAGTTTGGGGCTCGATCCGAAATCAATAGGTGTTCCAAATTGGACAATTCAAGTTCAACGGCAGTTCGTTTCTAATTGGAGTGGTATTCCATACTTCTAGCGATTGGATTTCACTCAAAACTCACCAAATGACTCCTCCCACCATATTATGATGTTGCCCAAGTTTGGGGCTCGAACCGAAATCAATAGGTGTGAGAAATTGGACAATTCAAGTTCAACGGCAGTTCGTTCCTAATTGGAGTGGTTGGTGTATTCCATACTTCTAGCGATTAGATTTCACTAAAAACTAACCAAATGACTCCTCCCACCGTATTATGATGTTGCCCAAGTTTTGGGCTCAATCCAAAATCAATAGGTGTGAGAAATTGGACAATTCAAGTTCAACGACAGTTCGTTCCTAATTGGAGTGGTTTGTGTATTCCACACTTCTAGCGATTGGATTTCACCCAAAACTCACCAAATGACTCCTCCCACCATATTATGATGTTGCCCAAGTTTTGGGCTAGATCCGAAATCAATAGGTGTTCCAAATTGGAGAATTCAAGTTCAACGGTAGTTCGTTCCTAATTGGAGTGGTTGGTGTATTCCGTACTTCTAGCAATTGGATTTCACTCAAAACTCACCAAATGACTCCTCCCACCATATTATGATATTGCCCAAGTTTTGGGCTCGATCCGAAATCAATAGGTGTTCCAAATTGGACAATTCAAGTTCAACGGCAGTTCGTTCCTAATTGGAGTCGTTGGTGTATTCCATACTTCTAGCGATTGGATTTCACTCAAAATTCACCAAATGACTCCTCCCACCATATTATGCTGTTGCCCAAGTTTTGGGCTCGATCCGAAATCAATAGGTGTGAGAAATTGGACAATTCGTGTTCAAAGGCAGTTCCTTCCTAATTGGAGTGGTTGCTGTATTCCATACTTCTAGCGATTGGATTATACTCAAAACTCACCAAATGACTCCTCCCACCATATTATGATGTTGCCCAAGTTTTGGGCTCGATCCGAAATCAATAGGTGTGAGAAATTGGTCAATTCAATTTCAACGACAGTTCGTTCCAAATCGGAGTAGTTGTTGTATTCCATACTTCTAGCGATTGGATTTCACTCAAAACTCACCAGATGACTCCTCCCACCATATTATGATTTTTCCCAACTTTTTGGCTCGATCCGAAATCAATAGGTGTGAGAAATTGGACAATTCAAGTTCAACGGCAGTTCGTTCCTAATTGGAGTGGTTGGTGTATTCCATACTTCTAGCGATTGGATTTCACTCAAAACTCACCAGATGACTCCTCCCACCATATTATGATTTTTCCCAAGTTTTGGGCTCGATCCGAAATCAATAGGTGTTCCAAATTGGACAATTCAAGTTCAACGGCAGTTCGTTCCTAATTGGAGTCGTTGGTGTATTCCATACTTCTAGCGATTGGATTTCAATCAAAATTCACCAAAAGACTCCTCCCACCATATTATGATGTTGCCCAAGTTTTGGGCTCGATCCGAAATCAATAGGTGTTCCAAATTGGACAATTCAAGTTCAACGGCAGTTCGTTCCTAATTGGAGTGGTATTCCATACTTCTAGCGATTGGATTTCACTCAAAACTCACCAAATGACTCCTCCCACCATATTATGATGTCGCCCAAGTTTGGGGCTCGATCCGAAATCAATAGGTGTTCCAAATTGGACAATTCAAGTTGAACGGCAGTTCGTTCCTAATTGGAGTGGTATTCCATACTTCTAGCGATTGGATTTCACTCAAAACTCACCAAATGACTCCTCCCACCATATTATGATGTTGCCCAAGTTTGGGGCTCGAACCGAAATCAATAGGTGTGAGAAATTGGACAATTCAAGTTCAACGGCAGTTCGTTCCTAATTGGAGTGGTTGGTGTATTCCATACTTCTAGCGATTGGATTTCACTCAAAACTCACCAAATGACTCCTCCCACCATATTATGATGTTGCCCAAGTTTGGGGCTCGATCCGAAATCAATAGGTGTGAGAAATTGGACAATTCAAGTTCAACGGCAGTTCGTTCCTAATTGGAGTGGTTGGTGTATTCCATACTTCTAGCGATTGGATTTCACTAAAAACTAACCAAATGACTCCTCCCACCGTATTATGATGTTGCCCAAGTTTTGGGCTCAATCCAAAATCAATAGGTGTGAGAAATTGGACAATTCAAGTTCAACGACAGTTCGTTCCTAATTGGAGTGGTTTGTGTATTCCACACTTCTAGCGATTGGATTTCACCCAAAACTCACCAAATGACTCCTCCCACCATATTATGATGTTGCCCAAGTTTTGGGCTAGATCCGAAATCAATAGGTGTTCCAAATTGGACAATTCAAGTTCAACGGTAGTTCGTTCCTAATTGGAGTGGTTGGTGTATTCCGTACTTCTAGCAATTGGATTTCACTCAAAACTCACCAAATGACTCCTCCCACCATATTATGATCTTGCCCAAGTTTTGGGCTCGATCCGAAATCAATAGGTGTTCCAAATTGGACAATTCAAGTTCAACGGCAGTTCGTTCCTAATTGGAGTCGTTGGTGTATTCCATACTTCTAGCGATTGGATTTCATTCAAAATTCACCAAATGACTCCTCCCACCATATTATGCTGTTGCCCAAGTTTTGGGCTCGATCCGAAATCAATAGGTGTGAGAAATTGGACAATTCGTGTTCAAAGGCAGTTCCTTCCTAATTGGAGTGGTTGCTGTATTCCATACTTCTAGCGATTGGATTTCACTCAAAACTCACCAAATGACTCCTCCCACCATATTATGATGTTGCCCAAGTTTTGGGCTCGATCCGAAATCAATAGGTGTGAGAAATTGGTCAATTCAATTTCAACGACAGTTCGTTCCAAATCGGAGTAGTTGTTGTATTCCATACTTCTAGCGATTGGATTTCACTCAAAACTCACCAGATGACTCCTCCCACCATATTATGATTTTTCCCAACTTTTTGGCTCGATCCGAAATCAATAGGTGTGAGAAATTGGACAATTCAAGTTCAACGGCAGTTCGTTCCTAATTGGAGTGGTTGGTGTATTCCATACTTCTAGCGATTGGATTTCACTCAAAACTCACCAGATGACTCCTCCCACCATATTACGATTTTTCCCAAGTTTTGGGCTCGATCCGAAATCAATAGGTGTTCCAAATTGGACAATTCAAGTTCAACGGCAGTTCGTTCCTAATTGGAGTCGTTGGTGTATTCCATACTTCTAGCGATTGGATTTCAATCAAAATTCACCAAAAGACTCCTCCCACCATATTATGATGTTGCCCAAGTGTTGGGCTCGATCCGAAATCAATAGGTGTTCCAAATTGGACAATTCAAGTTCAACGGCAGTTCGTTCCTAATTGGAGTGGTATTCCATACTTCTAGCGATTGGATTTCACTCAAAACTCACCAAATGACTCCTCCCACCATATTATGATGTCGCCCAAGTTTGGGGCTCGATTCGAAATCAATAGGTGTTCCAAATTGGACAATTCAAGTTCAACGGCAGTTCGTTCCTAATTGGAGTGGTATTCCATACTTCTAGCGATTGGATTTCACTCAAAACTCACCAAATGACTCCTCCCACCATATTATGATGTTGCCCAAGTTTGGGGCTCGAACCGAAATCAATAGGTGTGAGAAATTGGACAATTCAAGTTCAACGGCAGTTCGTTCCTAATTGGAGTGGTTGGTGTATTCCATACTTCTAGCGATTGGATTTCACTCAAAACTCACCAAATGACTCCTCCCACCATATTATGATGTTGCCCAAGTTTGGGGCTCGATCCGAAATCAATAGGTGTGAGAAATTGGACAATTCAAGTTCAACGGCAGTTCGTTCCTAATTGGAGTGGTTGGTGTATTCCATACTTCTAGCGATTGGATTTCACTAAAAACTAACCAAATGACTCCTCCCACCGTATTATGATGTTGCCCAAGTTTTGGGCTCAATCCGAAATCAATAGGTGTGAGAAATTGGACAATTCAAGTTCAACGTCAGTTCGTTCCTAATTGGAGTGGTTGGTGTATTACATACTTCTAGCGATTGGATTTCACCCAAAACTCACCAAATGACTCCTCCCACCATATTATGATGTTGCCCAAGTTTTGGGCTAGATCCGAAATCAATAGGTGTTCCAAATTGGACAATTCAAGTTCAACGGCAGTTCGTTCCTAATTGGAGTGGTTGGTGTATTCCGTACTTCTAGCAATTGGATTTCACTCAAAACTCACCAAATGACTCTGTTGCGTAGATACAGCTGCACCAAAATGGATTCAGCTGCATCCTCAACTTGTGATACTCGCAAGTGCACGAGCCGTTCGGTAGTATAGCGTATGTAAGTGCGAGGTCGATCCCACGAGGATTGGTGATTGAATGATTCAATTCATTTTCCCTACACAAAACAGAAATGAAAAAGAAAGGAAATAAATACAACAAGAAAGAAAGAAATAACTAACTCAAGTAGATAAGTTCCCAAGTTCAATTAGATTAATGGATTGATTCTAGCTAAAGTATGATTAAGCCATGGTGTTTGGTCATAACCTTGTGTTCCTAATTCCCTAATTTGATCATTTGTTGTCTAACCTAAAATTAAGCATTAGGAACCCATTAAGCATAGAAGAACAATTTAAACAACCAAGCATGTATCTAATCCCTGTTGTCGAATGTCCATACATACTCTTCCTATTCATAGTTCAATTCGAATTAAAGCATGGTGTCTACTCTTAATTCAAACCAAGATAGCTAACATGCAAGCCTAAATGGTGATCAATCATTCAAACTAGCATATTAACTTATAAGCATAATGAATAAGAACAAAAACCATAATTGAAACTTGGAAACTAATCAAACTTGAAACTTAAGAAAGAATGTACATTACAAGAAAAATAAATTACAACTAAGAAAACATTAAAGAAAGCTAGAATTGAGAACTAGAAAGGAAAACTAAGAGAATTTG
Source organism: Prunus avium (assembly GCF_965620075.1). NCBI lineage: Eukaryota > Viridiplantae > Streptophyta > Magnoliopsida > Rosales > Rosaceae > Prunus > Prunus avium. The sequence continues at coordinate 33,268,131 of NC_142284.1, forward strand.
AGGGAGAGAAGGGAAGGGAGCTCTAGAGAAGTGTTTGAGAGCTCCCCCCCTTGGGGTGTGTTTACAAGCTTGGGAAACCTCACTATATATAGGCCTAAGGAAGCTGAAAGTCTGAATTAAGTATGGCTAATGCATACAACACTTGTTTTATAAAATCTGAAATGGTTGATGCACTTCACTAATGCATCCCACCAGCAGCCCTAGCTCATCTTCATGTCACCATGACCAAGCTTCCAACCAGAAATAATAGCTCATCCTGAGGTCAGCATGACCAGCAACTTCAAGGGCTTACGAATTGGGCTTCCATTAAGCAAATTAAGACTTTAAGCACTCAAACTTGAAGTTCAGAATGTCTTCTTTCCAGCCATATATCATTTGGGCCAATCCAAGGTCGGAGGAGGAAGTTAAGGCCAAAACAAATTGCTAACTCATTTTGCGCGCTGATAAAATCCATCCTGAGCATGGCTCTGTGTTTGCTAGGTAACAGACTCCATATTTATCCAATGGGGCTGAATTTTGGATATGTTATAGTACACACCCATTGGAACAACTTTCATGAAGAATGCTGCCTCATCCGAGCTGTGTAGGTTGCTGAAACAAAGCTTGCAATATGACCTACGGAACTGGACTGGCAGGGGGCTGTAGCCAAAATGAGTTTGTCTTTTAAGCTCTTCATCCATTCATCCAAATTAGGCCTTAACATGCTTGAATTGCATGAATTATGCTCTCATGCTCCTTTGGCCTACAAAACACACAAAGGGAGGCAAATAACATAGAAATCTAGGAAACTAAGCAAAAGAAGTAAGTAAATAGGGCATATATATTTATGAAATTATGAGCTTAACACATCCCCAAACTTAAATTTTGCTAGTCCTCGAGCAAAACAAAAGAAAAACAAAGCTAAAAACAAAACAAGAAGTTAACTAGACCACTTTCGTAGGTAACTCGATTGCATTGAGCGTATGCAACAAGCCTTTAAACCTCTAGGCATCCCTAGTAGGAGGAGTTGTGTCTCCTGAGGGTTTAACAGATACGATACCCACAAACGTTTTACTGACTCTACAAAACAAAGTAGTTAGAAAACTTAATAGATTTGTTAGCCCTTAAGCAAAACAAAACAAAACAAAATACAAAAACCGTTAACCTTCCAACCGGACAAAAATGTTAAACTTCATAGACATGGCTCAACAAGGAACAAAACAAGCACTAAGGAAGTTCTAAACATTATTCAAGTGCTACCACAATCTCACAAAAATCATGCTCAAGGTGTGTGTGTGTGTGAAGTAGCCATGAAGATACAACTCATGCTTCTCAAACAACGATATGAATTCTTGCAAGAATGAACACAAGTTTGCCAAGCTAAACCAAAATCAATAGGACTTTACTCATGGATGTAATGTAATGGTTAGAAAAGGAATGGATATTGAAATACAAAGTCTAAGGGACAAAGTAGAGCATGTCATATAAACAAGATCATTGACATTTGAAATGTAAGGCACATAAATTGAAAAGCTCACAACACCAGATTTTGCAATTGAATCACTTCAAAATTTGATTTTGACATTTACACACTTTGTATAAAATTTGGCCCAATTTTGCGGCTCTTTACCCTAGATCACCTTGATTTCTCCTTATATCACCCTAGGGTCGTGACTACATTGGCCACACTTCTTTTTTCTTTTTCTTTTGATTTTTATAGCTCATTTATTGCCTTGAATACATTACAATCTCAAATACAATCATACTCTACATGTCCCCTAGATGGTAGGATATTTAATAGATGATAAGGTGATAGAAAGAAATGGCTAAGTGTTTGGGCACAAAAGGGTTTACAAGGGAATATGTATTGTATGGGTTGATGGAGGAAAAAGAAAGAGGCTTAACAAAGATGGCCTAAATCATATCTTAGTTATAAACTTGACATTCCAGTGAATCACACAAGCAAAAATGCATACAATTGGGTAAGACATGCAAGAGTTGTATAATCATGGCTAAAGTGCATAGAAAGCTCAAGCATTATTATGTGAGACTTAGCTAGCAAAAGAATAAGATTCAGACCTAACACAATGCTTATCAAATTCCTAAGAGCCATATTAGAAGTTAGACTCAAGATTTATCATTGGTGTGGGAAGGAAAACTGAAAATGACTCAAAGAAAAGAAACATAAAAGAAAAACGTGAGGTTTCAAATTGCTATTCTGCTCAATTTCAACATATAATCTGTTTTGACATGTAACTTTCAAACCACTTGGTCAAATTTAACGTTCTTTACGTCGTTGGATTCAGCATGAAAAAATGAAGAACACAACGTGGACCAAACTTTCAAAACAGTAGCAGAAAAAAAAAATTGTAGCAATGAAGAAGCCTACGTTTTCAGACACAAACACAAAAGCTAAAAACTTTCCAGCACCCCCAAACTTAAATGAAACATTGTCCTCAATGTTAACGCAAAGTAAAGATGATTGAGAACATGTAAATGATAAGGGGAAAAGTTAAGAAGAAGGTTTAGAAAGAAAAAAAAATAAAAATGAATATATAAGCAACTCACGGATGACCAGTTAAGGGCCTCAGAAAACACAGCCAGGGGATCCGGGAAGGTTGGAGGGGTCACAATGGTCCCGCTTAAAACCCAAACTTCTTAGACACCGAAGGTGTCGCCTAAAGAACTCCTAGACACTGTATTGACGGAAGTGCTCACTGGAGTTACCATAAGTCAGCTCATATGAAAAATCTTTTTAAATTTTTAAATTTTTTATTTTTTTAAATTTTTATAAAAAAAGAAACATAAATTTAAAATAATAACAAGTAAAGAGAAAGGATTGAAATGCTCCCCCTTGAAGCGATTAGGTCGAGTGTGATGCACTTGGAGGTCGCGACTTCTCCCATTGCTCCACACTTCCCATTCTTATGATTGAGGTTGCCATCTCTCTCCATTTTTATTAAGCTGTCATAAATTGATCCAATTCCATGCTTCAAAGCAACAAGCGCCAATGGGTTGTGTAAGCTGGGACTTAAACCCAGTTCTCTTGCTTGTTGGGCAATTGTCCTTTTCTGTTGGACTACAAACACAACTTGTCCATTAACGTCATTAACTTTAAAACAATAAATTGTCCAGTTAAGAAAAAAAAATAAAGTAGGAAAGCCAAATAGAATCAAACAATGTTACCGATCCCCGGCAACGGCGCCAAAAACTTGTTGCGTAGATACAGCTGCACCAAAATGGATTCAGCTGCATCCTCAACTTGTGATACTCGCAAGTGCACGAGCCGTTCGGTAGTATAGCGTATGTAAGTGCGAGGTCGATCCCACGAGGATTGGTGATTGAATGATTCAATTCATTTTCCCTACACAAAACAGAAATGAAAAAGAAAGGAAATAAATACAACAAGAAAGAAAGAAATAACTAACTCAAGTAGATAAGTTCCCAAGTTCAATTAGATTAATGGATTGATTCTAGCTAAAGTATGATTAAGCCATGGTGTTTGGTCATAACCTTGTGTTCCTAATTCCCTAATTTGATCATTTGTTGTCTAACCTAAAATTAAGCATTAGGAACCCATTAAGCATAGAAGAACAATTTAAACAACCAAGCATGTATCTAATCCCTGTTGTCGAATGTCCATACATACTCTTCCTATTCATAGTTCAATTCGAATTAAAGCATGGTGTCTACTCTTAATTCAAACCAAGATAGCTAACATGCAAGCCTAAATGGTGATCAATCATTCAAACTAGCATATTAACTTATAAGCATAATGAATAAGAACAAAAACCATAATTGAAACTTGGAAACTAATCAAACTTGAAACTTAAGAAAGAATGTACATTACAAGAAAAATAAATTACAACTAAGAAAACATTAAAGAAAGCTAGAATTGAGAACTAGAAAGGAAAACTAAGAGAATTTGAGGGAGAGAAGGGAAGGGAGCTCTAGAGAAGTGTTTGAGAGCTCCCCCCCTTGGGGTGTGTTTACAAGCTTGGGAAACCTCACTATATATAGGCCTAAGGAAGCTGAAAGTCTGAATTAAGTATGGCTAATGCATACAACACTTGTTTTATAAAATCTGAAATGGTTGATGCACTTCACTAATGCATCCCACCAGCAGCCCTAGCTCATCTTCATGTCACCATGACCAAGCTTCCAACCAGAAATAATAGCTCATCCTGAGGTCAGCATGACCAGCAACTTCAAGGGCTTACGAATTGGGCTTCCATTAAGCAAATTAAGACTTTAAGCACTCAAACTTGAAGTTCAGAATGTCTTCTTTCCAGCCATATATCATTTGGGCCAATCCAAGGTCGGAGGAGGAAGTTAAGGCCAAAACAAATTGCTAACTCATTTTGCGCGCTGATAAAATCCATCCTGAGCATGGCTCTGTGTTTGCTAGGTAACAGACTCCATATTTATCCAATGGGGCTGAATTTTGGATATGTTATAGTACACACCCATTGGAACAACTTTCATGAAGAATGCTGCCTCATCCGAGCTGTGTAGGTTGCTGAAACAAAGCTTGCAATATGACCTACGGAACTGGACTGGCAGGGGGCTGTAGCCAAAATGAGTTTGTCTTTTAAGCTCTTCATCCATTCATCCAAATTAGGCCTTAACATGCTTGAATTGCATGAATTATGCTCTCATGCTCCTTTGGCCTACAAAACACACAAAGGGAGGCAAATAACATAGAAATCTAGGAAACTAAGCAAAAGAAGTAAGTAAATAGGGCATATATATTTATGAAATTATGAGCTTAACAGACTCCTCCCACCATATTATGATATTGCCCAAGTTTTGGGCTCGATCCGAAATCAATAGGTGTTCCAAATTGGACAATTCAAGTTCAACGGCAGTTCGTTCCGAATTGGAGTCGTTGGTGTATTCCATACTTCTAGCGATTGGATTTCACTCAAAATTCACCAAATGACTCCTCCCACCATATTATGCTGTTGCCCAAGTTTTGGGCTCGATCCGAAATCAATAGGTGTGAGAAATTGGACAATTCGTGTTCAAAGGCAGTTCCTTCCTAATTGGAGTGGTTGCTGTATTCCATACTTCTAGCGATTCGATTTCACTCAAAACTCACCAAATGACTCCTCCCACCATATTATGAAGTTGCCATAGTTTTGGGCTCAACCCGAAATCAATAGGTGTGAGAAATTGGACAATTCAAGTAAAACGGCAGTTCGTTCCTAATTGGAGTGGTTGGTGTATTCCATACTTCTAGCGATTGGATTTCACTCAAAATTCACCAAAAGACTACTCCCACCATATTATGATGTTGCCCAAGTTTTGGGCTCGATCCAAAATCAATAGGTGTGAGAAATTGGACAATTCAGGTTCAACGGCAGTTCGTTCCTAATTGGAGTGGTTGGTGTATTGCATACTTCTAGCGATTGGATTTCACTCAAAACTAACCACATGACTCCTCCCACCATATTATGATGTTGCCCAAGTTTTGGGCTCGATCCGAAATCAATAGGTGTGAGAAATTGGACAATTCAAGTTCAACGGCAGTTCGTTCCAAATTGGAGTGGTTGGTGTATTCCACACTTCTAGCGATTGGATTTCACCCAAAACTCACCAAATGACTCCTCCCACCATATTATGATGTTGCCCAAGTTTGCGGCTCGATCCGAAATCCATAGGTGTGAGAAATTGGACAATTCAAGTTCAACGACAGTTCGTTCCTAATTGGAGTGGTTGGTGTATTCCGTACTTCTAGCGATTGGATTTCACCCAAAACTCACCAAATGACTCCTCCCACCATATTATGATGTTGCCCAAGTTTTGGGCTAGATCCGAAATCAATAGGTGTTCCAAATTGGACAATTCAAGTTCAACGGCAGTTCGTTCCTAATTGGAGTGGTTGGTGTATTCCGTACTTCTAGCAATTGGATTTCACTCAAAACTCACCAAATGACTCCTCCCACCATATTATGATATTGCCCAAGTTTTGGGCTCGATCCGAAATCAATAGGTGTTCCAAATTGGACAATTCAAGTTCAACGGCAGTTCGTTCCGAATTGGAGTCGTTGGTGTATTCCATACTTCTAGCGATTGGATTTAACTCAAAATTCACCAAATGACTCCACCCACCATATTATGCTGTTGCCCAAGTTTTGGGCTCGATCCGAAATCAATAGGTGTGAGAAATTGGACAATTCGTGTTCAAAGGCAGTTCCTTCCTAATTGGAGTGGTTGCTGTATTCCATACTTCTAGCGATTCGATTTCACTCAAAACTCACCAAATGACTCCTCCCACCATATTATGAAGTTGCCATAGTTTTGGGCTCAACCCGAAATCAATAGGTGTGAGAAATTGGACAATTCAAGTTCAACGGCAGTTCGTTCCTAATTGGAGTGGTTGGTGTATTCCATACTTCTAGCGATTGGATTTCACTCAAAATTCACCAAAAGACTACTCCCACCATATTATAATGTTGCCCAAGTTTTGGGCTCGATCCAAAATCAATAGGTGTGAGAAATTGGACAATTCAGGTTCAACGGCAGTTCGTTCCTAATTGGAGTGGTTGGTGTATTGCATACTTCTAGCGATTGGATTTCACTCAAAACTAACCAAATGACTCCTCCCACCATATTATGATGTTGCCCAAGTTTTGGGCTCGATCCGAAATCAATAGGTGTGAGAAATTGGACAATTCAAGTTCAACGGCAGTTCGTTCCAAATTGGAGTGGTTGGTGTATTCCACACTTCTAGCGATTGGATTTCACCCAAAACTCACCAAATGACTCCTCCCACCATATTATGATGTTGCCCAAGTTTGCGGCTCGATCCGAAATCAATAGGTGTGAGAAATTGGACAATTCAAGTTCAACGACAGTTCGTTCCTAATTGGAGTGGTTGGTGTATTCCGTACTTCTAGCGATTGGATTTCACCCAAAACTCACCAAATGACTCCTCCCACCATATTATGATGTTGCCCAAGTTTTGGGCTAGATTCGAAATCAATAGGTGTTCCAAATTGGACAATTCAAGTTCAACGGCAGTTCGTTCCTAATTGGAGTGGTTGGTGTATTCCGTACTTCTAGCAATTGGATTTCACTCAAAACTCACCAAATGACTCCTCCCACCATATTATGATATTGCCCAAGTTTTGGGCTCGATCCGAAATCAATAGGTGTTCCAAATTGGACAATTCAAGTTCAACGGCAGTTCGTTCCTAATTGGAGTCGTTGGTGTATTCCATACTTCTAGCGATTGGATTTCACTCAAAATTCACCAAATGACTCCTCCCACCATATTATGATGTTGCCCAAGTTTGCGGCTCGATCCGAAATCAATTGGTGTGAGAAATTGGACAATTCAAGTTCAACGACAGTTCGTTCCTAATTGGAGTGGTTGGTGTATTCCATACTTCTAGAGATTGGATTTCACTCAAAACTCACCAAATGACTCCTCCCACCATATTATGATGTTTCCCAAGTTTGGGGCTCGATCCGAAATCAATAGGTGTGAGAAATTGGACAATTCAAGTTCAACGGCAGTTCATTCCTAATTAGAGTGGTTGGTGTATTCCATACTTCGAGCGATTGGATTTCACTCAAAACTAACCAAATGATTCCTCCCACTGTATTATGATGTTGCCCAAGTTTTGGGCTCAATCCGAAATCAATAGTTGTGAGAAATTGGACAATTCAAGTTCAACGGCAGTTCGTTCCTAATTGGAGTGGTTGGTGTATTCCATACTTCTAGCGATTGGATTTCACTCAAAATTCACCAAATGACTACTCCCACCATATTATGATGTTGCCCAAGTTTTGGGCTCGATCGAAAATCAATAGGTGTGAGAAATTGGACAATTCGAGTTCAACGGCAGTTCGTTCCTAATTGGAGTGGTTGGTGTATTCCATACTTCTAGCGATTGGATTTCACTCAAAACTAACCAAATGACTCCTCCCACCATATTATGATGTTGCCCAAGTTTTGGGCTCGATCCGAAATCAATAGGTGTGAGAAATTGGACAATTCAAGTTCAACGGCAGTTCGTTCCAAATTGGAGTGGTTGGTGTATTCCACACTTCTAGCGTTTGCATTTCACCCAAAACTCACCAAATGACTCCTCCCACCATATTATGATGTTGCCCAAGTTTGCGGCTCGATCCGAAATCAATAGGTGTGAGAAATTGGACAATTCAAGTTCAACGACAGTTCGTTCCTAATTGGAGTGGTTGGTGTATTCCATACTTCTAGCGATTGGATTTCACCCAAAACTCACCAAATGACTCCTCCCACCATATTATGATGTTGCCCAAGTTTTGGGCTAGATCCGAAATCAATAGGTGTTCCAAATTGGACAATTCAAGTTCAACGGCAGTTCGTTCCTAATTGGAGTGGTTGGTGTATTCCGTACTTCTAGCAATTGAATTTCACTCAAAACTCATCAAATGACTCCTCCCACCATATTATGATATTGCCCAAGTTTTGGGCTCGATCCGAAATCAATAGGTGTTCCAAATTGGACAATTCAAGTTCAACGGCAGTTCGTTCCTAATTGGAGTCGTTGGTGTATTCCATACTTCTAGCGATTGGATTTCTCTCAAAATTCACCAAATGACTCCTCCCACCATATTATGATGTTTCCCAAGTTTGGGGCTCGATCCGAAATCAATAGGTGTGAGAAATTGGGCAATTCAAGTTCAACGGCAGTTCGTTCCTAATTGGAGTGGTTGGTGTATTCCACACTTCTAGCGATTGGATTTCACCCAAAACTCACCAAATGACACCTCCCACCATATTATGATGTTGCCCAAGTTTGCGGCTCGATTCGAAATCAATAGGTGTGAGAAATTGGACAATTCAAGTTCAACGACAGTTCGTTCCTAATTGGAGCGGTTGGTGTATTCCATACTTCTAGCGGTTGGATTTCACTCAAAACTCACCAAATGACTCCTCCCACCACATTATGATGTTGCCCAAGTTTGGGGCTCGATCCGAAATCAATAGGTGTGAGAAATTGGACAATTCAAGTTGAACGGCAGTTCGTTCCTAATTGGAGAGGTTGGTGTATTCCATACTTCTAGCGATTGGATTTCACTCAAAACTAACCAAATGACTCCTCCCACCATATTATGATGTTGCCCAAGTTTTGGGCTCGATCTGAAATCAATAGGTGTGAGAAATTGGACAATTCAAGTTCAACGGCAGTTCGTTCCTAATTGGAGTGGTTGGTGTATTCCATACTTCTAGCAATTGGATTTCCCTCAAAACTCACCAAATGACTCCTCCCACCATATTATGATGTTGCCCATGTTTTGGGCTCGATCCGAAATCAATAGGTGTGAGAAATTGGACAATTCAAGTTCAACGGCAGTTCGTTCCTAATTGGAGTGGTTGGTGTATTCCACACTTCTAGCGATTGGATTTCACCCAAAACTCACCAAATGACTCCTCCCACCATATTATGATGTTGCCCAAGTTTGCGGCTCGATCTGAAATCAATAGTTGTGAGAAATTGGACAATTCAAGTTGAACGACAGTTCGTTCCTAATTGGAGTGGTTGGTGTATTCCATACTTCTAGCAATTGGATTTCACTCAAAACTCACCAAATGACTCCTCCCACCATATTATGATGTTGCCCAAGTTTGGGGCTCGATCCGAAATCAATAGGTCTGAGTAATTGGACAATTCAAGTTCAACGGCAGTTCGTTCCTAATTGGAGTGGTTGGTGTATTCCATACTTCTAGCGATTGGATTTCACTCAAAACTAACCAAATGACTCCTCCCACCATATTATGATGTTGCCCAAGTTTTGGGCTCGATCTGAAATCAATAGGTGTGAGAAATTGGACAATTCAAGTTCAACGGCAGTTCGTTCCTAATTGGAGTGGTTGGTGTATTCCATACTTCTAGCAATTGGACTTCACTCAAAACTCACCAAATGACTCCTCCCACCATATTACGATGTTGCCCATGTTTTGGGCTCGATCCGAAATCAATAGGTGTTCCAAATTGGACAATTCAAGTTCAACGGCAGTTCGTTCCTAATTGGAGTCGTTGGTGTATTCCATACTTCTAGCGATTGGATTTCACTCAAAATTCACCAAATGACTCCTCCCACCATATTATGATGTTGCCCAAGTTTTGGGCTCGATCCGAAATCAATAGGTGTGAGAAATTGGACAATTCAAGTTCAACGGCAGTTCGTTCCTAATTGGAGTGGTTGGTGTATTCCACACTTCTAGCGATTGGATTTCACCCAAAACTCACCAAATGACTCCTCCCACCATATTATGATGTTGCCCAAGTTTGCGGCTCGATCCGAAATCAATAGGTGTGAGAAATTGGACAATTCAAGTTCAACGACAGTTCGTTCCTAATTGGAGTGGTTGGTGTATTCCATACTTCTAGCGATTGGATTTCACTCAAAACTCACCAAATGACTCCTCCCACCATATTATGATGTTGCCCAAGTTTGGGGCTCGATCCGAAATCAATAGGTGTGAGAAATTGGACAATTCAAGTTCAACGGCAGTTCGTTCGTAATTGGAGTGGTTGGTGTGTTCCATACTTCTAGCGATTGGATTTCACTCAAAATTAACCAAATGACTCCTCCCACCATATTATGATGTTGCCCAAGTTTTGGGCTCGATCTGAAATCAATAGGTGTGAGAAATTGGACAATTCACGTTCAACGGCAGTTCGTTCCTAATTGGAGGGGTTGGTGTATTCCATACTTCTAGCAATTGGATTTCACTCAAAACTCACCAAATGACTCCTCCCACCATATTATGATGTTGCCCATGTTTTGGGCTCGATCCGAAATCAATAGGAGTTCCAAATTGGACAATTCAAGTTCAACGGCAGTTCGTTCCTAATTGGAGTCGTTGGTGTATTCCATACTTCTAGCGATTGGATTTCACTCAAAATTCACCAAATGACTCCTCCCACCATATTATGATGTTGCCCAAGTTTTGGGCTCGATCCGAAATCAATAGGTGTGAGAAATTGGACAATTGAAGTTCAAAGGCAGTTCCTTCCTAATTGGAGTGGTTGCTGTATTCCATACTTCTAGCGATTTGATTTCACTCAAAACTCACCAAATGACTCCTCCCACCATATTATGAAGTTGCCATAGTTTTGGGCTCAACCCGAAATCAATAGATGTGAGAAATTGGACAATTCAAGTTCAACGGCAGTTCGTTCCTAATTGGAGTGGTTGGTGTATTCCATACTTCTAGCGATTGGATTTCACTCAAAATTCACCAAATGACTACTCCCACCATATTATGATGTTGCCCAAGTTTTGGGCTCGATCTGAAATCAATAGGTGTGAGAAATTGGACAATTCAAGTTCAACGGCAGTTCGTTCCTAATTGGAGTGGTTGGTGTATTCCATACTTCTAGCGATTGGATTTCACTCACAACTCACCAAATGACTCCTCCCACCATATTATGATGTTGCCCAAGTTTGGGGCTCGATCCGAAATCAATAGGTGTGAGAAATTGGACAATTCAAGTTCAACGACAGTTCGTTCCAAATTGGAGTGGATGGTTGTTAAGCTCATAATTTCATACATATACATGCCCAAATTTACTTACTTCTTTTGCTTAGTTTCCTAGATTTCTATGTTATTTGCCTCCCTTTGTGTGTTTTGTAGGCAAATAGAGCAAGAGAGGATAATTCATGCAATTCAAGCATGTTAAGGCCTAATTTGGATGAATGGATGAAGAGCTTAAAAGACAAACTCATTTTGGCTACAGCCCCCTGCCAGTCCAGTTCCGTAGGTCATATTGCAAGCTTTGTTTCAGCAACCTACACAGCTCGGATGAGGCAGCATTCTTCATGAAAGTTGTTCCAATGGGTGTGTACTATAACATATCCAAAATTCAGCCCCATTGGATAAATATGGAGTCTGTTACCTAGCAAACACAGAGCCATGCTCAGGATGGATTTTATCAGCGCGCAAAATGAGTTAGCAATTTGTTTTGGCCTTAACTTCCTCCTCCGACCTTGGATTGGCCCAAATGATATATGGCTGGAAAGAAGACATTCTGAACTTCAAGTTTGAGTGCTTAAAGTCTTAATTTACTTAAGGGAAGCCCAATTCGTAAGCCCTTGAAGTTGCTGGTCATGCTGACCTCAAGATGAGCTATTGTTTCTGGTTGGAAGCTTGGTCATGGTGAGCTAGGCATGAGCTATTGAGCTGGTTGGAAGCTTGGTCATGGTGATATGAAGATGAGCTAGGGCTGCTGGTGGGATTTATTGGTGAAGTGCATCAACCATTTCAGATTTTATAAAACAAGTGTTGTATGCATTAGCCATATTGAATTCAGATTTTTCACTTCCTTAGGCCTATAAATAGGGAGGTTCTCTAAGCTTGTAAACACACCCCAAGGGGGGGAGCTCTCAAACACTTCTCTAGAGCTCCCTTCCCTTCTCTCTCTCAAATTCTCTAGAGAAGTGTTTGAGAGCTACCCCCCTTGGGGTAGGGGTGGGCATATAAATCGGAAAACCGGAAAACCGAACCAAACCGGATGAAAAAAAACCGGAAAAAACCGAGTTGACTAAAAAGTCAACAAAACCGGACCGGACCGGACCGGACCGGTCCAGTATTTAATATATATTTTTTGGTGGCCCAACCACTAAGCCCAGAATTTTTCTCACTTCCCAAACCCAACTACTAACCTCTAACCTTAGCCAAGCCCAACAACAAAAGCCCATCAACCAACACCTAACCCTAAAACCACCTTTTCTTTCCTTCCTCTCTCCTTTATCTTTTCAATCCGCCGCAGCTTCTCTCTTTTATTTTCTCTCTCTCTCTCTCTCTCTCTCTATCTCTCTCTCTTTTTCTTCTTCTTTCTCTTTCTTCTTCCTCTTTCTAATTCCAATTTTCTCTCTCTCTCATTCTCTCTGACTCGGCGGCGTCACGAAACTAGGTGAGCTAGTTACTCTCTTTCTAATTCTTCATTGCTTATTGTGTTGCCTCGTTCTCTCATTTTTTGTTTTATTTGATTCACGATCGAAGATGTGGGTATGATTGATTTAGGGTTCTATCAAACGCAAACGTTCAGTATTCCTTCGTTTCATTCTCGTTGTTTTTTCTACTGTAAAAATTTCAAGCTCGAAGTAAAACCCTAATTGCTGTTTGGAGATAATGAAAATGAAAATTTCAAGCTCGAAGTAAAACCCCAATTTTCTCTCTCTCTCTCTCTCTCTCTCTCTCTCTCTCTCTCTCTCTCTGTATTTTTTTTTTTGGACTAGGCTTGATGTGTCTGAGAGTGGCTTGGCGGCAGTTGTGCGGCTTAGCAATGGTGACATGAGAACACATAACAATGACATGTATGTAGTTTCCGATTCTCCAAAGTTTATTAATTCATTGGACAACACTTTTCTGTAATCATATCATGGAGGACATACTTTCTCACCTGCAGTCAACTCATATGGCTTCACAGCAGTAGATAACAGAAGAAGCAGTATATCTTTGCATAGGAAATCCAGGGGCTGGGAGAGCTTAATAGAGAAGGTTTGAAGAAGATGCCTCTTTGTGTTGCCCTTGCCTCCGAGAAAGAACAAGGGGAAGATGGAGCTTTTTTTTTCTTTTTTTTTCAGTGGAAAATGGAGTAGTTTAAATGTTATTTCTATAATTTTTTTAGTAATTTCGTTTGCAATTAAGTGTATTTGTTTTGTTATTGGCATGTAATTTTAAATTTAATGTTTGGGATGATTGGGTGGGAATTGGGCTAATTGTGAATTTGTAGGCCCAAATTTTGTTTAAAAACTTCAGTTGGGCTTAAATCTCTAAAAATTTATAATAAAAAAATCAATTGGGCCCAACGGCCGGTCCAAATTGTAAAATCGGAAACCGAACCGGATATAAACCGGTTCGGGTTGGTGCGGTTCTCTTAGGTGTTTAATTGAAAAACCGGACCGAACCGGATCGGATGAACAGTACCGGTTTCGGTTGCGGGTTTAGGGGAGAACCGGGCCGAACCGGACCGTGCCCACCCTTACCTTGGGGTGTGTTTACAAGCTTAGAGAACCTCCCTATTTACAGGCCTAAGGAAGTGAAAAATCTGAATTCAATATGGCTAATGCAAGTTGAACGGCAGTTCGTTCCAAATTGGAGTGGATGGTGTATTCCATACTTCTAGCGATTGGATTTCACTCAAAACTCACCTAATGACTCCTCCCGCCATATTATCATGTTGCCCAAGTTTGGGGCTCGATTCGAAATCAATAGGTGTTCCAAATTGGACAATTCAAGTTCAACGACAGTTCGTTCCTAATTGGAGTGGTTGGTGTATGCCACACTTCTAGCAATTGGATTTCACTCAAAACTCACCAAACGACTCCTCCCACCATATTATGATGTTTCCCAAGTTTGGGGCTCGATCCGAAATCAATAGGTGTGAGAAATTGGACAATTCAAGTTCAACGGCAGTTCGTTCCTAATTGGAGTGGTTGGTGTATTCCATACTTCTAGCGATTGGATTTCACTCAAAACTCACCAAATTAATCCTCGCACTATATTATCATGTTGCCCAACATTTGGGCTCGATCCGAAATCAATAGGTGTGAGAAATTAGACAATTCAAGTTCAACTGCAGTTCGTTCCTAATTGGAGTGGTTGGTGTATTCCATACTTCTAGCAATTGGATTTCAATCAAAACTCACCAAATGACTCCTCCCGCCATATTATGATGATGCCCAAGTTTGGGGCTCGATCCGAAATCAATAGGTGTGATAAATTGGACAATTCAATTTCAACGGCAATTCGTTCCTAATTGGAGTGGGTGGTGTATTCCATACATCTAGCAATTAGATTTCACTCAAAACTCACCAACTGACTCCTAACACCAGATTATCTTGTTGCCCAAGTTTTGGGCTCGATCCGAAATCAATAGGTGTGAGAAATTAGACAATTCAAGTACAACGGCAGTTCGTTCCTAATTGGAGTGGTTGGTGTATTCCATACTTCTAGCGATTGGATTTCAATCAAAACTCACCAAATGACTCCTCCCGCCATATTATGATGTTGCCCAACTTTGGGGCTCGATCCGAAATCAATAGGTGTGATAAATTGGACAATTCAAGTTCAACGGCAATTCATTCCTAATTGGAGTGGTTGGTGTATTCCATACTTCTAGCGATTGGATTTCCCTCAAAACTCACCAAATGACTCCTCCCACCATATTATCATGTTGCCCAAGTTTTGGGCTCGATCCGAAATCAATAGGTGTTAGAAATTGGACATTTCAAGTTCAACAGCAGTTCGTTCCCAATTGGAGTGGTTGGTGTATTCCATACTTCTAGCGATTGGATTTCACTCAAAACTCACCAAATTACTCCTCCCACGATATTATCATGTTGCCTAAGATTTGGGCTCGATCCGAAATCAATAGGTGTGGGAAATTGGACAATTCAAGTTCAACAGGAGTTCGTTACTAATTGGAGTGGTTGGTGTATTCCATACATCTAGCGATTGGATTTCACTCAAAACTCACCAACTGACTCCTAACACCAGATTATCATGTTGCCCAACTTTTGGGCTCGATCCGAAATCAATAGGTGTGAGAAATTGGACAATTCAAGTTCAATGGCAGTTCGTTCCTAATTGGAGTGGTTGGTGTATTCCATACTTCTAGCGATTGGATTTCACTCAAAACTCACCAAATGACTCCTCCCACCATATTATGATGTTGCCCATGTTTGGGGCTCTATCCGAAATCAATAGGTGCGAGAAATTGGACAATTCAAGTTCGATGGCAGTTCGTTCCTAGTTGGAGTGGTTGGTGTATTCCATACTTCTAGTGATTGGATTTCACTCAAAGCTCACCAAATTACTCCTCCCACCATATTACCATGTTGCCCAAGTTTTGGGCTCGATACGAAATCAATTGGTGTGAGAAATTGGACAATTCAAGTTCAACGGCACTTCGTTCCTAATTGGAGTGGTTGGTGTATTCCATACTTCTAGCGATTGGATTTCACTCAAAACTCACCTAATTACTCCTCCCACCATATTATCCTGTTGCCCAAGTTTTGGGCTCGATCCGAAATCAATAGGTGTGAGAAATTGGACAATTCAAGTTCAACGGCAATTCGTTCCTAATTGGAATGGTTTGTGTATTACATACTTCAAGCGATTGGATTTCAATCAAAACTCGCCAAATCACTCCTCCCGCCATATTATGATGTTGCCCAATTTTGGGGCTCGATCGGAAATCAATAGGTGTGAGAAATTGGACAATTCAAGTTCAACGGCAGTTCGTTCCTAATTGGAGTGGTTGGTGTATTCCATACTTCTAGCGATTGGATTTCACTCAAAACACACCAAATGACTCCTCCCACCATATTATGTTGTTGCCCAAGTTTGGGGCTTGATCCGAAATCAATAGGTGTGAGAAATTGGACTATTCAAGTTCAACGGCAGTTCGTTCCGAATTGGAGTGGTTGGTGTATTCTGTACTTCTAAAGACTGGATTTCACTCAAAACTAACCAAATGACTACTCCCACCATATTATGAAGTTACCCAAGTTTTGGGCTCGATCCGAAATCAGTAGGTGTGAGAAATTGGACAATTCAAGTTCGACGGCAGTTCGTTCCTAATTGGAGTGGTTGGTGTATTCCATACATCTAGCGATTGGATTTCATTCAAAACTCACCAACTGACTCCTAACACCAGATTATCAAGTTGCCCAAGTTTTGGGCTCGATCTGAAATCAATAGGTGTGAGATATTGGACAATTCAAGTTCAACGGCAGTTCGTTCCTAATTGGAGTGGTTGGTGTATTCCATACTTCTAGTGATTGGATTTCACTCAAAACTCACCAAATTACTCCTCCCACCATATTACCATGTTGCCCAAGTTTTGGGCTCGATCCGAATTCAATTGGTGTGAGAAATTGGACAATTGAAGTTCAAAAGCGGTTCGTTCCTAATTGGAGTGGTTGGTGTATTCCATACATCTGGCGATTGGATTTCACTCAAAACTCACCAAATGACTCCTCCCACCATATTATCGTGTTGCCCAAGTTTTGGGCTCAATCCGAAATCAATAGGTGTGAGAAATTGGACAATTCAAGTTCAACGGCAGTTCGTTCCTAATTGGAGTGGTTGGTGTATTCCATACATCTAGCGATTGGATTTCACTCAAAACTCACCAACTGACTCCTAACACCAGATTATCATGTTGCCCAAGTTTTGGGCTCGATCCGAAATCAATAGGTGTGAGAAATTGGACAATTCAAGTACAACGGCAGTTCGTTCCTAATTGGAGTGGTTGGTGTATTCCATACTTCTAGCGATTGGATTTCAATCACAACTCGCCAAATGACTCCTCCCGCCATATTATGATGTTGCCCAATTTTGGGGCTCGATCGGAAATCAATAGGTATGAGAAATTGGACAATTCATGTTCAATTGCAGTTCGTTCCTAATTGGAGTGGTTGGTGTATTCCATACTTCTAGCGATTGGATTTCACTCAAAGCTCACCAAATGACTCGTAACACCAGATTACCATGTTGCCCAAGTTTTGGGGTCGATACGAAATCAATTGGTGTGAGAAATTGGACAATTCAAGTTGAACGACAGTTCGTTCCTAATTGGAGTGGTTGGTGTATTCCATACTTCTAGCGATTGGATTTCACTCAAAACTCACCAAATGACTCCTCCCACCATATTATCGTGTTGCCCAAGTTTTGGGCTCAATCCGAAATCAATAGGTGTGAGAAATTGGACAATTCAGGTTCAACGGCAGTTCGTTCATAATTGGAGTGGTTGCTGTATTCTATACTTCTAGCGATTGGATTTCACTCAAAACTCACCAAACGACTCCTAACACCATATTATCTTGTTGCCCCAGTTTTGGGCTCGATCCGAAATCAATAGGTGTGGGAAATTGGACAATTCAAGTTCAACGGCAGTTCGTTCCTAATTGGAGTGGTTGGTGTATTCCATACTTCGAGCGATTGGATTTCACTCAAAACACACCAAATGACTCCTCCCAACATATTATGGTGTTGCCCAAGTTTTGGGCTCGATCCGAAATCAATAGGTGTGAGAAATCGGACAATTCAATTTCAACGGCAGTTCGTACCTAATTGTAGTGGTTGGTGTATTCCATACTTCTTGCGATTGGATTTCACTCAAAACTCACCAAATGACTCCTCCCACCATATTATGATGTTGCCCAAGTTTTGGGCTCGATCCGAAATCAATAGGTGTTCCAAATTGCACAATTCAAGTTCAACGACAGTTCGTTCCTAATTGGAGTTGTTGGTGTATTCCATACTTCTAGCGATTGGATTTCCCTCAAAACTCACCAAATGACTCCTCCCACAATATTATCATGTTGCCCAAGTTTTGGGCTCGATCCGAAATCAATAGGTGTGAGAAATTGGACAATTCAAGTTCAACGGCGGTTCGTTCCTAATTGGAGTGGTTGGTGTACTCCATACTTCTGGCGATTGGATTTTACTCAAAATTCACCAAATGACTCCTAACACTACATTATGATGTTGCCCAAGTTTTGGGCTCGATCCGAAATCAATAGGAGAAAGAAACTGGAAAATTTAAGTTCAACGGCAGTTCGTTCCTAATTGGAGTGGTTGGTGTATTCCATACTTCTAGCGATTGGATTTCACTCAAAACTCACCAAATGACTCCTCCCACAATATTATGATGTTGCCCACGTTTTGGGCTCGATCCGAAATCATTTGGTGTGAGAAATTGGACAATTCAAGTTCAATGGCAGTTCGTTCCTAATTGGTGTGGTTGGTGCATTCCCTACTTCTAGCGATTCGATTTCACTCAAAACTCACCAAATGACTCCTCCCACCATATTATGATGTTGCCCAAGTTTTGGGCTCGATCTGAAATCAATAGGTGTGAGAAATTGGACAATTCAAGTTCAACGGCAGTTCATTCCAAATTGGAGTGGTTGTTGTATTCTATACTTCTAGCGATTGGATTTCACTCAAAACTCACCAAACGACTCCTAACACCATATTATCATGTGGCCCAAGTTTTGGGCTCAGTCCGAAATCAATAGGTATGAGAAATTGGACAATTCAAGTTCAAAGGCAGTTCGTTCCTAATTGGAGTGGTTGGTGTATTCCATACTTCGAGCGATTGGATTTCACTCAAAACACACCAAATGACTCCTCCCAACATATTATGGTGTTGCCCAAGTTTTGGGCTCGATCCGAAATGAATAGGTGTGAGAAATTGGACAATTCCGGTTCAACGGCAGTTCGTACCTAATTGTAGTGGTTGGTGTATTCCGTACTTCTAGCGATTGTATTTCACTCAAAACTCCCCAAATGACTCCTCCCACCATATTATGATGTTGCCCAAGTTTTGGGCTCGATCCGAAATCAATAGGTGTTCCAAATTGGACAATTCAAGTTCAACTGCAGTTTGTTCCTAATTGGAGTGGTTGGTTGTTGCGTAGATTTAGCTCCACCAAAATGGATTAAGCTGCATCCTCAACTTGTGATACTCGCAAGTGCACGAACCGTTGGTAGTATAGCATATGTAAGTGCGAGGTCGATTCCACAGGGATTGGTGATTGAATGATCCAATTTAGTTTCCCTACACAAAATAGAAACAAAAACAAAGAACATAAAACAAGGAAGAAAGAAATAAGTAACTCAAGCAAATAAGTTCCCAAGTTCAATTTAGATTAATGGATTGATTCTAGCTAAAGTATGATTAAGCCATGGTGTGTGGTCATAACCTTGTGTTCCTAATTCCCTAATTTGATCATTTGTTGTCTAACCTAAAATTAAGCATTAGGAACCCATTAAGCATAGAAGAACATTTTAAACAACCAAGTATGTATCTAATCCCTGTTGTCGAATGTCCATACATACTCTTCCTATTCATAGTTCAATTCGAATTAAAGCATGGTGTATACTCTTAATTCAAACCAAGATAGCTAACATGCAAGCCTAAATGGTGATCAATCATTCAAACTAGCATATTAACTTATAAGCATAATGAATAAGAACAAAAACCATAATTGAAACTTGGAAACTAATTCAACTTGAAAACTTAAGAAAAGAATTTACATAACAAAGAAAAATAAATTACAACTAAGAAAACATTAAGGAAACTAAGAGAACTTTGAGGAAGAAAGGAAGTGTTTGAGAACTTTGAGGAGGGAGAAGAAAGTGTTTGGGAACTTTAGAGAATTTTGGAAGAACATGTGTTTGAGAGCTTTGAGGATTTTGGAAGGGAATGTGTTTAAGACATGGGGAATTTGGAAGAGAGTGTTTGAGAACTTGGAGGATTTGGAGAGGAAAGTAGAGAGGTGTTTTGAGAGCTTTGTGGATTTTGGAAGAGAGTGTTTAGGAACTTTGAGAATTTGGAAGAGAGTGGTTGAGAACTTGGAGGATGTTTGTGAACTTGGAGAATTTGAGAACTTAGGGAAGGAAGAGAAATGTGTTTGTGAAGTGTTTGAGACATGGAGACTTTTGGAAGAGAAGGGAAGTAGAGAGATGTTTGAGAACTTTGAGGATTTTGGAAGAACATGTGTTTGAAAGCTTTAGAGAATTAGAAGAAGAGAAAGGAAAAGTGTTTGATATTTAGTACAAAGAAAATTTAATAGAATGATCTTATTACAACAATTGAGAACTACAAAGGGAAACTAAGAGAATTTGAGGGAGAGAAGGGAAGGGAGCTCTAGAGAAGTGTTTGAGAGCTCCCCCCCCTTGGGGTGTTATTACAAGCTTAGAGAACTTCCCTATTTATAGGCCTAGGGGAAGTGAAAATCAGAATTCAATAAGACTAATGCATACAACACTTGAATTATAAAATCTGAAATGGTTGATGCACTTGTATTAGAAAATCTGAAATGGGTGATGCACTTGTATTAGAAAATCTTGAATTGGTTGATGCACTTCACCACTAAATCCCACCAGCAGCCCTAGCTCATCTTCATGTCACCATGACCAAGCTTCCAACCAGAAATGATAGCTCATACCTAGCTCACCATGACCAAGCATCCAACCAGCACATGCTGAGGTCAGCATGACCAGCAACTTCAAGGGCTTACAACTTGGGCTTCTCTTAATCAAATTAGGACTTTAAGCACTCTAAATTGAAGTTCAGAATGTCTTCTTTCCAGCCATATGTTATTTGGGCCAATCCAAGGTCGGAGGAAGAAGTTAAGGCCGAAACACATTGCTAACCCATTTTCCGCGCTGATAAGATCCATCCTGAGCATGGTTCTGTGTTTGCTAGGTAACGGACTCCAGATTTATCCAATGGGGCTGAATTTTGGATATGTTATAGTACACACCAATTGGAGCAACTTTCATGAAGAATGTGACCTCATCCGAGCTATGTAGGTTGCTGAAACAAAGCTTACAATATGACCTACGGAACTGGACTGGCAGGGGGCTGTAGCCATAATGAATTTGTCTTTAAGCTCTTCATCCATTCATCCAAATTAGGCCTTAACATGCTTGAATTGCATGAATTATGCTCTCTAAAGCCATCATTGTTACCTAAAGCTCAATTAACTGAAAGATAAACACAAAAAGGATTAAAAGCACAAGTTTAACTAAAAAACATAACCAAATCATAAGCTAGAAGGGTAAGAAATAATATACAATTATGAACCGATCATTGGTGTATGACATACTTCTAGCGATTGGATTTCACTCAAAACTCACCACATGACTCCTCCCACCATATTTTGGTGTTGCCCAAGTTTAGGGCTCGATCCGAAATCAATAGGTGTGAGAAATTGGACAATTCAAGTTCAACGGCAGTTCGTTCCTAATTGGAGTGGTTGGTGTATTCCACACTTCTAGCGATTGGATTTCACCCAAAACTCACCAAATGACTCCTCCCACCATATTATGATGTTGCCCAAGTTTGCGGCTCGATCTGAAATCAATAGGTGTGAGAAATTGGACAATTCAAGCTCAACGACAGTTCGTTCCTAATTGGAGTGGTTGGTGTATTCCATACTTCTAGCGATTGGATTTCACTCAAAACTCACCAAATGACTCCTCCCACCGTATTATGATGTTGCCCAAGTTTGGGTCTCGATCCGAAATCAATAGGTGTGAGAAATTGGACAATTCAAGTTCAACGGCAGTTCGTTCCTAATTGGAGTGGTTGTTGTATTCCATACTTCTAGCGATTGGATTTCACTCAAAACTAACCAAATGACTCCTCCCACCATATTATGATGTTGCCCAAGTTTTGGGCTCGATCTGAAATCAATAGGTGTGAGAAATTGGACAATTCAAGTTCAACGGCAGTTCGTTCTTAATTGGAGTTATTGGTGTATTCCATACTTCTAGCAATTGGATTTCACTCAAAACTCACCAAATGACTCCTCCCACCATATTATGATGTTGCCCATGTTTTGGGCTCGATCCGAAATCGATAGGTGTTCCAAATTGGACAATTCAAGTTCAACGGCAGTTCGTTCCTAATTGGAGTCGTTGGTGTATTCCATACTTCTAGCGATTGGATTTCACTCAAAATTCACCAAATGACTCCTCCCACCATATTATGATGTTGCCCAAGTTTTGGGCTCGATCCGAAATCAATAGGTGTGAGAAATTGGACAATTCAAGTTCAACGGCAGTTCGTTCCTAATTGGAGTGGTTGGTGTATTCCACACTTCTAGCGATTGGATTTCACCCAAAACTCACCAAATGACTCCTCCCACCATATTATGATGTTGCCCAAGTTTGCGGCTCGATCCGAAATCAATAGGTGTGAGAAATTGGACAATTCAAGTTCAACGACAGTTCGTTCCTAATTGGAGTGGTTGGTGTATTCCATACTTCTAGCGATTGGATTTCACTCAAAACTCACCAAATGACTCCTCCCACCATATTATGATGTTGCCCAAGTTTGGGGCTCGATCCGAAATCAATAGGTGTGAGAAATTGGACAATTCAAGTTCAACGGCAGTTCGTTCGTAATTGGAGTGGTTGGTGTATTCCATACTTCTAGCGATTGGATTTCACTCAAAACTAACCAAATGACTCCTCCCACCATATTATGATGTTGCCCAAGTTTTGGGCTCGATCTGAAATCCATAGGTGTGAGAAATTGGACAATTCATGTTCAACGGCAGTTCGTTCCTAATTGGAGTGGTTGATGTATTCCATACTTCTAGCGATTGGATTTCACTCAAAACTCACCAAATGATTCCTCCCACCATATTATGATGTTGCCCAAGATTTGGGCTCGATCCGAAATCAATAGGTGTTTCAAATTGGACAATTCAAGTTCAACGGCAGTTCGGTCCTCATTGGAGTGGTTGGTGTATTCCATACTTCTAGCGATTCGATTTCACCCAAAACTCACCGAATGACTCCTCCCACCATATTATCATGTTGCCCAAGTTTTGGGCTCGAACCGAAATCAATAGGTGTTCCAAATTGGACAATTCAAGTTCAACGGCTGTTCGTTCCTAATTGGAGTGGTTGGTGTATTCCATACTTCTAGCGATTGGATTTCACTCAAAACTCACCAAATGACTCCTCCCACCATATCATGATGTTGCCCAAGTTTTGGGCTCGATCTGAAATCAATAGGTGTTCCAAATTGGACAATTCAAGTTCAACGGCAGTTCGTTCCTAATTGGAGTGGTTGGTGTATTCCATACTTCTAGCGATTGGATTTCACTCAAAACTCACCAAATGACTCCTCCCACCATATCATGATGTTGCCCAAGTTTTGGGCTCGATCTGAAATCAATAGGTGTTCCAAATTGGACAATTCAAGTTCAACGGCAGTTCGTTCCTAATTGGAGTGGTTGGTGTATTACATACTTCTAGCGTTTGGATTTCACTCAAAACTCACCAAAAGATTCCTCCCACCATATTATGATGTTGCCCAAGATTTGGGCTCGATCCGAAATCAATAGGTGTTCCAAATTGGACAATTCAAGTTCAACGGCATGTCGTTCCTAATTGGAGTGGTTGGTGTATTCCATACTTCTAGCGATTGGATTTCACTCAAAACCCACCAAATGACTCCTCCCACCATATTATGATGTTACCCAAGTTTTGGGCTCGAACCGAAATCAATAGGTGTTCCAAATTGGACAATTCAAGTTCAACGGCTGTTCGTTCCTAATTGGAGTGGTTGGTGTATTCTATACTTCTAGCGATTGGATTTCACTCAAAACTCACCAAATGACTCCTCCCACCATATCATGATGTTGCCCAAGTTTTGGGCTCGATCTGAAATCAATAGGTGTTCCAAATTGGACAATTCAAGTTCAACGGCAGTTCGTTCCTAATTGGAGTGGTTGGTGTATTCCATACTTCTAGCGATTGGATTTCACTCAAAACTCACCAAATGACTCCTCCCACCATATCATGATGTTGCCCAAGTTTTGGGCTCGATCTGAAATCAATAGGTGTTCCAAATTGGACAATTCAAGTTCAACGGCAGTTCGTTCCTAATTGGAGTGGTTGGTGTATTACATACTTCTAGCGTTTGGATTTCACTCAAAACTCACCAAATGACTCCGCCCACCATATTATGATGTTGCCCGAGTTTTAGGCTCGATCCGAAATCAATAGGTGTGAGAAATTGGACAATTCAAGTTCAACGGCAGTTCGTTCCTAATTGGAGTGGTTGGTGTATTCCATACTTCTAGCGATTGGATTTCACTCAAAACTCACCAAATGACTCCTCCCACCATATTATGATGTTGCCCAAGTTTTGGGCTCGATCCGAAATCAATAGGTGTGAGAAATTGGACAATTCAAGTTCAACGGCAGTTCGTTCCTAATTGGAGTGGTTGGTGTATTCCACACTTCTAGCGATTGGATTTCACCCAAAACTCACCAAATGACTCCTCCCACCATATTATGATGTTGCCCAAGTTTGCGGCTCGATCCGAAATCAATAGGTGTGAGAAATTGGACAATTCAAGTTCAACGACAGTTCGTTCCTAATTGGAGTGGTTGGTGTATTCCATACTTCTAGCGATTGGATTTCACTCAAAACTCACCAAATGACTCCTCCCACCATATTATGATGTTGCCCAAGTTTGGGGCTCGATCCGAAATCAATAGGTGTGAGAAATTGGACAATTCAAGTTCAACGGCAGTTCGTTCGTAATTGGAGTGGTTGGTGTATTCCATACTTCTAGCGATTGGATTTCACTCAAAACTAACCAAATGACTCCTCCCACCATATTATGATGTTGCCCAAGTTTTGGGCTCGATTTGAAATCCATAGGTGTGAGAAATTGGACAATTCATGTTCAACGGCAGTTCGTTCCTAATTGGAGTGGTTGATGTATTCCATACTTCTAGCGATTGGATTTCACTCAAAACTCACCAAATGATTCCTCCCACCATATTATGATGTTGCCCAAGATTTGGGCTCGATCCGAAATCAATAGGTGTTTCAAATTGGACAATTCAAGTTCAACGGCAGTTCGTTCCTCATTGGAGTGGTTGGTGTATTCCATACTTCTAGCGATTCGATTTCACCCAAAACTCACCGAATGACTCCTCCCACCATATTATCATGTTGCCCAAGTTTTGGGCTCGAACCGAAATCAATAGGTGTTCCAAATTGGACAATTCAAGTTCAACGGCTGTTCGTTCCTAATTGGAGTGGTTGGTGTATTCCATACTTCTAGCGATTGGATTTCACTCAAAACTCACCAAATGACTCCTCCCACCATATCATGATGTTGCCCAAGTTTTGGGCTCGATCTGAAATCAATAGGTGTTCCAAATTGGACAATTCAAGTTCAACGGCAGTTCGTTCCTAATTGGAGTGGTTGGTGTATTCCATACTTCTAGCGATTGGATTTCACTCAAAACTCACCAAATGACTCCTCCCACCATATCATGATGTTGCCCAAGTTTTGGGCTCGATCTGAAATCAATAGGTGTTCCAAATTGGACAATTCAAGTTCAACGGCAGTTCGTTCCTAATTGGAGTGGTTGGTGTATTACATACTTCTAGCGTTTGGATTTCACTCAAAACTCACCAAAAGATTCCTCCCACCATATTATGATGTTGCCCAAGATTTGGGCTCGATCCGAAATCAATAGGTGTTCCAAATTGGACAATTCAAGTTCAACGGCATGTCGTTCCTAATTGGAGTGGTTGGTGTATTCCATACTTCTAGCGATTGGATTTCACTCAAAACCCACCAAATGACTCCTCCCACCATATTATGATGTTACCCAAGTTTTGGGCTCGAACCGAAATCAATAGGTGTTCCAAATTGGACAATTCAAGTTCAACGGCTGTTCGTTTCAAATTGGAGTGGTTGGTGTATTCCAAACTTCTAGCGATTGGATTTCACTCAAAACTCACCAAATGACTCCTCCCACCATATTATCATGTTGCCCAAGTTTTGGGCTCGATCCGAAATCAATAGGTGTTCCAAATTGGGCAATTCAAGTTCAACGGCAGTTCGTTCCTAATTGGAGTGGTTGGTGTATTCCATCCTTCTACTGATTGGATTTCACTCAAAACTAACGAAATGACTCCTCCCACCATATTATGATGTTGCCCAAACTTTGGGTTCGAACTGAAATCAATAGGTGTGAGAAATTGGACAATTCCAGTTCAACGGCAGTTCGTTCCTAATTGGAGTGGTTGTTGTATTCCATACTTCTAGCGATTGGATTTCACTCAAAACTCACCAAATGACTCCTCCCACCATATTATGATGTCGCCCAAGTTTGGGGCTCGATCCGAAATCAATAGGTTTGAGAAATTGGATAATTCAAGTTCAACGGCAGTTCGTTCCTAATTGGAGTGGTTGGTGTATTCCATACTTCTAGCGATTGGATTTCACTCAAAACACACCAAATGATTCCTCCCACCATATTATGATGTTGCCCAAGATTTGGGCTCGATCCGAAAATCAATAGGTGTTCCAAATTGGACAATTCAAGTTTAACAGCAGTTCGTTCCTAATTGGAGTGGTTGGTGTATTCCATACTTCTAGCGTTTGGATTTCACTCAAAACTAACCAAATGACTTCTCCCACCACATTATGATGTTGCCCAAGTTTGGGGCTCGATCCGAAATCAATTGGTGTGAGAAATTGGACAATTCAAGTACAACGGCAGTTCGTCCCTAATTGGAGTGGTTGGTGTATTCCATACTTCTAGCGATTGGATTTCACTCAAAACTCACCAAATGATTCCTCCCACCATATTATGTTGTTGCCCACGTTTTGGGCTCGATCCGAAATCAATAGGTGTTCAAAATCGGGCAATTCAAGTTCAACGGCAGTTCCTTCCTAATTGGAGTGGTTGGTGAATTCTATACTTCTTGCGATTGGATTTCACTCAAAACTAACCAAATGACTCCTCCCACCATATTATGATGTTGCTCAAGTTTTGGCCTCGATCTGAAATCCATAGGTGTGAGAAATTGGACAATTCAAGTTCAACGGCAGTTCGTTCCTAATTGGAGTGGTTGGTGTATTCCGTACTTCTAGCGATTGGATTTCACTCAAAACTCACCAAATGATTCCTCCCACCATATTATGATGTTGCCCAAGATTTGGGCTCGATCCGAAATCAATAGGTGTTTCAAATTGGACAATTCAAGTTCAACGGCAGTTCGTTCCTCATTGGAGTGGTTGGTGTATTCCATACTTCTAGCGATTCGATTTCACCCAAAACTCACCGAATGACTCCTCCCACCATATTATCATGTTGCCCAAGTTTTGGGCTCGAACCGAAATCAATAGGTGTTCCAAATTGGACAATTCAAGTTCAACGGCTGTTCGTTCCTAATTGGAGTGGTTGGTGTATTCCATACTTCTAGCGATTGGATTTCACTCAAAACTCACCAAATGACTTCTCCCACCATATTATCATGTTGCCCAACTTTTGGGCTCGAGCCGAACTCAATAGGTGTGGGAAATTGGACAATTCAAGTTCAACGGCAGTTCGTTCCTAATTGGAGTGGTTGGTGTATTCCATACTTCTAGCGATTGGATTTCACTCAAAACTCACCAAATGACTACTCCCACCATATTATGATGCTGCCCAAGTTTTGGGCTCGATCCGAAATCAATAGGTGTTCCAAATTGGGCAATTCAAGTTCAACGGCAGTTCGTTCCTAATTGGAGTGGTTGGTGTATTCCATCCTTCTAGTGATTGGATTTCACTCAAAACTAACGAAATGACTCCTCCCACCATATTATGATGTTGCCCAAGTTTTGGGCTCGATCTGAAATCAATAGGTGTGGGAAATTGGACAATTCCAGTTCAACGGCAGTTCGTTCCTAATTGGAGTGGTTGGTGTAATCCATACTTCTAGCGATTGGATTTCACTCAAAACCCACCAAATGACTCCTCCCACCATATTATGTTGTTGCCCAAGTTTTGGGCTCGATCCGAAATCAATAGGTGTTCCAAATTGGACAATTCAAGTTCAACGGCAGTTCGTTCCTAATTGGAGTGGTTGGTGTATTCCATACTTCTAGCGATTGGATTTCACTCAAAACTCACCAAATGACTCCTCCCACCATATCATGATGTTGCCCAAGTTTTGGGCTCGATCCGAAATCAATAGGTGTTCCAAATTGGACAATTCAAGTTCAACGGCAATTCGTTCCTAATTGGAGTTGTTGGTGTATTCCATACTTCTAGCGATTGGATTTCACTCAAAACTCACCAAATGACTCCTCCCACCATATTATGATGTTGCCCAAGTTTTGGGCTCGATCCGAAATCAATAGGTCTACAAAATTGGACAATTCAAGTTCAACGACAGTTCGTTCCTAATTGGAGTGGTTGGTGAATTCCATACTTCTAGCGATTGGATTTCACTGAAAACTCACCAAATGACTCCTCCCACCATATTATGGCGTTGCCCAAACTTTGGGTTCGAACTGAAATCAATAGGTGTGAGAAATTGGACAATTCCAGTTCAACGGCAGTTCGTTCCTAATTGGAGTGGTTGTTGTATTCCATACTTCTAGCGATTGGATTTCACTCAAAACTCACCAAATGACTCCTCCCACCATATTATGATGTTGCCCAAGTTTGGGGCTCGATCCGAAATTAAGAGGTTTGAGAAATTGGACAATTCAAGTTCAACGGCAGTTCGTTCCTAATTGGAGTGGTTGGTGTATTCCATACTTCTAGCGATTGGATTTCACTCAAAACTCACCAAATGATTCCTCCCACCATATTATGATGTTGCCAAAGATTTGGGCTCGATCCGAAATCAATAGGTGTTCCAAATTGGACAATTAAAGTTCAACAGCAGTTCGTTCCTAATTGGAGTGGTTGGTGTATTCCATACTTCTAGCGTTTGGATTTCACTCAAAACTAACCAAATGACTTCTCCCACCATATTATGATGTTGCCCAAGTTTGGGGCTCGATACGAAATCAATAGGTGTGAGAAATTGGACAATTCAAGTTCAACGGCAGTTCGTTCCTAATTGGAGTGGTTGGTGTATTCCATACTTCTAGCGATTGGATTTCACTCAAAACTCACCAAATGATTTCTCCCACCATATTATGTTGTTGCCCAGGTTTTGGGCTCGATCCGAAATCAATAGGTGTTCAAAATCGGGCAATTCAAGTTCAACGGCAGTTCGTTCCTAATTGGAGTGGTTGGTGAATTCCATACTTCTAGCGATTGGATTTCACTCAAAACTCACCAAATGACTCCTCCCACCATATTATGACGTTACCCAAGTTTTGGGCTCGATCCGAAATCAATAGGTGTTCCAAATTGGACAATTTAAGTTCAACGGCAGTTCGTTCCTAATTGGAGTGATTGGGGTATTCCATACTTCTAGTGATTGGATTTCACTCAAAACTAACGGAATGACTTCTCCCACTATATTATGATGTTGCCCAAGTTTGGGGCTCGATCTGAAATCAAAAGGTGAGAGAAATTGGACAATTCAAGTTCAACGGCAGTTCGTTCCTAATTGGAGTGATTGGGGTATTCCATACTTCTTGCGATTGGATTTCCCTGAAAACTAACCAAATGACTACTCCCACCATATTATGATGTTGCCCAAGTTCTGGGCTCGATCTGAAATCAATAGGTGTTCCAAATTGGACAATTCAAGTTCAACGGCAGTTTGTTCCTAATTGGAGTGGTTAGTGTATTCCATACTTCTAGCGATTGGATTTCACTCAAAACTCACCAAATGACTCCTCCCACCATATTATGATGTTGCCCAAGTTTTGGGCTCGATCCGAAATCAATAGGTGTTCCAAATTGGACAATTCAAGTTCAACGGCAGTTCGTTCCTAATTGGAGTGGTTGGTGTATTCCATCCTTCTAGTGATTGGATTTCACTCAAAACTAACGAAATGACTTCTCCCACCATATTATGATGTTGCCCAAGTTTTGGGCTCGATCTGAAATCAATAGGTGTGAGAAATTGGACAATTCATGTTCAACGGCAGTTCGTTCCTAATTGGAGTGGTTGGTGTATTCCACACTTCTAGCGATTGGATTTCATTCAAAACTCACCAAATGACTCCGCCCACCATATTATGATGTTGCCCAAGTTTTGGGCTCGATCCGAAATCAATAGGTGTGAGAAATTGGACAATTCAAGTTCAACGGCAGTTCGTTCCTAATTGGAGTGGTTGGTGTATTCCATACTTCTAGCGATTGGATTTCACTCAAAACTCACCAAATGACTCCTCCCACCATATTATGATGTTGCCCAAGTTTTGGGCTCGATCCGAAATCAATAGGTGTTCCAAATTGGACAATTCAAGTTCAACGGCAGTTCGTTCCTAATTGGATTGGTTGGTGTATTCCATACTTCTTACGACTGGATTTCACTCAAAACTCACCAAATGACTCCTCCCACCATATTATGATGTTGCCCAAGTTTTGGGCTCGATCCGAAATCAATAGGTGTGAGAAATTGGACAATTCAAGTTCAACGGCAGTTCGTTCCTAATTGGAGTGGTTGGTGTATTCCATACTTCTAGCGATTGGATTTCACTCAAAACTCACCAAATGACTCCTCCCACCATATTATGGTGTTGCCCAAGTTTGGGGCTCGATCCGAAATCAATAGGTGTGAGAAATTGGACAATTCAAGTTCGACGGCAGTTCGTTCCTAATTGGAGTGGTTAGTGTATTCCATACTTCTAGCGATTGGATTTCACTCAAAGCTCACCAAATGACGCCTCCCACCATATTATGTTGTTGCCCAAGTTTTGGGCTCGATCCGAAATCAATAGGTGTGAGAAAGTGGACAATTCAAGTTCAACGGCAGTTCGTTCCTAATTGGAGTGGTTGGTGTATTCTATACTTCTTGCGATTGGATTTCACTCAAAACTCACCAAATGACTCCTCCCACCATATTATGATGTTGCCCAAGTTTTGGGCTCGATCCGAAATCAATAGGTGTGAGAAATGGGACAATTCAAGTTCAACGGCAGTTCGTTCCTAATTGGAGTGGTTGGTGTATTCCATACTTCTAGCGATTGGATTTCACTCAAAACACACCAAATGACTCCTCCCACCATATTATGATGTTGCCCAAGTTTGGGGATCGATCCGAAATCAATAGGTGTGAGAAATTGGACAATTCAAGTTCGACGGCAGTTCGTTCCTAATTGGAGTGGTTAGTGTATTCCATACTTCTAGCGATTGGATTTCACTCAAAACTCACCAAATGATGCCTCCCACCATATTATGTTGTTGCCCAAGTTTTGGGCTCGATCCGAAATCAATAGGTGTTCCAAATTGGACAATTCAAGTTCAACGGTAGTTCGTTCCTAATTGGAGTGGTTGGTGAATTCCATACTTCTAGCGATTGGATTTCACTCAAAACTCACCAAATGACTCCTCCAACCATATTATGATGTTGCCCAAGTTTTGGGCTCGATCCGAAACCAATAGGTGTTCAAAATTGGACAATTCAAGTTCAACGGCAGTTCGTTCCTAATTGGAGTGGTTGGTGAATTCCACACTTCTAGCAATTGGATTTCACTCAAAACTCACCGAATGACTCCTCCCACCATATTATGATGTTGCCCAAGTTTTGGGCTCGATCCGAAATCAATAGGTGTTCCAAATTGGACAATTCAAGTTCAACGGCAATTCGTTCCTAACTGGAGTGGTTGGTGTATTCCATACTTCTAGCGATTGGATTTCACTCAAAACCCACCAAATGACTCCTCCCACCATATTATGATGTTGCCCAAGTTTTGGGCTCGATCCGAAATCAATAGGTGTTCAAAATTGGACAATACAAGTTCAACGGCAGTTCGTTCCTAATTGGAGTGGTTGGTGAATTCCATACTTCTAGCGATTGGATTTCACTCAAAACTCACCAAATGACTCCTCCCACCATATTATGACGTTGCCCAAGTTTGGGGCTCGATCCGAAATCAATAGGTGTTCCAAATTGGACAATTCAAGTTCAACGGCAGTTCGTTCCTAATTGGACTGGTTGGTGTATTCCATACTTCTTGAGATTGGATTTCACTCAAAATTCACCAAATGACTCCTCCCACCATATTATGATGTTGCCCAAGTTTTGGCCCCGATCCGAAATCAATAGGTGTTCCAAATTGGACAATTCAAGTTCAACGGCAGTTCGTTCCTAATTGGAGTGCTTGGTGTATTCCATACTTCTAGCGATCGGATTTCACTCAAAACACACCAAATGACTCCTCCCACCATATTATGATGTTGCCCAAGTTTTGGGCTCGATCCGAAATCAATAGGTGTTCCAAATTGGACAATTCAAGTTCAACGGCAGTTCGTTCCTAATTCGAGTGGTTGGTGTATTCCATACTTCTAGCGATTGGATTTCACTCAAAACTCACCAAATGACTCCTCCCACCATATTATGATGTTGCCCAAGTTTTGGGCTCGATCCGAAATCAACAGGTGTGAGAAATTGGACAATTCAATTTCAACGGCATTTCGTTCCTAATTGGAGTGGTTGGTGTATTCCATACTTCTAGCGATTGGATTTCACTCAAAACGCACCAAATGACTCCTCCCACCATATTATGATGTTGCCCAAGTTTTGGGCTCGATCCGAAATCAACAGGTGTGAGAAATTGGACAATTCAATTTCAACGGCATTTCGTTCCTAATTGGAGTGGTTGGTGTATTCCATACTTCTAGCGATTGGATTTCACCCAAAACTCACCAAATGACTCCTTCCACCATATTATGATGTTGCCCAAGTTTTGGGCTCGATCTGAAATCAATAGGTGTTCGAAATTGGACAATTCAAGTTCAACGACAGTTCGTTCCTAATTGGAGTTGTTGGTGTATTCCATACTTCTAGCGTTTGGATTTCACTCAAAACTCACCAAATGACTCCTCCCACCATATTATGATGATGCCCAAGTTTTGGGATCGATCCGAAATCAATAGGTGTGAGAAATTGGACAATTCAATTTCAACGGCATTTCGTTCCTAATTGGAGTGGTTGGTGTATTCCATACTTCTAGCGATTGGATTTCACTCAAAACTCACCAAATGAATCCTCCCACCATATTATGATGTTGCCCAAGTTTTGGGCTCGATCCGAAATCAATAGATGTTCCAAATTGGACAATTCCTGTTCAACGGCAGTTCGTTCCTAATTGGAGTGGTTGGTGTATTCCATACCTCTTGCGATTGGATTTCACTCAAAACTCACCAAATGACTCCTCCCACCATATTATGATGTTGCCCAAGTTTTGGGCTCTATCCGAAATCAATATGTGTGAGAAATTGGACAATTCAAGTTCAACGGCAGTTCGTTCCTAATTGGAGTGGTTGGTGTATTCCATACTTCTAGCGATTGGATTTCACTCAAAACTCACCAAATGACTCCT
Source organism: Prunus avium (assembly GCF_965620075.1). Taxonomy (NCBI): domain Eukaryota; kingdom Viridiplantae; phylum Streptophyta; class Magnoliopsida; order Rosales; family Rosaceae; genus Prunus; species Prunus avium. The sequence goes on from NC_142284.1 coordinate 33,301,905, forward strand.
CCCACCATATTATGATGTTGCCCAAGTTTTGGGCTCGATCCGACATCAATAGGTGTGAGAAATTGGACCAAGTTGAACGGCAGTTCGTTCCTAATTGGAGTGGTTGGTGTATTCGATACTTCTAGCGATTGGATTTCACCCAAAACTCACCAAATGACTCCTCCCACCATATTATGATGTTGCCCAAGTTTTGGGCTCGATCCAAAATCAATAGGTGTTCCAAATTGGACAATTCAAGTTCAACGGCAGTTCGTTCCTAATTGGAGTGGTTGGTGTATTCCATACTTCTAGCGATTGGATTTCACTGAAAACGCACCAAATGACTCCTCCCACCATATTATGATGTTGCCCAAGTTTTGGGCTCGATCCGAAATCAATAGGTGTGAGAAATTGGACAATTCAAGTTCAACGGCAGTTCGTTCCTAATTAGAGTGGTTGGTGTATTCCGAACTTCTAGCGATTGGATTTCACTTAAAACTCACCAAATGACTCCTTGTTGCATTCCTAAGAGGACACAAATTAATGTACAAACAACCAATTAAAAATACCCGCAAGTGCACGAATCTATTGAAGTATAGATTATGTAAGTACGGGGTCGATCCCACGAAGAACTTGTCGGCTTCCTATAAGTTCTAATTTGAGTACGTAAAGAACACTTAATTGACACACCAGAAATGCACAAATGCAAAATGGAAACTAAAAATGAGTAAAGAAGTGTAAAAGAAATGAAACAACACAAGAAAACTAAACAAAAACACAAACAGCATTTTCTATCGCCATTTTATCACCACTTTATCACCTGTGAACAGTGCCGTGAACAGTGAACAGTGCGACCGGTCGTTTTTGGACAGATTCATGTGCGACCGGTCGCCTAAACAGTAACGACCGGTCGTTTTTGGCAGATTCGTTTCTCTGTTTTTCAGTTTCGACCTCTGTCCAGTATTTTGCCTATAACTTTCCAACCGTACGTCCAAAATTCACGTTCTTTATACGGTTGGATTCAGCACAGAAAATGCAAGAACACAGCGCGGACCAAAGGTCCAAAACAATTACGGAAACAGATAAAATTTAGTAACAAAGACACATAACGTGTCAAACACGCAACTCACACACACATTGGGGGGGGGGGGGGTTTGATTTGTTTGAAGTGACCTATTTCTATTGCATGAAAGTAAATGGACTTTGAAATTAAATGAGAATGGCAGAGATGAATTATCAAAGAGTGGAATCAAGATGTAACAAACACTAGGGTTTTGGAATCCACCCTAAACAATTCTACCAATGTTCATGGATACTCAAGTGATGAACTCTAAACGTGTCGATGAAGATGTTCGCAATCAAGACCATGGGTCGTGGCTCAAGACGCATTGATTCTCTCTAATATACGTAAAGTGCATGGTTCGTGCTACAATACTTGTGCCCTCCCCATAACCGAACCTAGGTATGGTTCGTACTTCGATTCAATTACAAGGAGAACCCATTAAGTTCAAAGAGAATATGAACATCACAAGAATCCTAATAGCATGGTATTTACATTAGGTATTCAAGAAACCAAATCACATGGATGATTCTTACTTCATCCATTTATTGCTTAGGATAACATGAAGATACACATAATCCCAACAATCTCAAGAAGCATGCTTTCAAAGATGGCCAACCAAGGAAAAACACACATCAAGGATAGATTAATTTGGTGAATTGGAATTCATCAACAATATCTAGAAATTCATACACTCAAGCATCAAAACAATAAGGTAATCATGTTTAGGGCTTCAACCTAAGCCCTAGCTATGGAGTTTAGTTCCTCATAATCATTTCAAACACAAATTCGAAATATAACTAGAACGAGTTTACAGATTTGGAAATGATGAAAGCTTGAAGTCTTCAATGGTGGAAGTCTTCCCCCTTCTTCCTGCGGCTGCACCTCCCTCTCCTTCCTTCCTTAGCTTTTTTGCTCTCCAATCTCCTCCTCAATTGTGGAATGATGTAATGAATCCAATACCCCCGTTGAAAAGCCTCTCCAATATCAGATTACACTCCCTTTGCTTCCCTCTCTCCTCCTTTCCAGCTTTACTTTTAGTATTCTAATGCAAAGTCTTCACCCATAGTCTTCTTGTCCCCTTGCAAATAATGAAGCCTTGTCCTCACAAAGATGCCAAATGCTACAGAAAATATCTCATCTACTAAGGTAAATTCTTGTTACCAAGTGTTATGGTAACAAGAATAATCAAGATGACACAATGGAGGTAAAAGCTGGCCAATTCCGGATTTCCAGAGCTGTGGTAACATGCTGGATTGGTTGGATAGGCAATACTTGTCCAATGGAGCTCAAATTTGGATATGTTGTAGTTAACATCCATTGGAACAAGTCTCATGAAGATCATGACCTCATCCGAGCAACAGAGCATGTTGATCCCAGGCCAAGAAGTTGACCTACGAAAATGAACAAAAACAAAATTTATAACTAATAAAGCACTTTTAGCTCATTTTCATTCCAACCAAGGTAAAATCTAAGAAAACACAAAAAGGAAGTAAAAAGCTATAAAATGTCAAGAACTAACACAAAATAGTGGGTGAATAACATGAAAAATCATGTGTAAAAATGAACCGAACACTCCTCCCACCATATTATGATGTTGCACAAGTTTTGGGATCGATACGAAATCAATAGGTGTGAGAAATTGGTCAATTCAATTTCAACGGCATGTCGTTCCTAATTGGAGTGGTTGGTGTATTCCATAGTTCTAGCGATTGGATTTCACTCAAAACCCACCAAATGACTCCTCCCACCATATTATGATGTTGCCCAAGTTTTGGGCTCAATCCGAAATCAATAGGTGTGAGAAATTGGACAATTCAAGTTCAACGGCAGTTCGTTCCTAACTGGAGTGGTTGGTGTATTCCATACTTCTAGCGATTGGATTTCACTCAAAACTCACCAAATGACTCCTCCCACCATATTATGATGTTGCCCAAGTTTTATGCTCGATCCGAAATCAATAGGTGTTCCAAATTGGACAATTCAAGTTTAACGGCAGGTCGTTCCTAATTGGAGTGGTTGGTGTATTCCATACTTCTAGCGATTGGATTTCACTCAAAACTCACGAAATGAATCCTCCCACCATATTGTGTTGTTGCCCAAGTTTTGGGCTCGATCCGAAATCAGTAGGTGTGAGAAATTGGACAATTCAAGTTCAACGGCAGTTCGTTCCTAATTGGAGTGGTTGGTGTATTCCATACTTCTAGCAATTGGATTTTACTCAAAACGCACCAAATGACTCCTCCCACCATATTATGATGTTGCCCAAGTTTTGGGCTCGATCCGAAATCAATAGGTGTTCCAAATCGGACAATTCAAGTTCAACGGCAGTTCGTTCTTAATTGGAGTGGTTGGTGTATTCCATACTTCTAGCGATTGGATTTCACTCAAAACTGACCAAACGACTCCTCCCACCATATTATGTTGTTGCCAAATTTTGGGCGCGATCCGAAATCAATAGGTGTTCCAAATTGGACAATTCAAGTTCAACGGCAGTTCGTTCCTAATTGGAGTGGTTGGTGTATTCCACACTTCTAGGGTTTGGATTTCACTCAAAACTCACCAAATGACTCCTCCCACCATATTATGATGTTGCCCAAGTTTTGGGCTCGATCCGAAATCAATAGGTGCGAGAAATTGGTGAATTCAATTTCAACGGCATTTCGTTCCTAATTGGAGTGGTTGGTGTATTCCACACTTCTAGCGATTGGATTTCACTCAAAACTCACCAAATGACTCCTCCCACCATATTATGATGTTGCCCAAGATTTGGGCTCGATCCGAAATCAATCGGTGTTCCAAATTGGACAATTCAAGTTCAACGGCAGTTCGTTCCTAATTGGAGTGGTTGGTGTATTCCATACTTCTAGCGATTGGATTTCACTCAAAATTCACCAAATGACTCCTCCCACCATATTATGATGTTGCCCAAGTTTTGGGCTCGATCCGAAATCAATAGGTGTGACAAATTGGACAATTCAAGTTCAACGGCAGTTGGTTCCTAATTGGAGTGGTTGGTGTATTCCATACTTCTAGCGATTGGATTTAACTCAAAACGCACCAAATGACTCCTCCCACCATATTATGATGTTGCCCAAGTTTTGGGCTCGATCCGAAATCAATAGGTGTTCGAAATTGGACAATTCAAGTTCAACGGCAGTTCATTCCTAATTGGAGTGGTTGGTGTATTCCATACTTCTAGCGATTGGATTTCACTCAAAACTCACCAAATGACTCCTCCCACCATATTATGTTGTTGCCCAAGTTTTGGGCTCGATCCGAAATCAATAGGTGTTCCAAATTGGACAATTCAAGTTCAACGGCAGTTCGTTCCTAATTGGAGTGGTTGGTGTATTCCATACTTCTAGCGTTTGGATTTCAGTCAAAACTCACCAAATGACTCCTCCCACCATATTTTGATGTTGCCCAAGTTTTGGGATCGATCCGAAATCAATAGGAGTGAGAAATTGGACAATTCAAGTTCAACGGCAGTTCGTTCCTAATTGGAGTGGTTGGTGTATTCTATACTTCTAGCGTTTGGATTTAACTCAAAACTCACCAAATGACTCCTCCCACCATATTATGATGTTGCCCAAGTTTTGGGCTCGATCCGAAATCAATAGGTGTGACAAATTGGACAATTCAAGTTCAACGGCAGTTGGTTCCTAATTGGAGTGGTTGGTGTATTCCATACTTCTAGCGATTGGATTTAACTCAAAACGCACCAAATGACTCCTCCCACCATATTATGATGTTGCCCAAGTTTTGGGCTCGATCCGAAATCAATAGGTGTTCGAAATTGGACAATTCAAGTTCAACGGCAGTTCATTCCTAATTGGAGTGGTTGGTGTATTCCATACTTCTAGCGATTGGATTTCACTCAAAACTCACCAAATGACTCCTCCCACCATATTATGTTGTTGCCCAAGTTTTGGGCTCGATCCGAAATCAATAGGTGTTCCAAATTGGACAATTCAAGTTCAACGGCAGTTCGTTCCTAATTGGAGTGGTTGGTGTATTCCATACTTCTAGCGTTTGGATTTCAGTCAAAACTCACCAAATGACTCCTCCCACCATATTTTGATGTTGCCCAAGTTTTGGGATCGATCCGAAATCAATAGGAGTTCCAAATTGGACAATTCAAGTTCAACGGCAGTTCGTTCCTAATTGGAGTGGTTGGTGTATTCTATACTTCTAGCGTTTGGATTTAACTCAAAACTCACCAAATGACTCCTCCCACCATATTATGATGTTGCCCAAGTTTTGGGCTCGATCCGAAATCAATAGGTGTGAGAAATTGGACAATTCAATTTCAACGGCATTTCGTTCCTAATTGGAGTGGTTGGTGTATTCCGTACTACTAGCGATTGGATTTCACTCAAAACTCACCAAATGACTCCTCCCACCATATTATGATGTTGCCCAAGTTTTGGATCGATCCGAAATCAATAGGTGTGAGAAATTGGTCAATTCAATTTCAACGGCATGTCGTTCCTAATTGGAGTGGTCGGTGTATTCCATCCTTCTAGCGATTGGATTTCACTCAAAACTCACAAAACGAATCCTCCCACCATATTATGATGTTGCCCAAGTTTTGGGCTCGATCCGAAATCAATAGGTGTGAGAAATTGGACAATTCAAGTTCAACGGCAGTTCGTTCCTAATTGGAGTGGTTGGTGTATTCCATACTTCTAGCAATTGGATTTCACTCAAAACGCACCAAATGACTCCTCCCACCATATTATGATGTTGCCCAAGTTTTGGGCTCGATCCGAAATCAATAGGTGTGAGAAATTGGACAATTCAAGTTCAACGGCAGTTCGTTCCTAATTGGAGTGGTTGGTGTATTCCATACTTCTAGCGATTGGATTTCACTCAAAACTCACCAAATGACTCCTCCCACCATATTATGATGTTGCCCAAGTTTTGGGCTCGATCCGAAATCAATAGGTGTTCCAAATTGGACAATTCAAGTTCAACGGCAGTTCGTTCCTAATTGGAGGGGTTGGTGTATTCCATATTTCTAGCGTTTGGATTTCACTCAAAACGAACCAAATGACTCCTCCCACCATATTATGATGTTGCCCAACTTTTGGGCTCGATCCGAAATCAATAGGTGTTCCAAATTGGACAATTCAAGTTCAACGGCAGTTCGTTCCTAATTGGAGTGGTTGGTGTATTCCATACTTCTAGCGATTGGATTTCACTCAAAACTCACCAAATGACTCCTCCCACCATATTATGATGTTGCCCAAGTTTTGGGCTCGATCCGAAATCAATAGGTTTTCCAAATTGGACAATTCAAGTTCAACGGCAGTTCGTTCCTAATTGGAGTGGTTGGTGTATTCCATACTTCTAGCGTTTGGATTTCACTCAAAACTCACCAAATGACTCCTCCCACCATATTTTGATGTTGCCCAAGTTTTGGGATCGATCCGAAATCAATAGGTGTTCCAAATTGGACAATTCAAGTTCAACGGCAGTTCGTTCCTAATTGGAGTGGTTGGTGTATTCCATACTTCTAGCAATTGGATTTCACTCAAAACGCACCAAATGACTCCTCCCACCATATTATGATGTTGCCCAAGTTTTGGGCTCGATCCGAAATCAATAGGTGTGAGAAATTGGACAATTCAAGTTCAACGGCAGTTCGTTCCTAATTGGGGTGGTTGGTGTATTCCATACTTCTAGCTATTGGATTTCACTCAAAACTCACCAAATGACTCCTCCCACCATATTATGATGTTGCCCAAGTTTTGGGCTCGATCCGAAAACAATAGGTGTTCCAATTTGGACAATTCAAGTTCAACGGCAATTCGTTCCTAATTGGAGTGGTAGGTGTATTGCACACTTCTAGCGATTGGAGTTCACTCAAAACGCACCAAATGACTCCTCCCACCATATTATGATGTTGCCCAAGTTTTGGGCTCGATCCGAAATCAATAGGTGTGAGAAATTGTACAATTCAAGTTCAACGGCACTTCGTTTCTAAATGGAGTGGTTGGTGTATTCCATACTACTAGCGATTGGATTTCACTCAAAACTCACCAAATGACTCCTCCCACCATATTATGATGTTGCTCAAGTTTTGGATCGATCCGAAATCAATAGGTGTGAGAAATTGGTCAATTCAATTTCAACGGCATGTCGTTCCTAATTGGAGTGGTTGGTGTATTCCATACTTCTAGCGATTGGATTTCACTCAAAACACACCAAATGAATCCTCCCACCATATTATGATGTTGCCCAAGTTTTGGGCTCGATCCGAAATCAATAGGTGTGAGAAATTGGACAATTCAAGTTCAACGGCAGTTCGTTCCTAATTGGAGTGGTTGGTGTATTCCATACTTCTAGCAATTGGATTTCACTCAAAACGCACCAAATGACTCCTCCCACCATATTATGATGTTGCCCAAGTTTTGGGCTCGATCCGAAATCAATAGGTGTGAGAAATTGGACAATTCAAGTTCAACGGCAGTTCGTTCCTAATTGGAGTGGTTGGTGTATTCCATACTTCTAACGATTGGATTTCACTCAAAACTCACCAAATGACTCCTCCCACCATATTATGATGTTGCCCAAGTTTTGGGCTCGATCCGAAATCAATAGGTGTTCCAAATTGGACAATTCAAGTTCAACGGCAGTTCGTTCCTAATTGGAGGGGTTGGTGTATTCCATACTTCTAGCGATTGGATTTCACTCAAAATGAACCAAATGACTCCTCCAACCATATTATGATGTTGCCCAAGTTTTGGGCTCGATCCGAAATCAATAGGTGTTCCAAATTGGACAATTCAAGTTCAACGGCAGTTCGTTCCTAATTGGAGTGGTTGGTGTATTCCATACGTCTAGCGATTGGATTTCACTCAAAACTCACCAAATGACTACTCCCACCATATTATGATGTTGCCCAAGTTTGGGCTCGATCCGAAATCAATAGGTGTTCGAAATTGGACAATTCAAGTTCAACGGCAGTTCGTTCCTAATTGGAGTGATCGGTGTATTCCATACTTCTAGCGTTTGGATTTAACTCAAAACTCACCAAATGACTCCTCCCACCATATTATGATGTTGCCCAAGTTTTGGGATCGATCCGGAATCAATAGGTGTGAGAAATTGGACAATTCAAGTTCAACGGTAGTTCGTTCCTAATTGGAGTGGTTGGTGTATTCCATACTTCTAGCGATTGGATTTCACTCGAAACGCACCAAATGACTCCTCCCACCATATTATGATGTTGCCCAAGTTTTGGGCTCGATCCGAAATCAATATGTGTTCCAAATTGGACAATTCAAGTTCAACGGCAGTTCGTTCCTAATTGGAGTGGTTGGTGTATTCCATACTTCTAGCGATTGGATTTCACTCAAAACTCACCAAATGACTCCTCCCACCATATTATGATGTTGCCCAAGTTTGGGCTCGATCCGAAATCAATAGGTGTTCGAAATTGGACAATTCAAGTTCAACGGCAGTTCGTTCCTAATTGGAGTGGTTGGTGTATTCTATACTTCTAGCGTTTGGATTTAACTCAAAACTCACCAAATGACTCCTCCCACCATATTATGATGTTGCCCAAGTTTTGGGATCGATCCGGAATCAATAGGTGTGAGAAATTGGTCAATTCAATTTCAACGGCAGTTCGTTCCTAATTGGAGTGGTTGGTGTATTCCATACTTCAAGCGATTGGATTTCACTCAAAACTCACCAAATGACTCCTCCCACCATATTATGATGTTGCCAAAGTTTTGTGCTCGATCCGAAATCAATAGGTGTTCCAAATTGGACAATTCAAGTTCAACGGCAGTTCGTTCCTAATTGGAGTGGTTGGTGTATTCCATACTTCTAGCGTTTGGATTTCACTCAAAACTCACCAAATGACTCCTCCCACCATATTTTGATGTTGCCCAAGTTTTGGGATCGATCCGGAATCAATAGGTGTGAGAAATTGGTCAATTCAAGTTCAACAGCAATTCGTTCCTAATTGGAGTGGTTGGTGTATTCCACACTTCTAGCGATTGCATTTCACTCAAAACTCACCAAAGGACTCCTCCCACAATATTATGATGTTGCCCAAGTTTTGGGCTCGATCCGAAATCAATAGGTGTTCGAAATTGGACAATTCAAGTTCAACGGCAGTTCGTTCCTAATTGGAGTGGTTGGTGTGTTCCATACTTCTAGCGATTGGATTGCACTCAAAACTCACCAAATCACTCCTCCCACCATATTATGATGTTGCCCAAGTTTTGGGCTCGATCCGAAATCAATAGGTGTTCCAAATTGGACAATTCAAGTTCAACGGCAGTTCGTTCCTAATTGGAGTGGTTGGTGTATTCCATACTTCTAGCGATTGGATTTCACTCAAAACTCACCAAATGACTCCTCCCACCATATTATGATGTTGCCCAAGTTTTGGGCTCGATCCGAAATCAATAGGTGTTCGAAATTGGACAATTCAAGTTCAACGGCAGTTCGTTCCTAATTGGAGTGGTTGGTGTGTTCCATACTTCTAGCGATTGAATTTCACTCAAAACTCACCAAATGACTCCTCCCACCATATTATGATGTTGCCCAAGTTTTGGGCTCGATCTGAAATCAATAAGTTTTCCAAATTGGACAATTCAAGTTCAACGGCAGTTCGTTCCTAATTGGAGTGGTTGGTGTATTCCATAGTTCTAGCGATTGGATTTCACTCAAAACGAACCAAATGACTCCTTCCACCATATTATGATGTTGCCCAAGTTTTGTGCTCGATCCAAAATCAATAGGTGTGAGAAATTGGACAATTCAAGTTGAACGGCAGTTCGTTCCTAATTGGAGTGGTTGGTGTGTTCCATACTTCTAGCGATTGGATTTCACTCAAAACGAACCAAATGACTCCTCCCACCATATTATGATGTTGCACAAGTTTTGGAATCGATCCGAAATCAATAGATGTGAGAAATTGGACAATTCAAGTTCAACGGCAGTTCGTTCCTAATTGGAGTGGTTGGTGTATTCCATAGTTCTAGCGATTGGATTTCACTCAAAACTCACCAAATGACTCCTCCCACCATATTATGATGTTGCCCAAGTTTTGGGCTCGATCCGAAATCAATAGGTGTGAGAAATTGGACAATTCAAGTTGAACGGCAGTTCGTTCCTAATTGGAGTGGTTGGTGTATTCCATACTTCTAGCGATTGGATTTCACTCAAAACTCACCAAATGACTCCTCCCACCATATTATGATGTTGCCCAAGTTTTGGGCTCGATCCGAAATCAATAGAAATTGGTCAATTCAATTTCAACGGCATGTCGTTCCTAATTGGAGTGGTTGGTGTATTCCATACTTCTTGCGATTGGATTTCACTCAAAACTCACCAAATGAATCCTCCCACCGTATTATGATGTTGCCCAAGTTTTGGGCTCGATCCGAAATCAATAGGTGTGAGAAATTGGACAATTCAAGTTGAACGGCAGTTCGTTCCTAATTGGAGTGGTTGGTGTATTCCATACTTCTAGCGATTGGATTTCTCTCAAAACTCACCAAATGACTCCTCCCACCATATTGTGATGTTGCCCAAGTTTTGGGCTCGATCCGAAATCTATAGGTGTTTCAAAGTGGACAATTCAAGTTCAGCGGCAGTTCGTTCCTAATTGGAGTGGTTGGTGTATTCCATACTTCTAGCGATTGGATTTCACTCAAAACGCACCAAATGACTCCTCCCACCATATTATGATGTTGCCCAAGTTTTGGGCTCGATCCGAAATCAATAGGTGTGAGAAATTGGTCAATTCAAGTTCAACGGCATTTCGTTCCTAATTGGAGTGGTTGGTGTATTCCGTACTACTAGCGATTGGATTTCACTCAAAACTCACCAAATGACTCCTCCCACCATATTATGATGTTGCCCAAGTTTTGGATCGATCCGAAATCAATAGGTGTGAGAAATTGGTCAATTCAATTTCAACGGCATGTCGTTCCTAATTGGAGTGGTTGGTGTATTCCATCCTTCTAGCGATTGGATTTCACTCAAAACTCACCAGACGAATCCTCCCACCATATTATGATGTTGCCCAAGTTTTGGGCTCTATCCGAAATCAATAGGTGTGAGAAATTGGACAATTCAAGTTCAACGGCAGTTCGTTCCTAATTGGAGTGGTTGGTGTATTCCATACTTCTAGCGTTTGGATTTCACACAAAACTCACCAAATGACTCCTCCCACCATATTTTGATGTTGCCCAAGTTTTGGGATCGATCCGAAATCAATAGGTGTGGGAAATTGGTCAATTCAATTTCAACGGCATGTCGTTCCTAATTGGAGTGGTTGATGTATTCCACACTTCTAGCGATTGGATTTCACTCAAAACTCACCAAATGACTCCTCCCACCATATTATGATGTTGCCCAAGTTTTGGGCTCGATCCGAAATCAATAGGTGTGAAAAATGGGACAATTCAAGTTCAACGGCAGTTCGTTCCTAATTGGAGTGGTTGGTGTATTGCATACTTCTAGCGATTGGATTTCACTCAAAACGCACCAAATGACTCCTCCCACCATATTATGATGTTGCCCAAGTTTTGGGCTCGATCCGAAATCAATAGGTGTTCCAAATTGGACAATTCAAGTTCAACGGCAGTTCGTTCCTAATTGGAGTGGTTGGTGTATTCTAGACTTCTAGCGATTGGATTTCACTCAAAACTCACCAAATGACTCCTCCCACCATATTATGATGTTGCCCAAGTTTTGGGCTCGATCCGAAATCAATAGGTGTTCGAAATTGGACAATTCAAGTTCAACGGCAGTTCGTTCCTAATTGGAGTGGTTGGTGTATTCCATACTTCTAGCGTTTGGATTTCACTCAAAACTCACCAAATGACTCCTTCCACCATATTATGATGTTGCCCAAGTTTTGGGCTCGATCCGAAATCAATAGGTGTGAGAAATTGGACAATTCAAGTTCAACGGCACTTCGTTCCTAGTTGGAGTGGTTGGTGTATTCCATACTTCTAGCGATTGGATTTCACTCAAAACGCACCAAATGACTCCTCCCACCATACTATGATGTTGCCCAAGTTTTGGGCTCGATCCGAAATCAATAGGTGTGAGAAATTGGACAATTCAAGTTGAACGGCAGTTCGTTCCTAATTGAAGTGGTTGGTGTATTCCATACTTCTAGCGATTGGATTTCACACAAAACTCACCAAATCACACCTTCCACCATATTATGATGTTGCCCAAGTTTTGGGCTCGATCCGAAATCAATAGGTGTTCCAAATTGGACAATTCAAGTTCAACGGCGGTTCGTTCCTAATTGGAGTGGTTGGTGTATTCCATACTTCTAGCGATTGGATTTCACTCAAAACTCACCAAATGAATCCTCCCACCATATTATGATGTTGCCCAAGTTTTGGGCCCGATCCGAAATCAGTAGGTGTGAGAAATTGGACAATTCAAGTTCAACGGCAGTTCGTTCCTAATTGGAGTGGTTGGTGTATTCCATACTTCTAGCGATTGGATTTAACTCAAAACGCACCAAATGACTCCTCCCACCATATTATGATGTTGCCCAAGTTTTGGGCTCGATCCGAAATCAATAGGTGTGAGAAATGGGACAATTCAAGTTCAACGGCAGTTCGTTCCTAATTGGAGTGGTTGGTGTATTGCATACTTCTAGCGATTGGATTTCACTCAAAACGCACCAAATGACTCCTCCCACCATATTATGATGTTGCCCAAGTTTTGGGCTCGATCCGAAATCAATAGGTGTTCCAAATTGGACAATTCAAGTTCAACGGCAGTTCGTTCCTAATTGGAGTGGTTGGTGTATTCTAGACTTCTAGCGAATGGATTTCACTCAAAACTCACCAAATGACTCCTCCCACCATATTATGATGTTGCCCAAGTTTTGGGCTCGATCCGAAATCAATAGGTGTTCGAAATTGGACAATTCAAATTCAACGGCAGTTCGTTCCTAATTGGAGTGGTTGGTGTATTCCATACTTCTAGCGTTTGGATTTCACTCAAAACTCACCAAATGACTCCTTCCACCATATTATGATGTTGCCCAAGTTTTGGGCTCGATCCGAAATCAATAGGTGTGAGAAATTGGACAATTCAAGTTCAACGGCAGTTCGTTCCTAGTTGGAGTGGTTGGTGTATTCCATACTTCTAGCGATTGGATTTCACTCAAAACGCACCAAATGAATCCTCCCACCATATTATGATGTTGCCCAAGTTTTGGGCCCGATCCGAAATCAGTAGGTGTGAGAAATTGGACAAATCAAGTTCAACGGCAGTTCGTTCCTAATTGGAGTGGTTGGTGTATTCCATACTTCTAGCAATTGGATTTCACTCAAAACGCACCAAATGACTCCTCCCACCATATTATGATGTTGCCCAAGTTTTGGGTTCGATCCGAAATCAATAGGTGTGAGAAATTGGACAATTCAAGTTCAACGGCAGTTCGTTCCTGATTGGAGTGGTTGGTGTATTCCATACTTCTAGCGATTGGATTTCACTCAAAACTCACCAAATGACTCCTCCCACCATATTATGATGTTGCCCAAGTTTTGGGCTCGATCCGAAATCAATAGGTGTGAGAAATTGGACAATTCAAGTTCAACAGCAGTTCGTTCCTAATCGGAGTGGTTGGTGTATTCCATACTTCTAGCGATTGGATTTCACTCAAAACGCACCAAATGACTCCTCCCACCACATTACGATGTTGCCCAAGTTTTGGTCTCGATCCGAAATCAATAGGTGTGAGAAATTGGACAATTCAAGTTCAACGGCAGTTCGTTCCTAATTGGGGTGGTTGGTGTATTGCATACTTCTAACGATTGGATTTCACTCAAAACGCACCAAATGACTCCTCCCACCATATTATGATGTTGCCCAGGTTTTGGGCTCGATCCGAAATCAATAGGTGTTCCAAATTGGACAATTCAAGTTCAACGGCAGTTCGTTCCTAATTGGAGTGGTTGGTGTATTCCATACTTCTAGCGTTTGGATTTCACTCAAACCTCACCAAATGACTCCTTCCACCATATTATGATGTTGCCCAAGATTTGGGCTCGATCCGAAATCAATAGGTGTTCCAAATTGGACAATTCAATTTCAACGGCAGTTCGTTCCTAATTGGAGTGGTTGGTGTATTCCATACTTCCAGCGATTGGATTTCACTCAAAACTAACCAAATGACTCTTCCCACCATAATATGATGTTGCCCAAGTTTTGGGCTCGATCCGAAATCAATAGGTGTTCCAAATTGGACAATTCAAGTTCAACGGCAGTTCGTTCCTAATTGGAGTGGTTGGTGTATTCCGTACTTCTAGCGATTGGATTTCACTCAAAACTCACCAAATGACTCCTCCCACCATATTATGATGTTGCCCAAGTTTTGGGCTCGATCCGAAATCAATAGGTGTTCCAAATTGGACAATTCAAGTTCAACGGCAGTTCGTTCCTAATTGGAGTGGTTGGTGTATTCCATACTTCTAGCGATTGGATTTCACTCAAAACTCACCAAATGACTCCTCCCACCATATTATGATGTTCCCCAAGTTTTGGGCTCGATCCGAAATCAATAGGTGTGAGAAATTGGACAATTCAAGTTCAACGGCAGTTCGTTCCTAATTGGAGTGGTTGGTGTATTCCATACTTCTAGCGATTGGATTTCACTCAAAACACACCAAATGACTCCTCCCACCATATTATAATGTTGCCCAAGTTTTGGGCTCGATCCGAAATCAATAGGTGTGAGAAATTGGACAATTCAAGTTCAACGGCAGTTCGTTCCTAATTGGAGTGGTTGGTATATTCCATACTTCTAACGATTGGATTTCACTCAAAACTCACCAAATGACTCCTCCCACCATATTATGATGTTGCCCAAGTTTTGGGCTCGATCCGAAATCAATAGGTGTGAGAAATTGGTCAATTCAATTTCAACGGCATTTCATTCCTAATTGGAGTGGTTGGTGTATTCCATACTTCTAGCGATTGGATTTCACTCAAAACTCCCCAAATGACTCCTCCCACCATATTATAATGTTGTCCAAATTTGGGGCTCGATCCGAAATCAATAGGTGTGAGAAATTGGACAATTCAAGTTCAATGGCAGTTCGTTCCTAATTGGTGTGGTTGGTGGCGATTGGATTTCACTCAAAACTCACCAAATGACTCCTCCCACCATATTATGATGTTGCCCAAGTTTTGGGCTCGATCCGAAATCAATAGGTGTTCCAAATTGGACAATTCAAGTTCAACGGCAGTTCGTTCCTAATTGGAGTGGTTGGTGTATTCCATACTTCTAGCGATTGGATTTCACTCAAAACTGACCAAATGACTCCTCCCACCATATTATGATGTTGCCCAAGTTTTGGGCTCGATCCGAAATCAATAGGTGTTCCAAATTGGAGAATTCAAGTTCAACGGCAGTTCGTTCCTAATTGGAGTGGTTGGTGTATTCCATACTTCTAGAGATTGGATTTCACTCAAAACTCACCAAATCACTCCTCCCACCATATTATGATGTTGCCCAAGTTTTGGGCTCGATCCGAAATCAATAGGTGTGAGAAATTGGACAATTCAAGTTCAACGGCAGTTCATTCCTAATTGGAGTGGTTGGTGGATTCCATACTTCTAGCGATTGGATTTCACTCAAAACTCCCCGAATGACTCCTCCCACCATATTATAATGTTTTCCAAATTTGGGGCTCGATCCGAAATCAATAGGTGTGAGAAATTGGACAATTCAAGTTCAATGGCAGTTCGTTCCTAATTTGTGTGGTTGGTGGCGATTGGATTTCACTCAAAACTCACCAAATGACTCCTCCCACCATATTATGATGTTGCCCAAGTTTTGGGCTCGATCCGAAATCAATAGGTGTTCCAAATTGGACAATTCAAGTTCAACAGCAGTTCGTTCCTAATTGGATTGGTTGGTGTATTCCATACTTCTAGCGATTGGATTTCACTCAAAACTCACCAAATGACTCCTCCCACCGTATTATGATGTTGCCCAAGTTTTGGGCTCGATCAGAAATCAATACGTGTGAGAAATTGGACAATTCAATTTCAACGGCAGTTCGTTCCTAATTGGTGTGGTTGGTGTATTCCATACTTCTAGCGATTGGATTTCACTCAAAACTCACCAAATGACTCCTCCCACCATATTATGATGTTGCCAAAGTTTTGGGATCGATCCGAAATCAATCGGTGTTCGAAATTGGACAATTCAAGTTCAACGGCAGTTCGTTCCTAATTGGAGTGGTTGGTGTATTCCATACTTCTAGCGTTTGGATTTCACTCAAAACTCACCAAATGACTCCTCCCACCATATTATGATGTTGCCCAAGTTTTGGGCTCGATCCGAAATCAATAGGTGTGAGAAATTGGACAATTCAAGTTCAACGGCAGTTCGTTCCTAATTGGAGTGGTTGGTGTATTCCGTACTTCTAGCGATTGGATTTCACTCAAAACTCACCAAATGACTCCTCCCACCATATTATGATGTTGCCCAAGTTTTGCGCTCGATCCGAAATCAATAGGTGTTCCAAAATGGACAATTCAAGTTCAACGGCAGTTCCTTCCTAACTGGAGTGGTTGGTGTATTCCATACTTCTAGCGATTGGATTTCACTCAAAACTCACCAAATGACTCCTCCCACCATATTATGATGTTGCCTAAGTTTGGGGCTCGATCCGAAATCAATAGGTGTGAGAAATTGGACAATTCAAGTTCAACGGCAGTTCGTTCCAAATTGGAGTGGTTGGTGTACATTCCATACTTCTGGCGATTGGATTTCACTCAAAACTAACCAAATGACTCCTCCCACCATATTATGATGTTGCCCAAGTTTTGGGCTCGATCCGAAATCAATAGGTTTTCCAAATTGGACAATTCAAGTTCAACGGCAGCTCGTTCCTAACTGGAGTGGTTGGTGTATTCCGTACTTCTACCGATTGGATTTCACTCAAAACTCACCAAATGCCTCCTCCCACCATATTTATATGTTGCCCAAGTTTGGGTCTCGATCCGAAATCAATAGGGGTGAGAAATTGGTTAGTTCAATTTCAACGACAGTTCTTTCCTAATTGGAGTGGTTGGTGTATTAGATACTTCAAGCGATTGGATTTCACTCAAAACTCACCAAATGACTCCCCCCACCATATTATGATGTTGCCCAAGTTTTGGGCTCGATCCGAAATCAATAGGTGTTCCAAATTGGACAATTCAAGTTCAACGGCAGTTCGTTCCTAATTGGAGTGGTTGGTGTATTCCATACTTCTAGCGATTGGGTTTCACTCAAAATTCACCAAATGAGTCCTCCCACCATATTATGTTGTTGCCCAAGTTTTGGGCTCGATCCGAAATCAATAGGTGTGAGAAATTGGACAATTCTAGTTCAAAGGCAGTTCCTTCCTAATTGGAGTGGTTGCTGTATTCCATACTTCTAGCGATTGGATTTCACTCAAAACTCACCAAATGACTCCTCCCACCATATTATGATGTTGCACAAGTTTAGGGTTCGATCCGAAATCA
Source organism: Prunus avium (assembly GCF_965620075.1). Lineage (NCBI taxonomy): Eukaryota > Viridiplantae > Streptophyta > Magnoliopsida > Rosales > Rosaceae > Prunus > Prunus avium. The sequence continues at coordinate 33,319,471 of NC_142284.1, forward strand.
ATAGGTGTGAGAAATTGGACAATTCAAGTTCAACGGCAGTTCGTTCCTAATGGGAGTGGTTGGTGTATTCCATACTTCTAGCGATTGGATTTCACTCAAAACTCACCAAATGACTCCTCCCACCATATTAAGATTTTGCCCAACTTTTGGGCTCAATCCGAAATCAATAGGTGTGAGAAATTGGACAATTCAAGTTCAACGGCAGTTCGTTCCTAATTGGAGTGGTTGTTGTATTCCATACTTCTCGCGATTGGATTTCACTCGAAACTCACCAAATGACTCCTCCCACCATATTATGATGTTGCACAAGTTTGGGGTTCGATCCGAAATCAATAGGTGTGAGAAATTCGACAATTCAAGTTCAACGGCAGTTCGTTCCTAATGGGGGTGGTTGGTGTATTTCATACTTCTAGCGATTGGATTTCACTCAAAACTCACCAAATGACTCCTCCCACCATATTAAGACTTTGCCCAAGTTTTGGGCTCGATCCGAAATCAATAGGTGTGAGAAATTGGACAATTCAAGTTCAACGGCAGTTCGTTCCTAATTGGAGTGGTTGGTGTATTCCATACTTCTAGCGATTGGATTTCATTCAAAACTCACCAAATGACTCCTCCCACCATATTATGATGTTGCCCAAGTTTTGGGCTCGATCAGAAATCAATAGGTGTGAGAAATTGGACAATTCAATTTCAACGGCAGTTCGTTCCTAATTGGAGTGGTTGGTGTATTCCATACTTCTAGCGATTGGATTTCACTCAATACTCACCAAATGACTCCTCCCACCATATTATGATGTTGCCCAAGTTTTGGGCTCGATCCGAAATCAATCGGTGTTCCAAATTGGACAATTCAAGTTCAACGGCAGTTCGTTCCCAATTGGAGTGGTTGGTGTATTTCATACTTCTAGCGATTGGATTTCACTCAAAACTCACCAAATGACTCCTCCCACCATATTATGATTTTGCCCAAGTTTTGGACTCGATCCGAAATCAATAGGAGTGAGAAATTGGTCAATTCAAGTTCAACGACAGTTCGTTCCTAATTGGACTGGTTGGTGTATTCCATACTTCTAGCGATTGGATTTCACTCAAAACTCACCAAATGACTCCTCCCACCACATTATGATGTAGCCCAAGTTTCGGGCTCGATACGAAATCAATAGGTGTGAGAAATTGGATTATTCAAGTTCAACGGCAGTTAGTTCCTAATTGGAGTGGTTGGTGTATTCCATATTTCTAAAGACTGGATTTCACTCAAAACTAACCAAATTACTCCTCCCCCCATATTATGATGTTGCCCAAGTTTTGGGCTCGATCCGAAATCAATAGGTGTGAGAAATTGGACAATTCAAGTTCAACGGCAATTCGTTCCTAATCGGAGTGGTTGGTGTATTCCGTACTTCTAGCGATTGGATTTCACTCCAAACTCACCAAATGACTCCTCCCACCATATTATGATGTGGCCCAAGTTTTGGGCTCGATCCGAAATCAATTGGTGTGAGAAATTGGAGAATTCAAGTTTAACGGCAGTTCGTTCCTAATTGGAGTGGTTGGTGTATTCCATACTTCTAGCGATTGGATTTCACTCAAAACTCACCAAATGACTCCTCCCACCATATTATGATGTTGCACAAGTTTGGGGTTCGATCTAAAATCAATAGGTGTGAAAAATTGGACAATTCAAGTTGAACGGCAATTCGTTCCTAATGGGAGTGGTTGGTGTATTCCATACTTCTAGCGATTGGATTTCACTCAAAACTAACCAAAGGACTCCTCCCACCATATTATGATGTTGCCCAAGTTTTGGGCTCGATCTTAAATCAATAGGTGTTAGAAATTGGACAATTCAAGTTCAACGGCAGTTCGTTCCTAATTGGTGTGGTTGGTGTATTCCATACTTCTAGCGATTGGATTTCACTCAAAACTCACCAAATGACTTCTCCCACCGTATTATGATGTTGCCCAAGTTTTGGGGTCGATCCGAAATCAATAGGTGTGAGAAATTGGACAATTCAAGTTCAACGGCAGTTCATTCCTAATTGGAATGGTTGGTGGATTCCATACTTCTAGCGATTGGATTTCACTCAAAACTCACCAAATGACTCCTCCCACCATATTATGATGTTGTCCAAGTTTGCGGCTCGATCCGAAATCAATAGGTGTGAGAAATTGGACAATTCAAGTTCAATGGCAGTTCGTTCCTAATTGGAGTGGTTGGTGGCGATTGGATTTCACTCAAAACTCACCAAATGACTCCTCCCACCATATTATGATGTTGCCCAAGTTTTGGGATCGATCCGAAATCAATAGGTGTTCCAAATTGGACAATTCAAGTTCAACGGCAGTTCGTTCCTAATTGGAGTGGTTGGTGTATTCCATACTTCTGGCGATTGGATTTCACTCAAGATTCACCAAATGACTCCTCACACCATATTATGATGTTGCCTAAGTTTTGGGCTCGATCCGAAATCAATAGGTGTGAGAAATTGGACAATTCAAGTTCAACGGCAGTTCGTTCCTAATTGGAGTGGTTGGTGTATTCCATACTTCTAGTGATTGGATTTCACTCAAAACTCACCAAATGACTCCTCCCACCATATTAAGATTTTGCCCAAGTTTTGGGCTCGATCCGAAATCAATAGGTGTGAGAAATTGGACAATTCAAGTTCAACGGCAGTTCGTTCCTAATTGGAGTGGTTGGTGTATTCCATACTTCTAGCGATTGGATTTCACTCAAAACTCACCAAATGACTCCTCCCACCATATTAAGATTTTGCCCAAGTTTTGGGCTCGATCCGAAATCAATAGGTGTGAGAAATTGGACAATTCAAGTTCAACGGCCGTTCGTTCCTAATTGGAGTGTTTGGTGTATTCCATACTTCTAGCGATTGGATTTCACTCAAAACTCACCAAATGACTCCTCCCCCCATATTATGATGTTGCCCATGTTTGGGGCTCGATCCGAAATCAATAGGTGTGAGAAATTGGACAATTCAAGTTCAACGGCACTTCGTTCCTAATTGGAGTGGTTGGTGTATTCCATACTTCTAGAGATTGGATTTCACTCAAAACTCACCAAATGACTCCTCCCACCATATTATGATGTTGCCCAAGTTTTGGGCTCGATCCGAAATCAATAGGTGTGGGAAATTGGTCAATTCAATTTCAACGGCATTTCATTCCTAACTGGAGTGGTTGGTATAATCCATACTTCTAGCAATTGGATTTCACTCAAAACTCACCAAATGACTCCACCCACCATATTATGATGTTGCCCAAGTTTTGGGCTCGATCAGAAATCAATACGTGTGAGAAATTGGACATTTCAATTTCAACAGCAGTTCGTTCCTAATTGGAGTGGTTGGTGTATTCCATACTTCTAGCAATTGGATTTCACTCAAAACTCACCAAATGTCTCCTCCCACCATATTATGATGTTGCCCAAGTTTTGGGCTCGATCCGAAATCAATAGGTGTTAGAAATTGGACAATTCAAGTTCAACGGCAGTTCGTTCCTAATTGGTGTGGTTGGTGTATTCCATACTTCTAGCGATTGGATTTCACTCAAAACTCAACAAATGACTCCGCCCACCATATTATGATGGTGCACAAGTTTTGGGCTCGATCCGAAATCAATAGGTGTTTCAAATTGGAAAATTCACGTTTCAACGGCAGTTCGTTCCTAATTGGAGTGTTTGGTGTATTCCATACTTCTAGCGATTGGATTTCACTCAAAACTCACCAAATGACTCCTCCCACCATATTATGATGTTGCCCAAGTTTTGGGCTCGATCCGAAATCAATAGGTGTTAGAAATTGGACAATTCAAGTTCAACGGCAGTTCGTTCCTAATTGGTGTGGTTGGTGTATTCCATACTTCTAGCGATTGGATTTCACTCAAAACTCAACAAATGACTCCGCACACCATATTATGATGGTGCACAAGTTTTGGGCTCGATCCGAAATCAATAGGTGTTCGAAATTGGACAATTCAAGTTCAACGGCAGTTCGTTCCTAATAGGAGTGGTTGGTGTATTCCATACTTCTAGCGATTGGATTTCACTCAAAACTCACCAAATAACACCTCCCACCATATTATGATGTTGCCCAAGTTTTGGGCTCGATTCGAAATGAATAGGTGTGAGCAATTGGACAATTGAAGTTCAACGGCAGTTCGTTCCTAATTGGAGTGGTTGGTGTATTCCATACTTCTAGCAATTGGATTTCACTCAAAACTCTCCAACTGACTCCTCCCCCCATATTATGATGTTGCACAAGTTTTGGGCTCGATCCGAAATCAATAGGTGTGAGAAATTGGACAATTCAAGTTCAACGGCAGTTCGTTCCTAATTGGAGTGGTTGGTGTATTCCATACTTCTAGCAATTGGATTTCACTCAAAACTCTCCAACTGACTCCTCCCACCATATTATGATGTTGCCCAAGTTTTGGGCTCGATCCGAAATCAATAGGTGTGAGAAATTGGTCAATTCAATTTCAACGGCATTTCGTTCCTAATTGGAGTGGTTGGTGTATTCCATACTTCTAGCGGTTGGATTTCACTCAAAACTCACCAAATGACTCCTCCCACCATATTATGCTGTTGCCCAAGTTTTGGGCTCGATCCGAAATCAATAGGTGTGAGAAATTGGACAATTCAAGTTCAACGGCAGTTCTTTCCTAATTGTAGTGGTTGGTGTATTCCATACTTCTAGAGATTGGATTTCACTCAAAACTCACCAAACGACTCCTCCCACCATATTATGATGTTGCCCAAGTTTTGGGCTCGATCCGAAATCAGTAGGTGTGAGAAATTGGTCAACTCAATTTCAACGGCATTTCGTTTCTAATTGGAGTGGTTGGTGTATTCCACACTTCTAGGGATTGGATTTCACTCAAAACTCACCACATGACTCCTCCCACCATATTATGTTGTTGCCGAAGTTTTGGGCTCGATCCGAAATTAATAGGTGTGAGAAATTGGACAATTCAAGTTCAACGGCAGTTCGTTCCTAATTGGAGTGGTTGGTGTATTCCATACTTCTAGCGATTGGATTTGACTCAAAACTCACCAAATGACTCCTCCCCCCATATTATGATGTTGCCCAAGTTTGGGGCTCGATCCGAAATCAATAGGTGTGAGAAATTGGACAATTCAAGTTCAACGGCAGTTCGTTCCTAATTGGAGTGGTAGGTGTATTCCATACTTCTAGCGATTGGATTTCACTCAAAACTCACCAAATGACTCCTCCCACCGTATTATGATGGTGCACAAGTTTTGGGCTCGATCCGAAATCAATAGGTGTGAGAAATTGGACAATTCAAGTTCAACGGCAGTTCGTTCCTAATTGGAGTGGTTGGTGTATTCCATACTTCTAGCAATTGGATTTCACTCAAAACTCTCCAACTGACTCGTCCCACCATATTATGATGTTGCCCAAGTTTTGGGCTCGATCCGAAATCAATAGGTGTGAGAAATTGGTCAATTCAAATTCAACGGCATTTCGTTCCTAATTGGAGTGGTTGGTGTATTCCATACTTCTAGCGATTGGATTTCACTCAAAACTCCCCAAATGATTCGTCCCACCATATTATGATGTTGCCCAAGTTTTGGGCTCGATCCGAAATCAATAGGTGTTAGAAATTGGACAATTCAAGTTCAACGGCAGTTCGTTCCTAATTGGTGTGGTTGGTGTATTCCATACTTCTAGCGATTGGATTTCACTCAAAACTCACCAAATGACTCCTCCCACCATATTATGATGTTGCCCAAGTTTTGGGCTCGATCCGAAATCAATAGGTGTTAGAAATTGGACAATTCAAGTTCAACGGCAGTTCGTTCCTAATTGGTGTGGTTGGTGTATTCCATACTTCTAGCGATTGGATTTCACTCAAAACTCAACAAATGACTCCGCACACCATATTATGATGGTGCACAAGTTTTGGGCTCGATCCGAAATCAATAGGTGTTCGAAATTGGACAATTCAAGTTCAACGGCAGTTCGTTCCTAATAGGAGTGGTTGGTGTATTCCATACTTCTAGCGATTGGATTTCACTCAAAACTCACCAAATAACACCTCCCACCATATTATGATGTTGCCCAAGTTTTGGGCTCGATCCGAAATGAATAGGTGTGAGCAATTGGACAATTGAAGTTCAACGGCAGTTCGTTCCTAATTGGAGTGGTTGGTGTATTCCATACTTCTAGCAATTGGATTTCACTCAAAACTCTCCAACTGACTCCTCCCCCCATATTATGATGTTGCACAAGTTTTGGGCTCGATCCGAAATCAATAGGTGTGAGAAATTGGACAATTCAAGTTCAACGGCAGTTCGTTCCTAATTGGAGTGGTTGGTGTATTCCATACTTCTAGCAATTGGATTTCACTCAAAACTCTCCAACTGACTCCTCCCACCATATTATGATGTTGCCCAAGTTTTGGGCTCGATCCGAAATCAATAGGTGTGAGAAATTGGTCAATTCAATTTCAACGGCATTTCGTTCCTAATTGGAGTGGTTGGTGTATTCCATAATTCTAGCGGTTGGATTTCACTCAAAACTCACCAAATGACTCCTCCCACCATATTATGCTGTTGCCCAAGTTTTGGGCTCGATCCGAAATCAATAGGTGTGAGAAATTGGACAATTCAAGTTCAACGGCAGTTCTTTCCTAATTGTAGTGGTTGGTGTATTCCATACTTCTAGCAATTGGATTTCACTCAAAACTCTCCAACTGACTCCTCCCACTATATTATGATGTTGCCCAAGTTTTGGGCTCGATCCGAAATCAATAGGTGTGAGAAATTGGTCAATTCAAATTCAACGGCATTTCGTTCCTAATTGGAGTGGTTGGTGTATTCCATACTTCTAGCGATTGGATTTCACTCAAAACTCCCCAAATGATTCGTCCCACCATATTATGATGTTGCCCAAGTTTTGGGCTCGATCCGAAATCAATAGGTGTGAGAAATTGGACAATTCAAGTTCAACGGCAGTTTGTTCCTAATTGGAGTGGTTGGTGTATTCCATACTTCTAGCGATTGTATTTCACTCAAAACTCACCAAATTACTCCTACCCCCATATTATGATGTTGCCCAAGTTTGGGGCTTGATCCGAAATCAATAGGTGTGAGAAATTGGAAATTCAAGTTCAACGGCAGTTCGTTCCTAATTGGAGTGGTTGGTGTATTCCATACTTCTAGCGATTGGATTTCACTCAAAACTCACCAAATAACTCCTTCCACCATATTATGATGTTCCCCAAGTTTTGGGCTCGATCCGAAATCAATAGGTGTTCCAAATTGGACAATTCAAGTTCAACGGCAGTTCGTTCCTAATTGGAGTGGTTGGTGTATTCCGTACTTCTAGCGATTGGATTTCACTTAAAACTCACCAAATGACTCCTCCGACCATATTCTGATGTTGCCCAGGTTTTGGGCTCGATCCGAAATCAAAAGGTGTGAGAAATTGGACAATTCAAGTTCAACGGCAGTTCGTTCCTAACTGGAGTGGTTGGTGTATTCCATACTTCTAGCGATTGGATTTCACTCAAAACTCACCAAATGACTCCTCCCCCCATATTATGTTGTTGCCCAAGTTTGGGGCTCGATCCGAACTAAATAGGTGTGAGAAATTGGACAATTCAAGTTCAACGGCAGTTCGTTCCTAATTGGAGTGGTTGGTGTATTCCATACTTCTAACGATTGGATTTTACTCAAAACTCACCAAATGACTCCTCCCACCATATTATGATGTTGCCCAAGTTTTGGGCTCCATCCGAAATCAATAGGTGTGAGGAATTGGTCAATTTAATTTCAACGGCATTTCGTTCCTAATTGGAGTGGTTGGTGTATTCCATACTTCTAGCGATTGGATTTCACTCAAAACTCACCAAATGACTCCTCCCACCATATTATGACGTTGCCCAAGTTTTGGGCTCGATCCGAAATCAATAGGTGTGAGAAATTGGTCAATTCAATTTCAACTGCATTTCGTTCCTAATTGGAGTGGTTGGTGTATTCCATACTTCTAGCGATTGGATTTCACTCAAAACTCACCAAATGACTCCTCCCACGATATTATGATGTTGCCCAAGTTTTTGGCTCGATCCGAAATCAATAGGTGTTCCAAATTGGACAATTCAAGTTCAACGGCAGTTCGTTCGTAATTGGAGTGGTTGGTGTATTCCATACTTCTAGCGATTTAATTTCACTCTAAACTCACCAAATGACTCCTCCCCCCATATTATGATGTTGGCCAAGTTTGGGGCTCGATCCGAAATCAATAGGTGTTCCAAATTGGACAATTCAAGTTCAACGGCAGTTTGTTCCTAATTGGAGTGGTTGGTGTATTCCATACTTCTAGCAATTGGATTTCACTCAAAACCCTCCAACTGACTCCTCCCACCATATTATGATGTTGCCCAAGTTTTGGGCTCGATCCGAAATCAATAGGTGTGAGAAATTGGTCAATTCAATTTCAACGGCATTTCGTTCCTAATTGGAGTGGTTGGTGTATTCCATACTTCTAGCGATTGGATTTCACTCAAAACTCACCAAATGACTCCTCCCACCATATTATGATGTTGCCCAAGTTTTGGGCTCGATCCGAAATCAATAGGTGTTCCAAATTGGACAATTCAAGTTCAACGGCAGTTCGTTCCTAATTGGAGTGGTTGGTGTATTCCATACTTCTAGCGATTGGATTTCACTCAAAACTCACCAAATGACTCCTCCCACCATATTATGATGGTGCACAAGTTTTGGGCTCGATCCGAAATCAATAGGTGTTCCAAATTGGGCAATTCAAGTTCAACGGCAGTTCGTTCCTAATTGGAGTGGTTGGTGTATTCCATACTTCTAGCGATTGGATTTCATTCTCAACCCACCAAATGACTCCTCCCCCCATATTATGATGTTGGCCAAGTTTGGGGCTCGATCCGAAATCAATAGGTGTTCCAAATTGGACAATTCAAGTTCGACGGCAGTTCGTTCCTAATTGGAGTGGTTGGTGTATTCCATACTTCTAGCGATTGGATTTCACTGAAAACTCACCAAATGACTCCTCCCACCATATTATCATGTTGCCAAACTTTTGGGCTCGATCCGAAATCAATAGGTGTGAGAAATTGGACAATTCAAGTTCAACGGAAGTTCGTTCCTAATTGGAGTGGTTGGTGTATTCCATACTTCTAGGTATTCGATTTCACTCAAAACTCACCAAATGACTCCTCCCACGATATTATGATGTTGCCCAAGTTTGGGGCTCGATCTGAAATCAATAGGTGTGAGAAATTGGACAATTCAAGTTCAACGGCAGTTCGTTCCTAATTGGACTGGTTAGTGTATTCCATACTTCTAACGATTGGATTTCACTCAAAACTCACCAAATGACTCCTCCCACCATATTATGATGTTGCCCAAGTTTTGGGCTCGATCCGAAATCAATAGGTGTGAGAAATTGGATAATTCAAGTTCGACGGTAGTTCGTTCGTAATTGGAGTGGTTGGTGTATTATTTCATACTTCTAGCGATTGGATTTCTCTCAAAACTCACCAAACGACTCCTCCCACCATATTATCATGTTGCCCAACTTTTGGGCTCGAGCCGAAATCAATAGGTGTGAGAAATTGGACAATTCAAGTTCAATGACAGTTCGTTCCCAATTGGAGTGGTTGGTGTATTCCATACTTCTAGCGATTGGATTTCACTCAAACCTCACCAAATGACTCCTCCCACCATATTATGATGTTGCCCAAGTTTTGGGCTCGATCCGAAATCAATAGCTGTTCAAAATTGAGCAATTCAAGTTCAACGGCAGTTCGTTCCTAATTGGAGTGGTTGGTGTATTCCATACTCCTAGTGATTCGATTTCACTCAAAACTAACCAAATGACTCCTCCCACCATATTATGATGTTGCCAAAGTTTTGGGCTCGATCCGAAATCAATAGGTGTGAGAAATTGGACAATTCAAGTTCGACGGCAGTTCGTTCCTAATTGGAGTGGTTGGTGTATTTCATACTTCTAGCGATTGGATTTTTCTCAAAACTCACCAAACGACTCCTCCCACCATATTATCATGTTGCCCAACTTTTGGGCTCGATCCGAAATCAATAGGTGTGAGAAATTGGACAATTCAAGTTCAACGGCAGTTCGTTCCTAATTGGAGTGGTTGGTGTATTCCATACTTCTAACGATTGGATTTTACTCAAAACTCACCAAATGACTCCTCCCACCATATTATGATGTTGCCCAAGTTTTGGGCTCCATCCGAAATCAATAGGTGTGAGGAATTGGTCAATTCAATTTCAACGGCATTTCGTTCCTAATTGGAGTGGTTGGTGTATTCCATACTTCTAGCGATTGGATTTCACTCAAAACTCACCAAATGACTCCTCCCACCATATTATGACGTTGCCCAAGTTTTGGGCTCGATCCGAAATCAGTAGGTGTGAGAAATTGGTCAATTCAATTTCAACGGCATTTCGTTCCTAATTGGAGTGGTTGGTGTATTCCATACTTCTAGTGATTGGATTTCACTCAAAACTCACCAAATGACTCCTCCCACGATATTATGATGTTGCCCAAGTTTTTGGCTCGATCCGAAATCAATAGGTGTTCCAAATTGGACAATTCAAGTTCAACGGCAGTTCGTTCCTAATTGGAGTGGATGGTGTATTCCATACTTCTAGCGATTGGATTTCACTCTAAACTCACCAAATGACTCCTCCCCCCATATTATGATGTTGGCCAAGTTTGGGGCTCGATCCGAAATCAATAGGTGTTCCAAATTGGACAATTCAAGTTCAACGGAAGTTTGTTCCTAATTGGAGTGGTTGGTGTATTCCATACTTCTAGCAATTGGATTTCACTCAAAACCCTCCAACTGACTCCTCCCACCATATTATGATGTTGCCCAAGTTTTGGGCTCGATCCGAAATCAATAGGTGTGAGAAATTGGTCAATTCAATTTCAACGGCATTTCGTTCCTAATTGGAGTGGTTGGTGTATTCCATACTTCTAGCGATTGGATTTCACTCAAAACTCACCAAATGACTCCTCCCACCATATTATGATGTTGCCCAAGTTTTGGGCTCGATCCGAAATCAATAGGTGTGAGAAATTGGATAATTCAAGTTCGACGGCAGTTCGTTCCTAATTGGAGTGGTTGGTGTATTATTTCATACTTCTAGCGATTGGATTTCTCTCAAAACTCACCAAACGACTCCTCCCACGATATTATGATGTTGCCCAAGTTTTGGGCTCAATCCGAAATCAGTAGGGGTTCCAAATTGGACAATTCAAGTTCCACGGCATTTCGTTCCAAGTTGCAGTGGTTGGTGTATTCCATACTTCAAGCGATTGGATTTCACTCAAAACACACCAAATGACTCCTCCCACCATATTATGACGTTGGCCAAGTTTTGGGCTCGATCCGAAATCAATAGGTGTTCCAAATTGGACAATTCAAGTTCAACGGCAGTTCGTTCCTAATTGGAGTGGTTGGTGTATTCCACACTTATAGCGATTGGATTTCACTCAAAACTCACCAAATGACTCCTCCCACCATATTATGATGTTGCCCAAGTTTTGGGCACGATCCGAAATCAATAGGTGTGAGAAACTGGACAATTCAAGTTCAACGGCAGTTCGTTCCTAATTGGAGTGGTTGGTGTATTCCATACTTCTAGCGATTGGATTTCACTCAAAACTCACCAATTGCCTCCTCCCACCATATTATGATGTTGCCCAAGTTTTGGCCTCGATCCGAAATCAATAGGTGTGAGAAATTGGACAATTGAAGTTCAACGGAAGTTCGTTCCTAATTGTAGTGGTTGGTGTATTCCATGCTTCTTGCAATTGGATTTCACTCAAAACTCACCAAATGACTCCTCCCACCATATTATGATGTTGCCCAAGTTTGGGGCTCGATCCGAAATCAATAGGTGTGAGAAACTGGACAATTCAAGTTCAACGGCAGTTCATTAGTAATTGGAGTGGTTGGTGTATTGCATACTTCTAGCGATTGGATTTCACTCAAAACTCACGAATTTACTCCTCCCACGATATTATGATGTTGCCCAAGTTTTGGGCTCAATCCGAAATCAGTAGGGGTTCCAAATTGGACAATTCAAGTTCCACGGCAGTTCGTTCCAAGTTGCAGTGGTTGGTGTATTCCATACTTCAAGCGATTGGATTTCACTCAAAACACACCAAATGACTCCTCCCCCCATATTATGATGTTGCCCAAGTTTTGGGCTCGATCCGAAATCAATAGGTGTTCCAAATTGGACAATTCAAGTTCAACGGCAGTTCATTCCTAATTGGAGTGGTTGGTGTATTCCATACTTCTAGCGATTGGATTTCACTCAAAACTCACCAAATGACTCCTCCCACCATATTATGATGTTGCCCAAGTTTTGGGCTCGATCAGAAATCAATACGTGTGAGAAATTGGAAAATTCAATTTCGACGGCAGTTCGTTCCTAATTGGAGTGGTTAGTGTATTCCACACTTCTAGCGATTGGATTTCACTCAAAACTCACCAAATGACTCCTCCCACCATATTATGATGTTGCCCAAGTTTTGGGCTAGATCCGAAATCAATAGGTGTTCCAAATTGGACAATTCAAGTTCAACGGCAGTTCGTTCCCAATTGGAGTGGTTGGTGTATTCCATACTTCTAGCGATTGGATTTCACTCAAAATTCCCCAAACGACTCCTCCCACCACATTATGTTGTTGCCCAAGTTTTGGACTCGATCCGAAATCAATAGGTGTTCCAAATTTGACAATTCAAGTTCAACGGCAGTTCGTTCCTAATTGGAGTGGTTGGTGTATTCCATACTTCTAGCGATTGGATTTCACTCAAAACTCACCAAATGACTCCTCCCACCATATTATGATGTTGCCCAAGTTTTGGGCTCGACCCGAAATCAATAGGTGTTCGAAATTGGACAATTCAAGTTCAACGGCAGTTCGTTCCTAATTGGAGTGGTTGGTGTATTCCACACTTCTAGCGATTGGATTTCACTCAGAACTCCCCGAATGACTCCTCCCACCATATAATGATGTTGCCCAAGTTTTGGGCTCGGTCCGAAATCAATAGGTGTGAGAAATTGGTCAATTCAATTTCAACGGCATTTCGTTCCACATTGGAGTGGTCGGTGTATTCCATACTTCTAGCGATTGGATTTCACTCAAAACTCACCAAATGACTCCTCCCACCATATTATGATGTTGCCCAAGTTTTGGGCTCCATCCGAAATCAATAGGTGTTCCAAATTGGACAATTCAAGTTCAACGGCAGTTCGTTCCTAATTGGAGTGGTTGGTGTATTCCATACTTCTAGCGATTTGATTTCACTCAAAACTCACCAAATGACTCCTCCCACCATATTATGATGTTGCCCAACTTTTGGGCTCGATCCGAATTCAACAGGTGTGAGAAATTGGTCAATTCAATTTCAACGACAGTTCTTTCCTAATTGGAGTGGTTGGTATATTCCATACTTCTAGCGATTGGATTTCACCCAAAACTCACCAAATGACTCCTCCCACCATATTATGATGTTGCCCAAGTTTTGGGATCGATCCGAAATCAATAGGTGTGAGAAATTGGTCAATTCAATTTCAACGACAGTTCCTTCCTAATTGGAGTGGTTGGTGTATTCCGTACTTCTAGCGATTGGATTTCACCCAAAACTCACCAAATGACTGCTCCGACCATATTATGATGTTGCCCATGCTTTGGGCTCGATCCGAAATCAATTGGTGTTCCAAATTGGATAATTCAAGTTCAACGGCAGTTCGTTCCTAATTGGAGTGGTTGGTGTATTCCATACTTCTAGCGATTGGATTTCACTCAAAACTCACCAAATGACTACTCCCACCATATTATGATGTTGCCCAAGTTTTGGGCTCGATCCGAAATCAATAGGTGTTCCAAATTGGACAATTCAAGTTCAACGGCAGTTCGTTCCTAATTGGAGTGGTTGGTGTTTTCCATACTTCTAGCGATCGGATTTCACTCAAAACTCAGCATATGACTCCTCCCACCATATTATAATGTTGCCCAAGTTTTGGGCTCGATCCGAATTCAATAGGTGTGAGAAATTGGTCAATTTAATTTCAACGACAGTTCTTTCCTAATTGGAGTGGTTGGTGTATTCCATACTTCTAGCGATTGGATTTCACCCAAAACTCACCAAATGACTCCTCCCACCATAATATGATGTTGCCCAACTTTTGGGCTCGATCCGAAATCAATTGGTGTTCCAAATTGGACAATTCAAGTTCAACGGCAGTTCGTTCCTAATTGGAGTGGTTGCTGTATTCCATAATTCTAGCGATTGGATTTCACTCAAAACTAACCAAATGACTCCTCCCGCCATATTATGATGTTGCCCAAGTTTTGGGATCGATCCGAAATCAATAGGTGTGAGAAATTGGACAATTCAATTTCAACGGCAGTTCGTTCCTAATTGGAGTGGTTGGTGTATTCCATACTTCTAGCGATTCGATTTCACTCAAAACTCCCCAAATGACTCCTCCCACCATATTATGATGTTGCCCATGTGATGGGCTCGATCCGAAATCAATAGGTGTGAGAAATTGGACAATTCAAGTTCAACGGCAGTTCGTTCGTAATTGGAGTGGTTGGTGTATTCCATACTTCTAGGGATTGGATTTCACTCAAAACTCACCAAATGACTCCTCCCACCATATTATGATGTTGCCCAAGTTTTGGGCTCGATACGAAATCAATAGGTGTTCCAAATTGGACAATTCAAGTTCAACGGCAGTTCGTTCCTAATTGGAGTGGATGTTGTATTCCATACTTCTAGCGATTGGATTTCACTCAAAACTCACCAATTGACTCCTCCCACCATATTATGATGTTGCCCAAATTTTGGGCTCGATCCGAAATCAATAGGTCTTCCAAATTTGACAATTAGAGTTCAACGGCAGTTCATTCCTAATTGGGTGGTTGGTGTATTCCATACTTCAAGCGATTGGATTTCACCCAAAACTCACCAAATGACTCCTCCCACATATTATTATGTTGCCCAAGTTTTGGGCTCGATCCGAAATCAATAGGAATTCCAAATTTGACAATTAGAGTTCAACGGCAGTTCGTTCCTAATTGGAGAGGATGGTGTATTCCATACCTCTAGCGATTGGATTTCACCCCAAACTCACCAAATGATTCCTCCCACCATATTATGATGTTGCCGAAGTTTTGGGCTCGATCCAAAATCAATAGGTGTTCCAAATTGGACAATTCAAGTTCAACGGCAGTTCGTTCCTAATTGCAGTGGTTGGTGTATTCTATACTTCAAGCGATTGGATTTCACTCAACACTCACCAAATGACTCCTCCCACCATATTATGATGTTGCCCAAGTTTTGGGCTCGATCCGAAATCAATAGGTGTTCCAAATTGGACAATTCAAGTTCGACGGCAGTTCGTTCCTAATTGCTGTGCTTGGTGTATTCCATACTTCAAGCGATTGGATTTCACTCCAAACTCACCAAATGACTCCTCCCACATATTATGATGTTGCCCAAGTTTTGGGCTCGATCCAAAATCAATAGGTGTGAGAAATTGGACAATTCAAGTTCAACGGCAGTTCGTTCCTAATTGGAGTGGTTGATGTATTCCATACTTCTATCTATTGGATTTCACTCAAAACTTACCAAATGACTTCTCCCACCATATTATGATGTTGCCCAAGTTTTGGGCTCGATCCGAAATCAATAGGAGTTCCAAACTGGAGTGGTTGGTGTATTCCATACTTCTAGAGATTGGATTTCACTCAAAACTCACCAAATGACTACTCCCACCATATTATGATGTTGCCCAAGTTTTGGGCTCGATCCGAAATCAATAGGTGTGAGAAATTGGTCAATTCAATTTCGACGACAGTTCGTTCCTAATTGGAGTGGTTGGTGTATTCCATACTTCTAGCGATTGGATTTAACTCAAAACTCACCAAATGACTCCTCCCACCATATTATGATGTTGCCCGAGTTTTGGGCTCGATCCGAAATCAATAGGTGTGAGAAATTGGACAATTCAAGTTCAACGGAAGTTCGTTCCTAATGGGAGTGGTTGGTGTATTCCATACTTCTTGCGATTGGATTTCACTCAAAACTCACCAAATGACTCCTCCCACCATATTATGATGTTGCCCAAGTTTTGGGCTCTATCCGAAATCAATAGGTGTTCGAAATTGGACAATTCAAGTTCAACGGCAGTTCGTTCCTAATTGGAGTGGTTGGTGTATTCCATACTTCTAGCGATTGGATTTCACTCAAAACTCACCAAATGACTCCTCCCACCATATTATGACGTTGCCCAAGTTTTGGGCTCGATACGAAATCAATAGGTGTTCCAAATTGGACAATTCAAGTTCAACGGCAGTTCGTTCCTAAATGGAGTGGTTGGTGTATTCCGTACTTCTGGCGATTGGATTTCACTCAAAACTACCAATTGACTCCTCCCACCATATTATTATGTTGCCCAAGTTTTGGGCTCGATCAGAAATCAATAGGTGTGAGAAATTGGACAATTCAAGTTCAACGACAGTTCGTTCCTAATTGTAGTGGTTGGTGTATTCCAAACTTCTAGCGATTGGATTTCTCTAAAAACGCACCAAATGACTCCTCCCACCATATTATGATGTTGCCCGAGTTTTGGGCTCGATCCGAAATCAATAGGTGTGAGAAATTGGACAATTCAAGTTCAACGGAAGTTCGTTCCTAATGGGAGTGGTTGGTGTATTCCATACTTCTTGCGATTGGATTTCACTCAAAACTCACCAAATGACTCCTCCCACCATATTATGATGTTGCCCAAGTTTTGGGCTCTATCCGAAATCAATAGGTGTTCGAAATTGGACAATTCAAGTTCAACGGCAGTTCGTTCCTAATTGGAGTGGTTGGTGTATTCCATACTTCTAGCGATTGGATTTCACTCAAAACTCACCAAATGACTCCTCCCACCATATTATGACGTTGCCCAAGTTTTGGGCTCGATACGAAATCAATAGGTGTTCCAAATTGGACAATTCAAGTTCAACGGCAGTTCGTTCCTAAATGGAGTGGTTGGTGTATTCCGTACTTCTGGCGATTGGATTTCACTCAAAACTACCAATTGACTCCTCCCACCATATTATTATGTTGCCCAAGTTTTGGGCTCGATCCGAAATCAATAGGTGTGAGAAATTGGACAATTCAAGTTCAACGACAGTTCGTTCCTAATTGGAGTGGTTGGTGTATTCCAAACTTCTAGCGATTGGATTTCTCTAAAAACGCACCAAATGACTCCTCCCACCATATTATGATGTTGCCCAAGTTTTGGGCTCGATACAAAATCAATAGGTGTTCCAAATTGGACAATTCAAGTTCAACGGCAGTTCGTTCCTAATTGGAGTGGTTGGTGTATTTGTTGTTAATTATTATGTTAACTCGCAATTGTACGGGGCAATTAGTAATATAGCAAGACAAGTACGAGGTCGTACCCACGAAGACTGAGAAGTTCAAATTAGTTATGTACGTAGATTACCGAATTCAAGAAGTTAGGAAGTTATGTCTAAAACAGAAATTAAAGTGAGAGTGATTGTGATTGTGAAAGGAAGTGAGCAAACTGAAATTGCGAATGAAAGCAAATAAACAAGTGTAACAAAGAGTGGTTTTAAGAGTTGGAAAACAGATTTGGAGACTAGGGCATTCGAATCACCATAACAATTCAATTCTGGGTTATATGGAGTCAAGTAACAAGTCTAATTCAGATTCAAAGATTGATTCTAGCTAAAGTATGATTAGGCCATGGTGTTTGATCCTAACCTTGTGTTCCTAATTCCCTAATTTGATCATTTGTTGTCTAACCTAAAATTAAGCATTAGGAACCCATTAAGCATAGAAGAACAATTTAAACAACCAAGCATGTATCTAATCCCTGTTGTCGAATGTCCATACATACTCTTCCTATTCATAGTTCAATTCGAATTAAAGCATGGTGTCTACTCTTAATTCAAACCAAGATAGTTAACAAACAAGTTCTAATGGTGATCAATCATTCAAACAAGCATGTTAACTTATAAGCATAATGAATAAGAACATGAATCATGAATCAAACTTGAAACTCCAAACTTATAAACCCAGAATATTCATGTTAGGTTACATCGAAGCCCTAGTTATGGATTTAGTTACTCATAATGGAAAAGAAACTAAAATAGAAATGGGAAAACATAATGAATGCCATAAGAGTAGAAAAACCCTTTTCTGAAGTTCTTGTAGTGTCCAATGCTTCTCCAAGAGCTTCTCCACGTCTAGAAGGATGTATGAAGGATATGGAGGTGATTTGAGATGAGCTTGAGTGAGTGGTGATGGATGAGAAAGAGGAAATTCGTAGGGAAATGGAAGGGAGGTTTTCTGGAGCTGTTTTGGTGATTTTGGGACAGTTTAGAGTATTGGGTTGATTGCTTGAGTGATTGGGGTTGTGGGAATGTATGAGGATGATTTCTGGATGATGGAAGTGTGGAGGATGGCTGAAGTGAATTTTGTAGCTTGAAGACTCCTCTATTTATAGGGCTAAGAGGGAGGAACATCATGATGAAATCCAACACCACCATTCCTCATTTAATACAACCCATAACTCCCACTTCATCTTGTCTATGTTAGTGTGGTTGGAATCAATCCCATCCCATACTTCTTTTGCTGCACCTCAAGCTTTCTTCACATGGGATCAAAGGTGATCAATTGTGGCTGCCTTTTGCTGCCAACCCATGTGGTCTTCTTTTGGTTGTTGAACAAAAACGAGTCTTCTGAACCAGACTTGGTGTAGGAAGGCCAGAGGTTTCAAAACTTATCCAATGGGGCTCCAATTTGGATATGTTATAGTAGACACCCATTGGAACAACTTCTATGAAGAAAGTATTCCCATCGGAGCAGTAGAAGTATGCGTTTTGGGCCTTACAATTTGGCTGCCGAACAGAGACTGGAGTTGACTTCATTTCATTTATGCTTTACATGCATGCACTTGCTTTCTCTATAATAACTCCAGCATGTACCAACTTGATCCTTTAGACTTTCATAGCTGGAATGCCTCCCCACTTCACTCATTATGTTGGATCCAAAGTCAGTTGCAGCATGGGTGAGGCACATGGAGGCACATGACAAAGCTGGCAGCTGCAAATCCTCCTGAGCAGGGTTGAGTGTTGGGTGGGCTGAGCACTCCACAAATGTCCAATTGGGCTGAACTTTGGATATGTTGTACTAGACACCCATTGGAACAAGTTTCATGAAGATCTTCACCTCATCCAAGCCCCATAGCATGCTGATCCAAGGCCAAGAAGCTGACCTACGAAATTGGGCTGGAAAGGAGTTGTAGCCAAAATGTGTTTGTCTTTAAGCCCTTCTTCCATTCACCCAAATCAAGCCTTAACATGCATGGATTGCATCATTTCCTATCCAAAGTCATCATTGTTACCTAAATGTCAATTAACTGAAAGATAAACACAAAAAGGATTAAAAGCACAAGTTTAACTCAAAAACATAACCAAATCATAAGCTAGAAGGGTACAAAATGATATACAATTATGAACCGATCAGTATTCCATACTTCTAGCGATTGGATTTCACTCAAAACCCACCAATTGACTCCTCCCACCATATTATGATGTTGCCCAAATTTTGGGCTCGATCCGAAATCAATAGGTCTTCCAAATTTGACAATTAGAGTTCAATGGCAGTTCATTCCTAATTGGGTGGTTGGTGTATTCCATACTTCAAGCGATTGGATTTCACCCAAAACTCACCAAATGACTCCTCCCACCATATTATGATGTAGCCCAAGTTTTGGGCTCGATCCGAAATCTATAGGTGTTCCAAATTGGACAATTCAAGTTCGACGGCAGTTCGTTCCTAATTGCTGTGCTTGGTGTATTCCATACTTCAAGCGATTGGATTTCACTCCAAACTCACCAAATGACTCCTCCCACATATTATGATGTTGCCCAAGTTTTGGGCTCGATCCGAAATCAATAGGTGTGAGAAATTGGACAATTCAAGTTCAACGGCAGTTCGTTCCTAATTGGAGTGGTTGGTGTATTCCATACTTCTATCTATTGGATTTCACTCAAAACTTACCAAATGACTTCTCCCACCATATTATGATGTTGCCCAAGTTTTGGGCTCGATACAAAATCAATAGGTGTTCCAAATTGGACAATTCAAGTTCAACGGCAATTCGTTCCTAATTGGAGTGGTTGGTGTATTCCATACTTCTAGCGATTGGATTTCACTCAAAACCCACCAATTGACTCCTCCCACCATATTATGATGTTGCCCAAATTTTGGGCTCGATCCGAAATCAATAGGTCTTCCAAATTTGACAATTAGAGTTCAATGGCAGTTCATTCCTAATTGGGTGGTTGGTGTATTCCATACTTCAAGCGATTGGATTTCACCCAAAACTCACCAAATGACTCCTCCCACCATATTATGATGTTGCCCAAGTTTTGGGCTCGATCCGAAATCAATAGGTGTTCCAAATTGGACAATTCAAGTTCAACGGAAGTTCGTTCCTAGTGGGAGTGGTTGGTGTATTCCATACTTCTTGCGATTGGATTTCACTCAAAACTCACCAAATGACTCCTCCCACCATATTATGATGTTGCCCAAGTTTTGGGCTCGATCTAAAATCAATAGGTGTGAGAAATTGGACAATTCAAGTTCAACGACAGTTCGTTCCTAATTGGAGTGGTTGGTGTATTCCAAACTTCTAGCGATTGGATTTCACTCAAAACGCACCAAATGACTCCTCCCACCATATTATGATGTTGCCCAAGTTTTGGGCTCGATCCGAAATCAATAGGTGTTCCAAATTGGACAATTCAAGTTCAACGGCAGTTCGTTCCTAATTGGAGTGGTTGGTGTATTCCATACTTCCAGTCACTGGATTTCACTCAAAACTAACCAAATGACTCCTCCCACCATATGATGATGTTGCCCAAGTTTTGGGCTCGATCCGAAATCCATAGGTGTTCCAAATTGGACAATTCAAGTTCAACGACAGTTCGTTCCTAATTGGAGTGGTTGGTGTATTCTATACTTCTAGCGATTGGATTTCACTCAAAACTCACCAAATGACTCCTCCCACCATATTATGATGTTGCCCAAGTTTTGGGCTCGATTCGAAATGAATAGGTGTGAGAAATTGGACAATTCAAGTTCAACGGCAGTTCGTTCCTAATTGGAGTGGTTGGTGTATTCCATACTTCTAGCGATTGGATTTCACTCAAAACTAACCAAATGACTCCTCCGACCATAATGATGATGTTGCCCAAGTTTTGGGCTCGATCCGAAATCAATAGGTGTTCCAATTGGACAATTCAAGTTCAACGGCAGTTCGTTCCTAATTGGAGTGGTTGGGATATTCCATGCTTCTAGGGATTTGATTTCACTCAACAGTCACCAAATCACTCCTCCCACCATATTATGATGTTGCCCAAGTTTGGGGCTCGATCCGAAATCAATAGGTGTTCCAAAATGGACAATTCAAGTTCAACGGCAGTTCCTTCCTAACTGGAGTGGTTGATGTATTCCATACTTCTAGCGATTTATATTTCACTCAAAACTCACCAAATGACTCCTCGCACCATATTATGATATTGCCCATGTTTTGGGCTCGATCCGAAATCAATAGGTGTTCCAAATTGAACAATTCAAGTTCAACGCCAGTTCGTTCCTAATTGGAGTGGTTGGTGTATTCCATACTTCTAGCGATCGGATTTCACTCAAAACTAACCAAATGACTCCGCCCACCATCTTATGATGTTGCCCAAGTTTTGGGCTCGATCCGAAATCAATAGGTGTTCCAAATTGGACAATTCAAGTTCAACGACAGTTCGTTCCTAACTGGAGTGGTTGGTGTTTTCTATACTTCTAGCGATTGGATTTCACTCAAAACTCACCAAATGACTCCTCCCACCATATTATGATGTTGCCCAAGTTTTGGGCTCGATTCGAAATCAATAAGTGTTGCAAATTGGACAATTCAAGTTCAACGGCAGTTCTTTCCGAATTGGAGTGGTTGGTGTATTCCATACTTCTAGCGATTGGATTTCACTCAAAACTCACCAAATGACTCCTCCCACCACATTATGATGTTGCCCAAGTTTTGGGCTCGATTCGAAATGAATAGGTGTGAGAAATTGGACAATTCAAGTTCAACGGCAATTCGTTCCTAATTGGAGTGGTTGGTGTATTCTATACTTCTGGCGATTGGATTTCACTCAAAACTAACCAAATGACTCCTCCGACCATAATGATGATGTTGCCCAAGTTTTGGGCTCGATCCGAAATCAATAGGTGTTCCAATTGGACAATTCAAGTTCAACGGCAGTTCGTTCCTAATTGGAGTGGTTGGGATATTCCATGCTTCTAGCGATTTGATTTCACTCAAAACTCACCAAATCACTCCTCCCACCATATTGTGATGTTGCCCAAGTTTGGGGCTCGATCCGAAATCAATAGGTGTTCCAAAACGGACAATTCAAGTTCAACGGCAGTTCCTTCCTAACTGGAGTGGTTGGTGTATTCCATACTTCTAGCGATTTATATTTCACTCAAAACTCACCAAATGACTCCTCCCACCATATTCTGATATTGCCCATGTTTTGGGCTCGATCCGAAATCAATAGGTGTTCCAAATTGAACAATTCAAGTTCAACGGCAGTTCGTTCCTAATTGGAGTGGTTGGTGTATTCCATACTTCTAGCGATCGGATTTCACTCAAAACTAACCAAATGACTCCGCCCACCATCTTATGATGTTGCCCAAGTTTTGGGCTCGATCCGAAATCAATAGGTGTTCCAAATTGGACAATTCAAGTTCAACGGCAGTTCGTTCCTAACTGGAGTGGTTGGTGTATTCCATACTTCTAGCGATTGGATTTCGCTCAAAACTCACCAAATAACTCCTCCCACCATATTATGATGTTGCCCAAGTCTGGGGCTCGATCCGAAATCAATAGGTGTGAGAAATTGGAGAATTCAAGTTCAACGGCAGTTCGTTCCTAATTGGAGTGGTTGGTGTATTCCATACTTCTAGCGATTGGATTTGACTCAAAACTCACCAAATGACTCCTCCCACCATATTTTGATGTTGCCCAAGTTTTGGGCTCGATCCGAAATCAACAGTTGTTCCAAATTGGGCAATTCAAGTTCAACGGCAGCTCGTTCCTAATTGGAGTGGTTGGTGTATTCCATACTTCTAACGATTGGATTTCACTCAAAACTCACCAAGTGACTCCTCCCACCATATTATGATGTTGCCCAAGTTTTGGGCTCGATCCGAAATCAATAGGTGTGAGAAATTGGACAATTCAATTTCAACGGCAGTTCGTTCCAAATTGGAGTGGTTGGTGTATTCCATACTTCTAGCGATTGGATTTCACTCAAAACTCACCAAATGACTCCTCCCACCATTATATGATGTTGCCCAAGTTTTGGGCTCGATCCGAAATCAATAGGTGTTCCAAATTGGAAAATTCAAGTTCAACGGCAGGTCGTTCCTAATTGGAGTGGTTGGTGTATTCCATACTTCTAGAGATTGGATTTCACTCAAAACTCACCAAATGACTCCTCCCACCATATTATGATGTTGCCCAAGTTTGGGGCTCGATCCGAAATCAATAGGTGTGAGAAATTGGACAATTCAAGTTCAACGGCAGTTCGTTCCTAATTGGAGTGGTTGGTTTATTCCATACTTCTAGCGATTGGATTTCACTCAAAACTCACCAAATGACTCCTCCCACCATTTTATGATGTTGCCCAAGTTTGGGGCTGGATCCGAAATCAATAGGTGTGAGAAATTGGACAATTCAAGTTCGACGGCAGTTCGTTCCTAATTGGAGTGGTTGGTGTATTCCATACTTCTAGCGATTGGATTTCACTCAAACATCACCAAATGACTCCTCCCACCATATTATGACGTTGCCCAAGTTTTGGGCTCGATCCGAAATCAATAGGTGTTCCAAATTGGACAATTCAAGAAAAACGGCAGTTCGTTCCTAATTGGAGTGGTTGGTGTATTCCATACTTCTCGCGATTGGATTTCACTCAAAACTCACCAAATGACTCCTCCCACCATATTATGATGTTGCCCAAGTTTTCGGCTTGATCCGAAATCAATAGGTGTGAGAAATTGGTCAATTCAATTTCAACGAAAGTTCATTCTTAATTGGAGTCGTTGGTGTTTTCCGTACTTCTAATGATTGGATTTTGCTCAAAACTCACCAAATGACTCCTCCCACCATATTATGATGTTGCCCAAGTTTTGGGCTCGATCCGAAATCAATAGGTGTTCCAAATTGGACAATTCAAGTACAACGGCAGTTCGTTCCTAACTGGAGTGGTTGGTGTATTCCATACTTCTAGAGATTGGATTTCACTCAAAACTCACCAAATGACTCCTCCCACGATATTATGATGTTGCCCAAGTTTTGGGCTCGATCCGAAATCAATAGGTGTGAGAAATTGGTCAATTCAATTTCAACGACAGTTCGTTCCTAATTGGAGTGGTTGGTGTATTCCATACTTCTAGCGATTGGATTTCACTCAAAACTCACCAAATGACTCCTCCCACCACATTATGATGTTGCCCAAGTTTTCGGCTCGATCCGAAATCAATAGGTGTTCCAAATTGTACAATTCGAGTGCAACGGCAGTTCGTTCCTAAATGGTGTGGTTGGTGTATTCCATACTTCTAGCGATTGGATTTCACTCAAAACGCACCAAATGACTCTTCCCACCATATTATGATGTTGCCCAAGTTTGGGGCTCGATCCGAAATCAATAGGTGTGAGAAATTGGACAATTCAAGTTCAACGGCAGTTCGTTCCTAATTGGAGTGGTTGGTGTATTCCATACTTCTAGGGATTGGATTTCACTCAAAACTAACCAAATGACTCCTCCCACCATATGATGATGTTGCCCAAGTTTTGGGCTCGATCCGAAATCCATAGGTGTTCCAAATTAGACAATTCAAGTTTAACGACAGTTCGTTCCTAATTGCAGTGGTTGGTGTATTCTATACTTCTAGCGATTGGATTTCACTCAAAACTCACCAAGTGACTCCTCCCACCATATTATGATGTTGCCCAAGTTTTGGGCTCGATTCGAAATCAATAGGTGTTCCAAATTGGACAATTCAAGTTCAACGGCAGTTCCTTCCGAATTGGAGTGGTTGGTGTATTCCATACTTCTAGCGATTGGATTTCACTCAAAACTCACCAAATGACTACTCCCACCATATTATGATGTTGCCCAAGTTTTTGGCTCGATTCGAAATGAATAGGTGTGAGAAATTGGACAATTCAAGTTAAACGGCAGTTCATTCCTAATTGGAGTGGTTGGTGTATTCCATACTTCTAGCGATTGGATTTCACTAAAAACTCACCAAATGACTCCTCCCACCATATTATGAAGTTGCCCAAGTTCTGGGCTCGATCCGAAATCAATAGGTGTTCGAAATTGGACAATTCAAGTTCAATGGCAGTTCGTTCCTAATTGGAGTGGTTGGGGTATTCCATACTTCTAGCGATTGGATTTCTCTTAAAACTCACCAAATGACTCTACCCACCATATTATGATGTTGCCCAAGTTTTGGGCTCGATCCGGAATGAATAGGTGTTCCAAATTGGACAATTCGAGTTCAACGGCAGTTTGTTCCTAATTGGAGTGGTTGGTGTATTCCATACTTCTAGCGATTGGATTTCACTCAAAACTCACCAAATGACTCCTCCCACCATATTATGATGTTACCCAAGTTTTGGGCTTGATCCGAAATCAATAGGTGTGAGAAATTGGACAATTCAAGCTCAACGACAGTTCGTTCCTAATTGGAGTGGTCGGTGTATTCCATACTTCTAGCGATTGGATTTCACTCAAAACTCACCAAATGACTCCTCCCACCATATTATGATATTGCCCAAGTTTGGGGCTCGATCCGAAATCAATCGATTTGAGAAATTGGACAATTCAAGTTCAACGGCAGTTCGTTCCTAATTGGAGTGGTTGGTGTATTCCATACTTCTAGCGATTGGATTTCACTCAAAACTCACCAAATGACTCCTCCCACCATATTATGATGTTGCCCAAGTTTTGGGCTCGATCCGAAATCAATAGGTGTTCCAAATTGGACAATTCAAGTTCAACGGAAGTTCGTTCCTAATTGGAGTGGTTGGTGTATTTCGTATTTCTAGCGATTAGATTTCACTCGAAACTAACCAAATGACTCCTCGCCCCATATTGTGATGTTGCCCAAGTTTTGGGCTCGATCCGAAATCAATAGGTGTGAGAAATTGGACAATT
Source organism: Prunus avium (assembly GCF_965620075.1). Taxonomy (NCBI): domain Eukaryota; kingdom Viridiplantae; phylum Streptophyta; class Magnoliopsida; order Rosales; family Rosaceae; genus Prunus; species Prunus avium. The sequence goes on from NC_142284.1 coordinate 33,345,851, forward strand.
CAAGTTCAACGGCAGTTCGTTCCTAATTGGAGTGGTTGGTGTATTCCGTACTTCTAGCGATTGGATTTCACTCAAAACTCAGCAAATGACTCCCCCCACCATATTATGATGTTGCCCAAGTTTTGGGCTCGGTCCGAAATCAATAGGTGTGAGAAATTGGACAATTCAAGTTCAACGGCAGTTCGTTCCTAACATAGTGGTTGTTGTATTCCATACGTCTAGAGATTGGATTTCACTCAAAACTCACCACATGACTCGTCCCACCATATTATGATGTTGCCCAAGTTTTGGGCTCGATCCGAAATCTATAGGTGTGAGAAATTAGACAATTCAAGTTCAACGGCAGTTCGTTCCTAATTGGAGTGGTTGGTGTATTCCATACTTCTAGCGATTGGATTTCACTCAAAACTCACCAAATGACTCCTCCCACCATATTATGATGTTACCCAAGTTTTGGGCTCGATCCGAAATCAATAGGTGTGAGAAATTGGACAATTCAAGTTCAACGGCAGTTCGTTCCTAATTGGAGTGGTTGTTGTATTCCATACCTCTAGCGATTGGATTTCACTCAAAACTCACCAAATGACTCCTCCCACCATATTATGATATTGCCCAAGTTTGGGGCTCGATCCGAAATCAATAGGTGTGAGAAATTGGACAATTCAAGTTCAACAGCAATTCGTTCCTAATTGGAGTGGTTGGTGTATTCCACACTTCTAGCGATTGCATTTCACTCAAAACTCACCAAAGGACTCCTCCCACAATATTATGATGTTGCCCAAGTTTTGGGCTCGATCCGAAATCAATAGGTGTTCGAAATTGGACAATTCAAGTTCAACGGCAGTTCGTTCCTAATTGGAGTGGTTGGTGGTTGGTGTATTCCATACTTCTAGCGATTGGATTTCACTCAAAACTCACCAAATGACTCCTCCCACCATATTATGATGTTGCCCAAGTTTTGGGTTCGAGCCGAAATCAATAGGTGTTCCAAATTGGACAATTCAAGTTCAACGGCAGTTCGTTCCTAATTGGAGTGGTTGGTGTATTCCATACTTCTAAAGATTGGATTTCACTCAAAACTAACCAAATGATTCCTCCCACCATATTCTGTTGTTGCCCAAGTTTTGGGCTCGATCCGAAATCAATGGGTGTGAGAAATTGGACAATTCAAGTTCAACGGCAGTTCGTTCCTAATTGGAGTGGTTGGTGTATTCCACACTTCTAGTGATTGGATTTCACTCAAAATTCACCAAAGGACTCCTCCCACCATATTATGATGTTGCCCAAGTTTTGGGCTCGATCCGAAATCTATAGGTGTGAGAAATTGGACAATTCAAGTTCAGAGGAAGTTCGTTCCAAATTGGAGTGGTTGGTGTATTCCATACTTCTAGCGATTGCATTTCACTCAAAACTCACCAAATGAGTCCTCCCACCATATTATGATGTTGCCCAAGTTTTGGGCTCGATCCGAAATCAATAGGTGTGAGAAATTGGACAATTCGAGTTCAACGGCAGTTCGTTCCTAATATAGTGGTTGTTGTATTCCATACTTCTAGCGATTGGATTTCACTCAAAACTCACCAAATGACTCCTCCAACCATATTATGATGTTGCCCAAGTTTTGGGCTCGATCCGAAATCAATAGGTGTTCCAAATTGGACAATTCAAGTTCAACGGCAGTTTGTTCCTAATTGGAGTGGTTGGTGTATTCCATACTTCTAGCGATTGGATTTCACTCAAAACTAACCAAATGACTCCTCCCTCCATATTATTATGTTGCCCAAGTTTTGGGCTCTATCCGAAATCAATAGGTGTGAGAAATTGGACAATTCAAGTTCAACGGCAGTTCGTTCCTAATTGGAGTGGTTGGTGTATTCCACACTTCTAGAGATTGGATTTCACCCAAAAGTCACCAAATGTCCCCTCCCACCATATTATGATGTTGCCCAAGTTTTGGGCTCGATCCGAAATCAATAGGTGTTCCAAATTGGACAATTCAAGTTCAACGGCAGTTCGTTCCTAATTGGAGTGGTTGGTGTATTCCATACCGCTAGCGATTGGATTTCACTCAAAACTCACCAAATGACTCCTCCCACCATATTATGATGTTGCCCAAGTTTTGGGCTCGATCCGAAATCAATAGGTGTTCCAAATTGGACAATTTAAGTTCAACGGCAGTTCGTTCCTAATTGGATTCGTTGGTGTATTCCATACTTCTAGCGATTGGATTTCACTCAAAATTCACCAAATGACTCCTCCCACCATATTATGATGTTGCCCAAGTTTTGGGCTCGATCCGAAATCAATAGGTGTTCCAAATTGGACAATTCAAGTTCAACGGCAGTTCGTTCCTAATTGGAGTGGTATTCGATACTTCTAGCGATTGGATTTCACCCAAAACTCACCAAATGACTCCTGCCACCATATTATGATGTTGCCCAAGTTTGCGGCTCGATCCGTAATCAATAGGTGTGAGAAATTGGACAATTCAAGTTCAACGACAGTTCGTTCCTAATTGGAGTGGTTGGTGTATTCCATACTTCTAGCGATTGGATTTCCCTCAAAACTCACCAAATGACTCCTCCCACCATATTATGATGTTGCCCAAGTTTTGGGCTCGATCCAAAATCAATAGGTGTTCCAAATTGGACAATTCAAGTTCAACGGCAGTTCGTTCCTAATTGGAGTGGTTGGTGTATTCCATACTTCTAGCGATTGGATTTCACTCAAAACTAACCGAATGACTCCTCCCACCATATTATGATGTTGCCCAAGTTTTGGGCTCGATCCGAAATCAATAGGTGTGAGAAATTGGACAATTCAAGTTCAACGGCAGTTCGTTCCTAATTGGACTGGTTGGTGTATTCCATACCGCTAGCGATTGGATTTCACTCAAAACTCACCAAATGACTCCTCCCACCATATTTTGATGTTGCCCAAGTTTTGGGCTCGATCCGAAATCAATAGGTGTTCCAAATTGGACAATTCAAGTTCAACGGCAGTTCGTTCCTAATTCGATTCGTTGGTGTATTCCATACTTCTAGGGATTGGATTTCACTCAAAATTCACCAAATGACTCCTCCCACCATATTATGATGTTGCCCAAGTTTTGGGCTCGATCCGAAATCAATAGGTGTTCCAAATTGGACAATTCAAGTTCAACGGCAGTTCGTTCCTCATTGGAGTGGTATTCCATACTTCTAGCGATTGGATTTCACTCAAAACTCACCAAATGACTCCTCCCACCATATTATAATGTTGCCCAAGTTTGCGGCTCGATCCGAAATCAATAGGTGTGAGAAATTGGACAATTCAAGTTCAACGACAGTTGTTTCCTAATTGGAGTGGTTGGTGTATTCCATACTTCTAGCGATTGGATTTCACTCAAAACTCACCAAATGACTCCTCCCACCATATTATGATGTTGCCAAAGTTTGGGGCTCGATCCGAAATCAATAGGTGTGAGAAATTGGAGAATTCAAGTTCAACGGCAGTTCTTTCCTAATTGGAGTGGTTGGTGTATTCCATACTTCTAGCGATTGGATTTCACTCAACTAACCAAATGACTCCTCCCACCATATTATGATGTTGCCCAAGTTTTGGGCTCGATCCGAAATCAATAGGTGTGAGAAATTGGACATTTCAAGTTCAACGGCAGTTCGTTCCCAATTGGAGTGGTTGGTGTATTCCATACTTCTTGCAATTGGATTTCCCTCAAACCTCACCAAATGACTCCTCCCACCATATTATGATGTTGCCCAAGTTTTGGGCTCGATCTGAAATAAATAGGTGTTCGAAATTGGACAATTCAAGTTCAACGGCACTTCGTTCCTAATTGGAGTCGTTGGTGTATTCCATACTTCTAGCGATTGGATTTCACTCAAAATTCACCAAATGACTCCTCCCACCATATTATGATGTTGCTCAAGTTTTGGGCTCGATCCGAAATCAATAGGTGTGAGAAATTGCATAATTCAAGTTCAAAGGCAGTTCCTTCCTAATTGGAGTGGTTGCTGTATTCCATACTTCTAGCGATTCGATTTCACTCAAAATTCACCAAATGACTACTCCCACCATATTATGATGTTGCCCAAGTTTTGGGCTTGATCCGAAATCAATAGGTGTGAGAAATTGGACAATTCAAGTTCAACGGCAGTTCGTTCCTAATTGGAGTGGTTGGTGTATTCCATACTTCTAGCGATTGGATTTCACTCAAAACTCACCAAATGACTCCTCCCACCATATTATGACGTTGCCCAAGTTTTGGGCTCGATCCGAAATCAATAGGTGTTCCAAATTGGACAATTCAAGTTCAACGACAGTTCGTTCCTAATTGGAGTAGTTGGTGTATGCCATACTTCTAGCGATTGGATTTCGCTCAAAACTCACCAAATGACTCCTCCCACCATATTATGATGTTGCCCAAGTTTTGGGCTCGATCCGAAATCAATAGGTGTGAGAAATTGGACAATTCAAGTTCAACGGCAGTTCGTTCCTAATTGGAGTGGTTGGTGTATTCCACACTTCTAGCTATTGGATTTCACCCAAAACTCACCAAATGACTCCTCCCACCATATTATGATGTTGCCCAAGTTTGGGGCTCGATCCGAAATCAATAGGTGTTCCAAATTGGACAATTCAAGTTCAACGGCAGTTCGTTCCCAATTGGAGTGGTTGGTGTATTCCATACTTCTTGCAATTGGATTTCACTCAAACCTCACCAAATGACTCCTCCCACCATATTATGATGTTGCCCAAGTTTTGGGCTCGATCTGAAATAAATAGGTGTTCGAAATTGGACAATTCAAGTTCAACGGCACTTCGTTCCTAATTGGAGTCGTTGGTGTATTCCATACTTCTAGCGATTGGATTTCACTCAAAATTCACCAAATGACTCCTCCCACCATATTATGATGTTGCCCAAGTTTTGGGCTCGATCCGAAATCAGTAGGTGTGAGAAATTGGACAATTCAAGTTCAAAATCAGTTCCTTCCTAATTGGAGTGGTTGCTGTATTCCATACTTCTAGCGATTCGATTTCACTCAAAACTCACCAAATGACTCCTCCCACCATATTATGAAGTTGCCATAGTTTTGGGCTCAACCCGAAATCAATAGGTGTGAGAAATTGGACAATTCAAGTTCAACGGCAGTTCGTTCCTAATTGTAGTGGTTGGTGTATTCCATACTTCTTGCGATTGGATTTCACTCAAAATTCACCAAACGACTACTCCCACCATATTATGATGTTGCCCAAGTTTTGGGCTCGATCCGAAATCAATAGGTGTGAGAAATTGGACAATTCAAGTTCAACGGCAGTTCGTTCCTAATTGGAGTGGTTGGTGTATTCCATACTTCTAGCGATTGGATTTCAATCAAAACTAAACAAATGACTCCTCCCACCATATTATGATGTTGCCCAAGTTTTGGGCTCGATCCGAAATCAATAGGTGTGAGAAATTGGACAATTCAAGTTCAACGGCAGTTCGTTCCTAATTGGAGTGGTTGGTGTATTCCACACTTCTAGCGATTGGATTTCACCCAAAACTCACCAAATGACTCCTCCCCCCATATTATGATGTTGCCCAAGTTTGCGGCTCGATCCGAAATCAATAGGTGTGAGAAATTGGACAATTCAATTTCAACGACAGTTCGTTCCTAATTGGAGTGGTGGGTGTATTCCATACTTCTAGCGATTGGATTTCACTCAAAACTCACCAAATGACTCCTCCCACCATATTATGATGTTGCCCAAGTTTGGGGCTCGATCCGAAATCAATAGGTGGCAGAAATTGGACAATTCAAGTTCAACAGCAGTTCGTTCCTAATTGGAGTGGTTGGTGTATTCCATACTTCTAGCGATTGGATTTCAATCAAAACTAAACAAATGACTCCTCCCACCATATTATGATGTTGCCCAAGTTTTGGGCTCGATCCGAAATCAATAGGTGTGAGAAATTGGACAATTCAAGTTCAACGGCAGTTCGTTCCTAATTGGAGTGGTTGGTGTATTCCACACTTCTAGCGATTGGATTTCACCCAAAACTCACCAAATGACTCCTCCCCCCATATTATGATGTTGCCCAAGTTTGCGGCTCGATCCGAAATCAATAGGTGTGAGAAATTGGACAATTCAAGTTCAACGGCAGTTCGTTCCTAATTGGAGTGGTTGGTGTATTGCATACTTCTAGCAATTGGATTTCACTCAAAACTCACCAAATGACTCCTCCCACCATATTATGATGTTGCCCAAGTTTGGGGCTCGATCCGAAGTCAATAGGTGTGAGAAATTGGACAATTCAAGTTCAACGGCAGGTCGTTCCTAATTGGAGTGGTTTTTGTATTCCGTACTTCTAGCGATTCGACTTCACTCAAAACTTACCCAATGGCTCCTCCCCCCATATTATGATGTTGCCCAAGTTTTGGGGTCGATCCGATATCAATAGGTGTGAGAAATTGGACAATTCAAGTTCAACGGCAGTTCGTTCCTAATTGGAGTGGTTGGTGTATTCCACACTTCTAGCGATTGGATTTCACCCAAAACTCACCAAATGACTCCTCCCACCATATTATGATGTTGCCCAAGTTTTGGGCTCGATCCGAAATCAATAGGTGTGAGAAATTGGACAATTCAAGTTCAATGGCAGTTCGTTCCTAATTGGAGTGGTTGTTGTATTCCTTACTTCTAGCGATAGGATTTCACTCAAAATTCACCAAATGACTCCTCCCACCATATTATGATGTTGCCCAAGTTTTGGGCTCGATCTGAAATCAATAGGTGTGAGAAATTGGACAATTCAAGTTCAACGGCAGTTCGTTCCTAATTGGAGTGGTTCATGTATTTCCTACTTCTAGCAATTGGATTTCACTCAAAACTCACCAAATGACTCCTCAGAGCATATTATGATGTTGCCCATGTTTGGGGCTTGATCCGAAATCAGTAGGTGTGAGAAATTGGACAATTCAAGTTCAAAGTCAGTTCGTTCCTAATTGGAGTGGTTGCTGTATTCCACACTTCTAGCGATTCGATTTCACTCAAAACTCACCAAATGACTCCTCCCACCATATTATGAAATTGCCATAGTTTTGGGCTCAACCCGAAATCAATAGGTGTGAGAAATTGGACAATTCAGGTTCAACGGCCGTTCGTTCCTAATTGGAGTGGTTGGTGTATTCCATACTTCTTGCGATTGGATTTCACTCAAAATTCACCAAACGACTACTCCCACCATATTATGATGTTGCCCAAGTTTTGGGCTCGATCCGAAATCAATAGGTGTGAGAAATTGGACAATTCAAGTTCAACGGCAGTTCGTTCCTAATTGGAGTGGTTGGTGTATTCCATACTTCTAGCGATTGGATTTCACTGAAAACTCACCAAATGACTCCTCCCACCATATTATGTTGTTGCCCAAGTTTGGGCCTCGATCCGAATTCAATAGGTGTGAGAAATTGGACAATTCAAGTTCAACGGCAGTTCGTTCCTAATTGGAGTGGTTGGTGTATTCCATACTTCTAGCGATTGGATTTCACTCAAAACTCACCAAATGACTCCTAACACCAGATTATAATGTTGCCCAAGTTCTGGGCTCGATCCGAAATCAATAGGTGTGAGAAATTGGACAATTCAAGTTCAACGGCAGTTCGTTCCTAATTGGAGTGGTTGGTGTATTCTGAACTTCTAAAGATTGGATTTCACTCAAAACTCACCAAATGGCTCCTCCCATCACAATATGAAGTTACCCAAGTTTTGGGCTCGATCCGAAATCAATAGGTGTGAGAAATTGGACAATTCAAGTTCAACGGCAGTTCATTCCTAATTGGAGTGGTTGGTGTATTCCATACATCTAGCGATTGGATTTCCCTCAAAACTCACCAAATGACTCCTCCCACCATATTATGATGTTGCCCAAGTTTTGGGCTCGATCCGAAATCAATAGGTGTGAGAAATTGGACAATTCTAGTTCAACGGCAGTTTGTTCCTAATTGGAGTGGTCTCCATACATCTAGCGATTGGATTTCACTCAAAACTCACCCACTGACTCCTAACACCAGATTATCTTGTTGCCCAAGTTTTGGGATCTATCCGAAATCAATTGGTGTGAGAAATTGGACAATTCAAGTACAACGGCAGTTCGTACCTAATTGGAGTGGTTGGTGCATTCCATACTTCTAGCGATTGGATTTCAATCAAAACTCACCAAATGACTCCTCCCGCCATATTATGATGTTGCCCAAGTTTGGGGCTCGATCCGAAATCAATAGGTGTGACAAATTGGACAATTCAAGTTCAACGGCAGTTTGGTTCATGTATTTCCTACTTCTTGCAATTGGATTTCCCTCAAAACTCACCAAATGGCTCCTCAGAGCATATTATGATGTTGCCCATGTTTGGGGCTCGATCCGAAATCAATAGGTGTGAGACATTGGACAATTCAAGTTCAACGGCAGTTCGTTCCTAATTGGAGTGGTTGGTGTATTCCATACTTCTTGCGATTGGATTTCACTCAAAACTCACCAAATGACTCCTCCCACAATATTATGTTGTTGCCCACGTTTTGGGCTCGATCCGAAATCAATAGGTGAAAGAAATTGGACAATTCAAGTTCAACGGCAGTTCGTTCCTAATTGGAATTGTTGGTGTATTCCATACTTCTAGCGATTGGATTTCCCTCAAAACTCACCAAATGACTCCTCCCACCATATTATCATGTTGCCCAAGTTTTGAGCTCGATCCGATATCAATGGGTGTGAGAAATTGGACAATTCAAGTTCAACGGCAGTTCGTTCCAAATTGGAGTGTATTCTATACTTCTAGCGATTGGATTTCCCTCAAAAGTCACCAAATGACTCCTAACACCATATTATCACGTTGCCCAAGTTTTGGGCTTGATCCGAAATCAATAGGTGTGAGAAATTGGACAATTCAAGTTCAACGGCAGTTCGTTCCTAATTGGAGTGATCGGCGTATTCCATACTTCTAGCGATTGGATTGCACTCAAAACTCACGAAATGACTCCTGCCACCATATTCTGATGTTGCCCAAGTTTGGGGATCGATCCGAAATTAATAGGTGTGAGAAATTGGACAATTCAAGTTCAACGGCAGTTCGTTCCTAATTGGAGTGGTTGGTGTATTCCATACTTCTAGCGATTGGATTTCACTCAAAACTCACCAAATGACTCCTCCCACCATATTCTGATGTTTTCCAAGTTTTGGGCTCGATCCGAAATCAATAGGTGTGAGAAATTGGACAATTCAAGTTCAACGGCAGTTCGTTCCTAATTGGAGTGGTTGGTGTATTCCATACTTCTAGTGATTGGATTTTACTCAAAACTTACCAAATGACTCCTCCCACCATATTCTGATGTTGCCCAAGTTTGGGGCTCGATCCGAAATCAATAGGTGTGGGAAATTGGACAATTCAAGTTCAACGGCAGTTCGTTGCTAATTGGAGTGGTTGGTGTATTCCATACTTCTAAAGATTGGATTACACTCAAGACTCACCAAATGACTCCGCCCCCCATATTATGATGCTGCCCAAGTTTTGGGCTTGAACCGAAATCAATAGGTGTGAGAAATTGGACAATTCAAGTTCAACGGCAGTTCATTCCTAATTGGAGTGGTAGGTGTATTCCATACTTCTAGCGATTGGATTTCACTCAAAACTCACAAAATGACTCCTCCCAACATATTATGATGTTGCCCAAGTTTTGGGCTCGTTCCAAAATCAATAGTTATAAGAAATTGGACAATTCAAGTTCAACGGCAATTCGTTCCTAATTGGAGTGGTTGGTGTATTCCATACTTCTAGCGATTGGATTTCACTCAAAACTAACCAAATGACTCCTCCCTCCATATTATTATGTTGCCCAAGTTTTGGGCTCTATCCGAAATCAATAGGTGTGAGAAATTGGACAATTCAAGTTCAACGGCAGTTCGTTCCTAATTGGAGTGGTTGGTGTATTCCATACTTCTAGCGATTGGATTTCACTCAAAACTAACCAAATGACTCCTCCCTCCATATTATTATGTTGCCCAAGTTTTGGGCTCTATCCGAAATCAATAGGTGTGAGAAATTGGACAATTCAAGTTCAACGGCAGTTCGTTCCTAATTGGAGTGGTTGGTGTATTCCACACTTCTAGAGATTGGATTTCACCCAAAAGTCACCAAATGTCCCCTCCCACCATATTATGATGTTGCCCAAGTTTTCGGCTCGATCCGAAATCAATAGGTGTTCCAAATTGTACAATTCGAGTTCAACGGCAGTTCGTTCCTAAATGGTGTGGTTGGTGTATTCCATACTTCTAGCGATTGGATTTCACTCAAAACGCACCAAATGACTCTTCCCACCATATTATGATGTTGCCCAAGTTTGGGGCTCGATCCGAAATCAATAGGTGTGAGAAATTGGACAATTCAAGTTCAACGGCAGTTCGTTCCTAATTGGAGTGGTTGGTGTATTCTATACTTCTAGCGATTGGATTTCACTCAAAACTCACCAAATGACTCCTGACTCCATATTATCATGTTGCCCAAGTTTTCGGCTCGATCTGAATTCAATAGGTGTGAGAAATTGGACAATTCAAGTTCAACGGCAGTTCGTTCCTAATTGGAGTGGTTGGTGTATTCCATACTTCTAGCGATTGGATTTCACTCAAAACTCACCAAATGACTCCCCCCACCATATTATCATGTTGCCCAAGTTTTGGGCTCGATCCGAAATCAATAGGTGTGAGAAATTGGACAATTCAAGTTCAACGGCAGTTCGTTTCTAATTGGAGTGGTTGGTGTATTCCATACTTCTAGCAGTTGGATTTCACTCAAAACTCACCAAATGACTCCTCCCACCAGATTATCATGTTGCCCAAGTTTTGGGCTCGATCCGAAATCAATAGGTGACAGAAATTGGACAATTCAAGTTCAACGGCAGTTCGTTCCAAATTGGAGTGGTTGGTGTATTCCATACTTCTAGCGATTGGATTTCACTCAAAACTCACCAAATGACTCCTCCCACCATATTATGATGTTGCCCAAATTTTGGGCTCGATCCGAAATCAATAGGTGAAAGAAATTGGACAATTCAAGTTCAACGGCAGTTCGTTCCTAATTGGAGTGGTTAGTGTATTCCATACTTCTTGCGATTGGATTTCATTCAAAACTCACCAAATGACTCCTCCCACCATATTATGATGTCGCCCAAGTTTGGGGCTCGATCCGAAATCAATAGGCGTGAGAAATTGGACAATTCAAGTTCAACGGCAGTTCGTTCCTAATTGGAGTGGTTCGTGTATTCCGTACTTCTAGCGATTGGATTTCACTCAAAACTTACCGAATGACTCCTCCCACCATATTATGATGTTGCCCAAGTTTTGGGCTCGATCCGATATCAATAGGTGAAAGAAATTGGACAATTCAAGTTCAACGGCAGTTCGTTCCTAATTGGAGTGGTTGGTGTATTCCATACTTCTAGCGATTGGATTTCACTCAAAACTCACCAAATGACTCCTCCCACCACATTCTGATGTTGCCCAAGTTTGGGCCTCGATCCGAAATCAATAGGTGTGAGAAATTGGACAATTCAAGTTCAACGGCAGTTCGTTCCCAATTGGAGTGGTTGGTGTATTCCATACTTCTAGCGATTGGATTTCCCTCAAAACTCACCAAATGACTCCTCCCACCATATTATGATGTTGCCCAAGTTTTGGGCTCGATCCGAAATCAATAGGTGAAAGAAATTGGACAATTCAAGTTCAACGGCAGTTCATTCCTAATTGGAGTTGTTGGTATATTCCATACTTCTAGCGATTGGATTTCCCTCAAAACTCACCAAATGACTCCTCCCACCATATTATCATGTTGCATAGGTTTTGGGCTCGTTCCGAAATCAATAGGTGTGAGAAATTGGACAATTCAAGTTCAACGGCAGTTCGTTCCTAATTGGAGTGTATTCTATACTTCTAGCGATTGGATTTCACTCAAAACTCACCAAATGACTTCTAAAACCATATTTTGATGTTGCCCATGTTTTGGGCTCGATCCGAAATCAACAGGCATGAGAAATTGGACAATTCAAGTTCAACGGCAGTTCGTTCCTAATTGGAGTGGTTGGTGTATTCCATACTTCTAGCGATTGGATTTCACTCAAAACTCACCAAATGACTCCTCCCACCATATTATGGTGTTGCCCAAGTTTGGGGCTCGATCCGAAATCAATAGGTGTGAGAAATTGGACAATTCAAGTTCAACGGCAGTTCGTTCCTAATTGTTGTGGTTGGTGTATTCCATACTTCTAGCGATTGGATTTCACTCAAAACTCACCAAATGACTCCTGACACCATATTATTATGTTGCCGAAGTTTGGGGCTCGATCCGAAATCAATAGGTGTGAGAAATTGGACAATTCAAGTTCAACGGCAGTTCGTTCCTAATTGGAGTGGTTGGTGTATTCCATACTTCTAGCGACTGGATTTCACTCAAAAGTCACCAAAGACTCCTCCCACCATATTATGATGTTGCCCAAGTTTGGGGCTCGATCCGAAATCAATAGGGGTGAGAAATTGGACAATTCAAGTTCAACGGCAGTTCGTTCCTAATTGGAGTGTATTCTATACTTCTAGCGATTGGATTTCACTCAAAACTCACCAAATGACTTCTAAAACCATATTTTGATGTTGCCCATGTTTTGGGCTCGATCCGAAATCAACAGGCGTGAGAAATTGGACAATTCAAGTTCAACGGCAGTTCGTTCCTAATTGGAGTGGTTGGTGTATTCCATACTTCTAGCGACTGGATTTCACTCAAAAGTCACCAAAGACTCCTCCCACCATATTATGATGTTGCCCAAGTTTGGGGCTCGATCCGAAATCAATAGGGGTGAGAAATTGGACAATTCAAGTTCAACGGCAGTTCGTTCCTACTTGGATAGGTTGGTGTATTCCATACTTCTAGCGACTGGATTTCACTCAAAACTCACCAAATGTCTCCTGACACCGTATTATGATGTTGCCCAAGTTTGGGGCTCGATCCGAACTCAATAGGTGTGAGAAATTGGACAATTCAAGTTCAACGGCAGTTCGTTCCTAATTGGAGTGGTTGGTGTATTCCATACTTCTAGCGATTGGATTTCACTCAAACTCACCAAATGACTCCTGACACCATATTATGATGTTGCCCAAGTTTGGGGCCCGATCCGAAATCAATAGGTGTGAGAAATTGGACAATTCAAGTTCAACGGCAGTTCGTTCCTAGTTGGAGTGGTTGGTGTATTCCATACCTCTAGCGATTGGATTTCTCTCAAAACTCACCAAATGACTCCTCCCCCCATATTATGATGTTGCCCAAGTTTGGGGCTCGATCCGAAATCAATAGGTGTGAGAAATTGGACAATTCAAGTTCAACGGCAATTCGTTCTTAATTGGAGTGGTTGCTGTATTCCATACGTCTAGCGATTGGATTTTACTCAAAACTCACCAAATGACTCCTCCCACCATACTATGATGTTGCCCAAGTTTTTGGCTCGATCCGAATTCAACAGGTGTGAGAAATTGGACAATTCAAGTTCAACGACAGTTCGTTCCTAATTGGAGTGCTTGGTGTATTCCATACTTCTAGCGATTGGATTTCACTCAAAACTCACCAAATGACTCCTCCCACCATATTATGTTGTTGCCCAAGTTTTGGGCTCAATCGGAAACAATAGGTGTGAGAAATTGGACAATTCAAGTTCAACGGCAGTTCGTTCCTAATTGGAGTGGTTGGTGTATTCCATACTTCTAGGGATTGGATTTCACTGAAAACTCACCAAATGACTCCTCCCACCATATTATGAAGTTGCTCAAGTTTTGGGCTCGATCGGACACAATAGGTGTGAGAAATTGGACAATTCAAGTTCAACGGCAGTTCGTTCCAAATTGGAGTGGTTGGTGTATTCCAGACATCTAGCGATTGGATTTCACCCAAAACTCACGAAATGACCCCTCCCACTATATTATCATGTTGCCCAGGTTTTGGGCTCGATCCGAAATCAATAGGTGTGAGAAATTGGACAGTTCAAGTTCAACGGCAGTTCGTTCCTTATTGGAGTGATTGGTGTATTCCATACTTCTAGCGATTGGATTTCACTCAAAACTCACCAAATGACTCCTCCCACCATATTATGATGTTGCCCAAGTTTGGGGCTCTATCCGAAATCAATAGGTGTGAGAAATTGGACAATTCAAGTTCAACGGCAGTTCGTTCCTAATTCGAGTGGTTGGTGTATTCCATACTTCTAGCGATTGGATTTCACTCAAAACTCACAAAATGACTCCTCCCACCATATTATGACGTTGCCCAAGTTTTGGGCTCGATACGAAGTCAATAGCTGTGAGAAATTGGTCAATTCAAGTTCAACGGTACTTCGTTCCTAATTGGAGTGGTTGGTGTATTCCATACTTCAAGCGATTGGATTTCACTCAAAACTCACCAAATGACTCCTCCCACCGTATTATGATGTTGCCCAAGTTTGGGGCTCGATCCGAAATCAATAGCTGTGAGAAATTGGACAATTCAAGTTCAACGGCAGTTCGTTCCTAATTGGAGTGGTCGGTGTATTCCACACTTCTAGCGATTGGATTTCACTCAAAACTCACCAAATGACTCCCCCCACCATATTATGAAGTTGCCCAAGTTTTGGGCTCGATCAGAAATTAATAGGTGAAAGAAATTGGACAATTCAAGTTCAACGGCAGTTCGTTCCTAATTGGACTGGTCGGTGTATTCCATACTTGTAGCGATTGGATTTCACTCAAAACTCACCAAATGACTCCTCCCACCATATTATGAAGTTGCTCAAGTTTTGGGCTTGATCCGAAATTAATAGGTGAAAGAAATTGGACAATTCAAGTTCAACGGCAGTTCGTTCCTAATTGGAGTGGTTGGTGTATTCCATACTTCTAGCGATTGGATTTCACAAAAAACTCTCCAAATGACTCCTCCAACCATATTATGATGTTGCCCAAGTTTTGGGTTCGATCCGATATCAATAGGTGTGAGAAATTGGACAATTCAAGTTCAACGGTACTTCGTTCCTAATTGGAGTGGTTGGTGTATTCCATACTTCAAGAGATTGGATTTCACTCAAAACTCACCAAATGACTCCTCCCACCATATTATGATGTTGCCCAAGTTTGGAGCTCGATTCGAAATCAATATTTGTGAGAAATTGGACAATTCAAGTTCAACGGCAGTTCGTTCCTAATTGGAGTGGTTGGTGTATTCCATACTTCTAGCGATTGGATTTCACCCAAAACTCACCAAATGACCCCTCCGACCATATTATCATGTTGGCCAGGTTTTGGGCTCGATTCGAAATCAATAGGTGTGAGAAATTGGACAATTCAAGTTCAACGGCAGTTTGTTCCTAATTGGAGTGGTTGGTGTGTTCCATACTTCTATCGATTGGACTTCACTCAAAACTCACAAAATGACTCCTCCCACCATATTATGATGTTGCCCAAGTTTTGGGCTTGATCCGAAATCAATAGGTTTGAGAAATTGGACAATTCAAGTTCAACGGCAGTTCGTTCCTAATTCGAGTGGTTGGTGTATTCCATATTTCTAGCGATTGGATTTCACTCAAAACTCACCAAATGACTCCTCCCACCATATTATGATGTTGCCCAAGTTTGGGGCTCGATCCGAAATCAATAGCTGTGAGAAATTGGACAATTCAAGTTCAACGGCAGTTCGTTCCTAATTGGAGTGGTTGGTGTATTCCATACTTCTAGCGATTGGATTTCACTCAAAACGCACCAAATGACTCCTCCCACCATATTATGATGTTGCTCAAGTTTTGGGCTCGATCCGAAATCAATAGGTGTGAGAAATTGGACAATTCAAGTTCAACGGCAGTTCGTTCCTAATTGGAGTGGTTGGTGTATTCCATACTTCTAGCGATTGGATTTCACTCAAAACTCCCCAAAAGACTTCTCCCACCATATTACGATGTTGCCCAAGTTTGGGGCTCGATCCGAAATCTATAGGTGTGAGAAATTGGACAATTCAAGTTCAACGGCAGTTCGTTACAAATTGAAGCGGTTGGTGTATTCCATACTTCTACCTAATGGATTTCACTCAAAACTTACCAAATGACTCCTCCCACCTTATTATGATATTGCCCAAGTTTTGGGCTCGATCCGAAATCAATAGGTATGAGAAATTGGACAATTCAAGTTCAACGGCAGTTCGTTCCTAATTTGAGTGGTTGGTGTATTCCATCCTTCTAGCGATTGGATTTCCCCCAAAACTCACCAAATGAACCCTCCCACCATATTATCATGTTGCCCAAGTTTTGGGATCGATCCGAAATCAATAGGTGTGAGAAATTCGACAATTCAAGTTCAACGGCAGCTCGTTCCTAATTGGAGTGGTTGGTGTATTCCATACTTCTAGCGATTGGATTTCACTCAAAACTCACCAAATGACTCCCCCCACCATATTATCATGTTGCCCAAGTTTTGGGCTCGATCCGAAATCAATAGGTGTGAGAAATTGGACAATTCAAGTTCAACGGAAGTTCGTTCCTAATTGGAGTGGTTGGTGTATTCCATACTTCTAGCGATTGGATTTCACTCAAAACTCACCAAATGACTCCTCCCACCTTATTATGATATTGCCCAAGTTGTGGGTTCGATCCGAAATCAATAGGTATGAGAAATTGGACAATTCAAGTTCAACGGCAGTTCGTTCCTAATTGGAGTGGTTGGTGTATTCCATACTTCTAGCGATTGGATTTCACCCAAAACTCACCAAATGACCCCTCCCACCATATTATCATGTTGCCCAAGTTTTGGGCTCGATCCGAAATCAATAGGTGTTCCAAATTGGACAATTCAAGTTCAACGGCAGTTCGTTCCTAATTGGAGTGGTTGGTGTATTCCAAACTTCTAGCAATTGGATTTCACTCAAAACTCTCCAAACGATTCTTCCCACCATATTATGATGTTGCCCAAGTTTTGGCTTCGATCCGAAATCAATAGGTGTGAGAAATTGGACAATTCAAGTTCAACGGCAATTCTTTCCTAATTGGAGTGGTTGGTGTATTCCATACTTCTAGCTAATTGATTTCACTCAAAACTCACCAAATGACTCCTCCCCCCATATTATGATGTTGCCCAAGTTTTGGGCTCGATCCGAAATCAATTGGCGCGGAGAATTGGACAATTCAAGTTCAATGGCAGTTCGTTCCTAATTGGAGTGGTTGGTGTATTCCATACTTCTAGCGATTGGATTTCACTCAAAACTCCCAAATGACTCCTCCCACCATTTTATGATGTTGCCCAAGTTTTGGGCTCGATCCGAAATCAATAGGTGTTCCAAATTGGACAATTCAAGTTCAACGGCAGTTCGTTCCTAATTGGAGTGGTTGGTGTATTCCAAACTTCTAGCAGTTGGATTTCACTCAAAACTCTCCAAACGATTCCTCCCACCATATTATGATGTTGCCCAAGTTTTGGGCTAGATCCGAAATCAATAGGTGTTCCAAATTGGACAATACAAGTTCAACGGCAGTTCGTTCCTAGTTGGAGTGGTTGGTGTATTCCATACTTCTAGGGATTGGATTTCACTCAAAACTCACCAAATGACTCCTCCCACCATATTATCGTGTTGCACAAGTTTTGGGGTCAATCGGAAACAATAGGTGTGAGAAATTGGTCAATTCAAGTTCAACGGCAGTTCATTCGAAATTGGAGTGCTTGGTGTTTTCCATACTTCTAGCGATTGGATTTCACCCAAAACTCACCAAATGACTCCTCCCACTATATTATCATGTTGCCCAAATTTTGGGCTCGATCCGAAATCAATAGGTGTGAGAAATTAGACAATTCAAGTTGAACGGCAGTTCGTTCCTAATTGGAGTGGTTGGTGTATTCCATACTTCTAGCGATTGGATTTCACTCACAACTCACCAAATGACTCATCCCACCATATTATGAAGTTGCCCAAGTTTTGGGCCCGATCCGAAATCAATAAGTGTGAGAAATTGGACAATTCAAGTTCAACGGCAGTTCGTTCCTAATTGGAGTGGTTGGTGTATTCCGTACTTCTAGCGATTGGATTTCACTCAAAACTCACCAAATGACTCCTCCCACCATATTATGATGTTGCCCAAGTTTTGGACTCGATCCGAAATCAAGAGGTGAAAGGAATTGGACAATTCAAGTTCGACGGCAGTTCGTTCCTAATTAGAGTGGTTGTGTATTCCATACTTCTAGCGATTGGATTTCACCCAAAACTCACCAAATGACCCCTCCCACCGTACTATCATGTTGCCCAAGTTTTGGGCTCGATCCGAAATCAATAGGTGTGAGAAATTGGACAATTCAAGTTCAACGGCAGTTCGTTCCTAATTGGAGTGGTTGGTGTATTCCACACTTCTAGCGATTGGATTTCACTCAAAACTCACCAAATGACTCCTCCCACCACATTATGATGTTGCCCAAGTTTGGGGCTCCATCCGAAATCAATAGGTGTGAGAAATTGGACAATTCAAGTTCAACGGCAGTTCGTTACAAATTGAAGTGGTTGGTGTATTCCATACTTCTACCTAATGGATTGCACTCAAAACTCACCAAATGACTCCTCCCACCTTATTATGATATTGCCCAAGTTTTGGGTTCGATCCGAAATCAATAGGTATGAGAAATTGGACAATTCAAGTTCAACGGCAGTTCGTTCCTAATTGGAGTGGTTGGTGTATTCCATACTTCTAGCGATTGGATTTCACTCAAAACTCACCAAATGAATGCTCCCACCATATTATGATGTTACCCAAGTTTTGGGCTCGATTCGAAATCCATAGGTGTTCCAAATTGGACAATTCAAGTTCAACGGCAGTTCGTTCCTAATTGGAGTGGTTGGTGTATTCCATACTTCTAGCGATTGAATTTCACTCAAAACTCACCAAATGACTCCTCCCACCACATTACGATGTTGCCCAACTTTTGGGCTCGATCTGAAATCAAGAGGTGTGAGAAATTGGACAATTCAAGTTCAACGGAAGTTCGTTCCTAATTGGAGTGGTTGGTGTATTCCATACTTCTAGCGATTGGATTTCACTCAAAACTCACCAAATGACTACTCCCACCATATTATGATGTTACCCAAGTTTTGGGCTCGATCCGAAATCCATAGGTGTTCCAAATTGGACAATTCAAGTTCAACGGTACTTCGTTCCTAATTGGAGTGGTTAGTTTATTCCATACTTATAGCGATTGGATTTCACTCAAAACTCACCAAATGACTCCTCCCACCATATTATCATGTTGCCCAAGTTTTGGGCTCGATCCGAAATCAATAGGTGTGAGAAATTGGACAATTCAAGTTCAACGGCAGTTCGTTCCTAATTGGAGTGGTTGGTGTATTCCATACTTCTAGCGATTGGATTTCACTCAAAACTCACCAAATGACTCCTCCCACCATATTTTGAAGTTGCCCAAGTTTTGGGCCCGATCCGAAATCAATATGTGTGAGAAATTGGACAATTCAAGTTCAATGGCAGTTCGTTCCTAATTGGAGTGGTTGGTGTATTCCATACTTCTAGCGATTGGATTTCACTCAAAACTTACCAAATGACTCCTCCCACCATATTATCATTTGCCCAAGTTTGGGGTTCGAACCGAAATCAATAGGTGTGAGAAATTGGACAATTCAAGTTCAACGGCAGTTCGTTCCTAATTGGAGTGGTTGGTGTATTCCATACTTCTAGCGTTTGGATTTCACTCAAAAATCACCAAATGACTCCTCCCATCATATTATGATGTTGCCCAAGTTTTGGGCTCGATCTGAAATCAAGAGGTGTGAGAAATTGGACAATTCAAGTTCAACGGCAGTTCGTTCCTAATTGGAGTGTTTGGTGTATTCCATACTTCTAGCGATTGGATTTCACTCAAAACTCACCAAATGACTACTCCCACCATATTATGATGTTACCCAATTTTGGGCTCAAACCGAAATCCGTAGGTGTTCCAAATTGGACAATTCAAGTTCAACGGCAGTTCGTTCCTAATTGGAGTGGTTAGTTGATTCCATACTTATAGCGATTGGATTTCACTCAAAACTCTCCAAATGACTCCTCCCACCATATTGTGATGTTGCCCAAGTTTTGGGCTCGATCTGAAATCAAGAGGTGTGAGAAATTGGACAATTCAAGTTCAACGGCAGTTCATTCCTAACTGGAGTGTTTGGTGTATTCCATACGTCTAGCGATTGGATTTCACTCAAAACTCACCAAATGACTACTCCCACCATATTATGGTGTTACCCAATTTTGGGCTCGATCCGAAATCCATAGGTGTTCCAAATTGGACAATTCAAGTTCAACGGCAGTTCGTTCCTAATTGGAGTGGTTAGTTTATTCCATACTTCTAGCGATTGGATTTCACTCAAAACTCACCAAATGACTCCTCCCACCATATTATCTTGTTGCCCAAGTTTTGGGCTCGAACCGAAATCAATAGGTGTTCCAAATTGGACAATTCAAGTTCAACGTCTGTTCGTTCCTAATTGGAGTGGTTAGTTTATTCCATACTTCTAGCGATTGGATTTCACTCAAAACGAACCAAATGACTCCTCCCACCACATTATCATGTTGCCCAAGTTTTGGGCTCGATCCGAAATCAATTGGTGTTCAAAATTGCACAATTCAAGTTCAATGGCAGTTCATTCATAATTGGAGTGGTTGGTGTATTCCATACTTCTAGCAATTGGATTTCACTCAAAACTCACCAAATGACTCCTCCCACCATATTATGATGTTGCCCAAGTTTTGGGCTCGATCCGAAATCAATAGGTGTTCCAAATTGGGCAATTCAAGTTCAATCGCAGTTCGTTCCTAATTGGAGTGGTTGGTGTATTCCATAGTTCTTGCGATTGGATTTCACTCAAAAATCACCAAATGACTCCTCCCACCACATTACGATGTTGCCCAAGTTTTGGGCTCGATCTGAAATCAAGAGGTGTGAGAAATTGGACAATTCAAGTTCAACGGAAGTTCGTTCCCAATTGGAGTGGTTGGTGTATTCCATACTTCTAGCGATTGGATTTCACTCAAAACTCACCAAATGACTACTCCCACCATATTATGATGTTACCCAAGTTTTGGGCTAGATCCGAAATCCATAGGTGTTCCAAATTGGACAATTCAAGTTCAACGGTACTTCGTTCCTAATTGGAGTGGTTGGTGTATTCCGTACTTCTAGCGATTGGATTTCACTCAAAACTCACCAAATGACTCCTCCCACCGTATTATGATGTTGCCCAAGTTTTGGACTCGATCCGAAATCAATAGGGGAAAGGAATTGGACAATTCCAGTTCAACGGCAGTTCGTTCCTAATTGGAGTGGTTGGTGTATTCCATACTTCTAGCGATTGGATTTCACTCAAAACTCACCAAATGACTCATCCCACCATATTTTGAAGTTGCCCAAGTTTTGGGCCCGATCCGAAATCAATAAGTGTGAGAAATTGGACAATTCAAGTTCAACGGCAGTTCGTTCCTAATTGGAGTGGTTGGTGTATTCCGTACTTCTAGCGATTGGATTTCACACAAAACTCACCAAATGACTCCTCCCACCATATTATGATGTTGCCCAAGTTTTGGGCTCGATCTGAAATCAAGGGGTGTGAGAAATTGGACAATTCAAGTTCAACGGCAGTTCGTTCCTAATTGGAGTGATTGGTGTATTCCATACTTCTAGCGATTGGATTTCACTCAAAACTCACCAAATGACTACTCCCACCATATTATGATGTTACCCAATTTTGGGCTCCATCCGAAATCCATAGGTGTTCCAAATTGGACAATTCAAGTTCAACGGCAGTTCGTTCCTAATTGGAGTGGTTAGTTTATTCCATACTTATAGCGATTGGATTTCACTCAAAACTCACCAAATGACTCCTCCCACCATATTATCATGTTGCCCAAGTTTTGGGCTCGATCCGAAATCAATAGGTGTGAGAAATTGGACAATTCAAGTTCAACGGCAGTTCGTTCCTAATTGGAGTGGTTGGTGTATTCCATACTTCTAGCGATTGGATTTCACTCAAAACTCACCAAATGACTCCTCCCACCATATTTTGAAGTTGCCCAAGTTTTGGGCCCGATCCGAAATCAATATGTGTGAGAAATTGGACAATTCAAGTTCAATGGCAGTTCGTTCCTAATTGGAGTGGTTGGTGTATTCCATACTTCTAGCGATTGGATTTCACTCAAAACTTACCAAATGACTCCTCCCACCATATTATCATTTGCCCAAGTTTGGGGTTCGAACCGAAATCAATAGGTGTGAGAAATTGGACAATTCAAGTTCAACGGCAGTTCGTTCCTAATTGGAGTGGTTGGTGTATTCCATACTTCTAGCGATTGGATTTCACTCAAAACTCACCAAATGACTCCTCCCACCATATTATCATGTTGCCCAAGTTTTGGGCTCGATCCGAAATCAAGAGGTGTGAGAAATTGGACAATTCAAGTTCAACGGCAGTTCGTTCCTAATTGGAGTGGTTGGTGTATTCCATACATCTAGCGATTGGATTTCACTCAAAACTCACCAAATCACTCATCCCACCGTATTATGAAGTTGCCCAAGTTTTGGGCCCGATCCGAAATCAATAAGTGTGAGAAATTGGACAATTCAAGTTCAACGGCAGTTCGTTCCTAATTGAAGTGGTTGGTGTATTCCATACTTCTAGCGATTGGATTTCACTCAAAACTCACCAAATGACTCCTCCCACCATATTAATATGTAGCCCAAGTTTTTGGCTCGATCCGAAATCAATAGGTGTGAGAAATTGGACAATTCAAGTTCAACGGCAGTTCGTTCCTAATTGGAGTGGTTGGTGTATTCCATACTTCTAGCGTTTGGATTTCACTCAAAAATCACCAAATGACTCCTCCCATCATATTATGATGTTGCCCAAGTTTTGGCTCGATCTGAAATCAAGAGGTGTGAGAAATTGGACAATTCAAGTTCAACGGCAGTTCGTTCCTAATTGGAGTGTTTGGTGTATTCCATACTTCTAGCGATTGGATTTCACTCAAAACTCACCAAATGACTACTCCCACCATATTATGATGTTACCCAATTTTGGGCTCAATCCGAAATCCGTAGGTGTTCCAAATTGGACAATTCAAGTTCAACGGCAGTTCGTTCCTAATTGGAGTGGTTAGTTGATTCCATACTTATAGCGATTGGATTTCACTCAAAACTCTCCAAATGACTCCTCCCACCATATTGTGATGTTGCCCAAGTTTTGGGCTCGATCTGAAATCAAGAGGTGTGAGAAATTGGACAATTCAAGTTCAACGGCAGTTCGTTCCTAACTGGAGTGTTTGGTGTATTCCATACGTCTAGCGATTGGATTTCACTCAAAACTCACCAAATGACTACTCCCACCATATTATGATGTTACCCAATTTTGGGCTCGATCCGAAATCCATAGGTGTTCCAAATTGGACAATTCAAGTTCAACGGCAGTTCGTTCCTAATTGGAGTGGTTAGTTTATTCCATACTTCTAGCGATTGGATTTCACTCAAAACTCACCAAATGACTCCTCCCACCATATTATCTTGTTGCCCAAGTTTTGGGCTCGAACCGAAATCAATAGGTGTTCCAAATTGGACAATTCAAGTTCAACGTCTGTTCGTTCCTAATTGGAGTGGTTAGTTTATTCCATACTTCTAGCGATTGGATTTCACTCAAAACGAACCAAATGACTCCTCCCACCACATTATCATGTTGCCCAAGTTTTGGGCTCGATCCGAAATCAATAGGTGTTCAAAATTGCACAATTCAAGTTCAATGGCAGTTCGTTCATAATTGGAGTGGTTGGTGTATTCCATACTTCTAGCAATTGGATTTCACTCAAAACTCACCAAATGACTCCTCCCACCATATTATGATGTTGCCCAAGTTTTGGGCTCGATCCGAAATCAATAGGTGTTCCAAATTGGACAATTCAAGTTCAACGGCTGTTCATTCCTAATTGGAGTGGTTGGTGTTGCTTCGATTCAGCTGTATCAAAATGGATTCACCTGCATCCTCAACTTGTGATACTCGCAAGTGCACGAGCCGTTTGGTAGTATAGCATATGTAAGTGCGAGGTCGATCCCGCCAGGATTGGTGATTGAATGGTCCAATTCATTTCTCCTACACAAAACAGAAATGAAAAAGAAAATAAATAAAACAAGAACAAAGGAAATAACTCAAGCAAATAAGTTCCCAAGTTCAATTAGATTAACGGATTGATTCTAGCTAAAGTATGATTAAGCCATGGTGTGTGGTCATAACCTTGTGTTCCTAATTCCCTAATTTGATCATTTGTTGTCTAACCTAAAACTAAGCATTAGGAACCCATTAAGCATAGAAGAACAATTTAAACAACCAAGTATGTATCTAATCCCTGTTGTCGAATGTCCATACATACTCTTCCTATTCATAGTTCAATTCGAATTAAAGCATGGTGTATACTCTTAATTCAAACCAAGATAGCTAACATGCAAGCCTAAATGGTGATCAATCATTCAAACTAGCATATTAACTTATAAGCATAATGAATAAGAACAAAAAACCATAACTGAAACTTGGAAACTAATTAAACTTGAATACTTAAGAAAGAATGTACATTACAAATAAAAGTAAAGTGGAACTAAGAAAACTTGAAGGAAAATTAAGTAAACTCATTTTACTACAACAATTGAAAACTTAGAAAGATAAACTAAGAGAATTTGAGGGAGAGAAGGGAAGGGAGCTCTAGAGAAGTGTTTGAGAGCTCCCCCCCTTGGGGTGTGTTTTGAAGCTTGAAGGCTTCTCTATTTATAGGGCTAAGAGGGAGGAACATCATGATGAACTCCCACACCATCCTTCATCTTTTGCTGCACCTCAAGCTTTCATCACATGGGTTCAAAGGTGGTCAGATGTGGCTGCCCTTTGCTGCCAACCCATGTGATTGCCTTTTGCTGCCAACCCATGTGGTTGCCTTTTGGTTGCTGAAAAACGAGTTTTCTGAACCAGTCTTGGTGTAGGAAGGCCAGAGGTTTCAAAACGTATCCAATGGGGCTCAAATTTGGATATGGTATACTAGACACCCATTGGAACAACTTCTATGAAGAAAGTATTTCCATCGGATCAGTAGAAGTGTGCGTTTTGGCCCTTGCAAGTTGGCAGCCGAACAGAGACTGGAATTGACTTCATTTCATCTTTTCTTTCCTTTTTGATTCACATGCATGCACATGCTTCCTCTTTCAATTAAAACCTGATTTCCAGCTCCAAAGTGATCTACCAATTCAATTCCCATGTTCAAAGGCTGAAGCAAAATGCCTCTCATCATTCCTCATCCTTCTCTCTCTCCTTTCTCTTTGCTTCCCATGCATGCACATGCTTTCTCTATAATAACTCCAGCATGTACCAACTTGCTCCTTTAGAATTTCATAGCTGGAATGCCTCCCCACTTCACTCATTATGCTGGGTGCAAAGTCAGTTATAGCTGGGGTGAGGCACATGGCTAAAAGGAGGCACATGGAGGCACATGACAAAGCTGGCAGCTGCAAATCCTCCTGAGCAGGGTTCAGTGTTGGACGGGCTAAGGACTCCAGACATGTTCAATTGGGCTGAAATTTGGATATGTTATAGTACACACCCAATGGAACAACTTTCATGAAGATCTTCACCTCATCCGAGCCCCACAGCATTCTGATCCAAGGCCAAGAGGTTGACCTACGAAACTGGGCTGGAAATGGGATGTAGCCAAAATTAGTTCGTCTTTAAGCTCATATTCCTCATATGCCAATCAGCCCATAACATGCATGGATTGCATCATTTCCAATCCAAAGTCATCATTGTTACCTAAATGTCAATTAACTGAAAGATAAACACAAAAAGGATTAAAAGCACAAGTTTAACTCAATAACATAACCAAATCATAAGCTAGAAGGGTACAAAATGACATACAATTATGAACCGATCAGTTGGTGTATTCCATACTTCTAGCAATTGGATTTCACTCAAAACTCACCAAATGACTCCTCCCACCGTATTATGATGTTGCCCAAGTTTTGGGCTCGATCCGAAATAAATAGGTGTGAGAAATTGGACAATTCAAGTTCGACGGCAGTTCGTTCCTAATTGGAGTGGTTGGTGTATTCCATACTTCTAGCGATTGGATTTCACTCAAAACTCACCAAATGACTCCTCCCACCATATTACGATGTTGCCCAAGTTTTGGGCTCGATCCGAAATCAATTGGTGTGAGAAATTGGACAATTCAAGTTCAACGGCAGTTCGTTCCTAATTGGAGTGGTTGGTGTATTCCATACTTCTAGCGATTGGATTTAACTCAAAACTCACCAAATGACTCCTCCCACCATATTATGATGTTGCCCAACTTTTGGGCTCGATCAGAAATCAATACGTGTGAGAAATTGGACAATTCAATTTCAACGGCAGTTCGTTCCTAATTGGAGTGGTAGGTGTATTCCATACTTCTAGTGATTGGATTTCACTCAAAACTCACCAAACGACTCCTCCCACCATATTATGATGTTGCCCAGGTTTTGGGCTCGATCCGAAATCAATCGGTGTTCCAAATTGGACAATTCAAGTTCAACGGCAGTTCGTTCCCAATTGGAGTGGTTGGTGTATTCCATACTTCTAGCGATTGGATTTCACTCAAAACTCACCAAATGACTCCTCCCACCATATTATGATGTTGCCCAAGTTTTGGGCTCGATCCGAAATCAATAGGTGTTCCAAATTGGACAATTCAAGTTCAACGGCAGTTCATTCCTAATTGGAGTGTTTGGTGTATTCCATACTTCTAGCGATTGGATTTCACTCAAAACGCACCAAATGACTCCTCCCACCATATTATGATGTTGCCCAAGTTTTGGGCTCGATCCGAAATCAATAGGTGTGAGAAATGGGACAGTTCAAGTTCAACGGCAGTTCGCTCCTAATTGGAGTGGTTGGTGTATTCCACACTTCTAGCGATTCGATTTCACTCAAAACTCACCAAATGACTCCTCCCACCATATTATGATGTTGCCCAAGTTTTGGGCTCGATCCGAAATCAATAGGTGTTCCAAATTGGACAATTCAAGTTCAACGACAGTTCGTTCCTAATTGGAGTGGTTGGTGTATTCCATACTCTAGCGTTTGGATTTCACTCAAAACTCACCAAATGACTCCTCCCACCATATTATGATGTTGCCCAAGGTTTGGGATCGATCCGAAATCAATAGGTGTGAGAAATTGGTCAATTCAATTGCAACGGCATTTCGTTCCTAATTGGAGTGGTTGGTGTATTCCATACTTCTAGCGATTGGATTTCACTCAAAACTCACCAAATGACTCCTCCCACCATATTATGATGTTGCCCAAGTTTTGGGCTCGATCCGAAATCAATAGGTGTGAGAAATTGGACAATTCAAGTTCAACGTCAGTTCGTTCCTAATTGGAGTGGTTGGTGTATTCCATACTTCTAGCAATTGGATTTCACTCAAAACTCACCAAATGACTCCTCCCACCATATTATGATGTTGCCCAAGTTTTGGGCTCGATTCGAAATCAATAGGTGTTCCAAATTGGACAATTCAAGTTCAACGGCAGTTCGTTCCTAATTGGAGTGGTTGGTGTATTCCATACTTCTAACGATTGGATTTCCCTCAAAACTCTGCAAATGACTCCTCCCACCACATTATGATGTTGCCCGAGTTTTGGGCTCGATCCGAAATCAATAGGTGTTCCAAATTGGAAAATTCAAATTCAACGGCAGTTCGTTCCTAATTGGAGTGGTTGGTGTATTCCATACTTCTAGCGATTGGATTTCACTCAAAACTCACCAAATCACTCCTCCCACCATATTATGATGTTGCCCAAGTTTTGGGCTCGATCCGAAATCAATAGGTGTTTAAAATTGGACAATTCAAGTTGAACGGCAGTTCGTTCCTAATTGGAGCGGTTGATGTATTCCATACTTCTAGCGATTGGATTTCACTCAAAACTCACCAAATGACTCCTCCCACCATATTATGGTGTTGCCCAAGTTTTGGGCTCGATCCGAAATCAATAGGTGTTCCAAATTGGACAATTCAAGTTCAACGGCAGTTCGTTCCTAATTGGAGTGGTTGGTGTATTCCGTACTTCTAACGATTGGATTTCACTCAAAACGCACCAAATGACTCCTCCCACCGTATTATGATGTTGCCCAAGTTTTGGGCTCGATCCGAAATCAATAGGTGTTCCAAATTGGACAATTGAAGTTCAACGGCAGTTCGTTCCTAATTGGAGTGTTTGGTGTATTCCATACTTCTAGCGATTGGATTTCACTCAAAACGCACCAAATGACTCCTCCCACCATATTATGATGTTGCCCAAGTTTTGGGCTCGATCCGAAATCAATAGGTGTTCCAAATTGGACAATTCAAGTTCAACGGCAGTTCGTTCCTAATTGGAGTGGTTGGTGTATTCCATACTTCTAGCGTTTGGATTTCACTCAAAACTCACCAAACGACTCCTCCCACCATATTATGATGTTGCCCAAGTTTTGGGATCGATCCGAAATCAATAGGTGTGAGAAATTGGTCAATTCAATTGCAACGGCAGTTCGTTCCTAATTGGAGTGGTTGGTGTATTCCATACTTCTAGCGATTCGATTTCACTCAAAACTCACCAAATGACTCCTCCCACCATATTATGGTGTTGCCCAAGTTTTGGGCTCGATCCGAAATCAATAGGTGTTCCAAATTGGACAATTCAAGTTCAACGGCAGTTCGTTCCTAATTGGAGTGGTTGGTGTATTCCGTACTTCTAACGATTGGATTTCACTCAAAACGCACCAAATGACTCCTCCCACCGTATTATGATGTTGCCCAAGTTTTGGGCTCGATCCGAAATCAATAGGTGTTCCAAATTGGACAATTGAAGTTCAACGGCAGTTCGTTCCTAATTGGAGTGTTTGGTGTATTCCATACTTCTAGCGATTGGATTTCACTCAAAACGCACCAAATGACTCCTCCCACCATATTATGATGTTGCCCAAGTTTTGGGCTCGATCCGAAATCAATAGGTGTTCCAAATTGGACAATTCAAATTCAACGGCAATTCGTTCCTAATTGGAGTGGTTGGTGTATTCCATACTTCTAGCGATTGGATTTCACTCAAAACGCACCAAATGACTCCTCCCACCATATTATGATGTTGCCCAAGTTTTGGGCTCGATCCGAAATCAATAGGTGTTCCAAATTGGTCAATTCAATTGCAACGGCATTTCGTTCCTAATTGGAGGGGTTGGTGTATTCCATACTTCTAGCGATTGGATTTCACTCAAAACTCACCAAATGACTCCTACCACCATAGCATGATGTTGCCCAAGTTTTGGGCTCGATCCGAAATCAATAGGTGTTCCGAATTGGACAATTCAAGTTCAACGGCAGTTCGTTCCTAATTGGAGTGGTTGGTGTATTCCATACTTCTAGCGATTCGATTTCACTCAAAACTCACCAAATGACTCCTCCCACCACATTATGATGTTGCCCGAGTTTTGGGCTCGATCAGAAATCAATAGGTGTTCCAAATTGGACAATTCAAATTCAACGGCAATTCGTTCCTAATTGGAGTGGTTGGTGTATTCCATACTTCTAGCGATTGGATTTCACTCAAAACGCACCAAATGACTCCTCCCACCATATTATGATGTTGCCCAAGTTTTGGGCTCGATCCGAAATCAATAGTTGTGAGAAATTGGACAATTCAAGTTCAACGGCAGTTCGTTCCTAATTGGAGTGGTTGGTGTATTCCATACTTCTAGCGATTGGATTTCACTCAAAACTCACCAAATGACTCCTCCCACCATATTATGATGTTGCCCAAGTTTTGGGCTCGATCCGAAATCAATAGGTGTTCCAAATTGGACAATTCAAGTTCAACGGCAGTTCGTTCCTAATTGGAGTGGTTGGTGTATTCCATACTTCTAGCGATTGGATTTCACTCAAAACTCACCAAATGACTCCTCCCACCATATTATGACGTTGCCCAAGTTTTGGGGTCGATCCGAAATCAATAGGTGTTCGAAATTGGACAATTCAAGTTCAACGGCAGTTCGTTCCTAATTGGAGTGGTTGGTGTATTCCATATTTCTAGCATTTGGATTTCACTCAAAACTCACCAAATGTCTCCTCCCACCATATTATGATGTTGCCCAAGTTTTGGGCTCGATCCGAAATCAATAGGTGTTCCAAATTGGTCAATTCAATTGCAACGGCATTTTGTTCCTAATTGGAGGGGTTGGTGTATTCCATACTTCTAGCGATTGGATTTCACTCAAAACTCACCAAATGACTCCTACCACCATAGTATGATGTTGCCCAAGTTTTGGGCTCGATCCGAAATCAATAGGTGTTCCAAATTGGACAATTCAAGTTCAACGGCAGGTCGTTCCTAATTGGAGTGGTTGGTGTATTCCATACTTCTAGCGATTGGATTTCACTCAAAACTCACCAAATGACTCCTCCCCCACCATATTATGATGTTGCCCAAGTTTTGGGATCGATCCGAAATCAATAGGTGTGAGAAATTGGACAGTTCAAGTTCAACGGCAGTTCGTTCCTAATTGGAGTGGTTGGTGTATTCCATACTTCTAGCGATTGGATTTCACTCAAAACTCACCAAATGACTCCTCCCACCATATTATGATGTTGCCCAAGTTTTGGGCTCGATCCGAAATCAATAGGTGTTCCAAATTGGACAATTCAAGTTCAACGGCAGTTCGTTCCTAATTGGAGTGGTTGGTGTATTCCATACTTCTAGCGATTGGATTTCACTCAAAACTCACCAAATGACTCCTCCCACCATATTATGACGTTGCCAAAGTTTTGGGCTCGATCCGAAATCAATAGGTGTTCGAAATTGGACAATTCAAGTTCAACGACAGTTCGTTCCTAGTTGGAGTGGTTGGTGTATTCCATACTTCTAGCGTTTGGATTTCACTCAAAACTCAGCAAATGACTCCTCCCACCATATTATGATGTTGCCCAAGTTTTGGGATCCATCCGAAATCAATAGGTGTGAGAAATTGGTCAATTCAATTGCAACGGCATTTCGTTCCTAATTGGAGTGGTTGGTGTATTCCATACTTCTAGCGATTGGATTTCCCTCAAAACTCTCCAAATGACTCTTCCCACCATAGTACGATGTTGCCCAAGTTTTGGGCTCGATCCGAAATCAATAGTTGTTTCAAATTGGACAATTCAAGTTCAACGGCAGTTCCTTCCTAATTGGAGTGGTTGGTGTATTCCATACTTCTAGCGAGTGGATTTCACTCAAAACTCTCCAAATGACTCCTCCCACCAAATTATGGTGTTGCCCGAGTTTTGGGCTCGATCCGAAATCAGTAGGTGTTCCAAATAGGACAATTCAAGTTCAACGGCAGTTCGTTCCTAATTGGAGTGGTTGGTGTATTCCATACTTCTAGCGATTGGATTTCCCTCAAAACTCACCAAATGACTCCTCCCACCATATTATGATGTTGCCCAAGTTTTGGGCTCGATCCGAAATCAATAGGTGTTCCAAATTGGACAATTCAAGTTCAACGGCAGTTCGTTCCTAATTGGAGTGGTTGGTGTATTCCGTACCTCTAGCGATTGGATTTCACTCAAAACTCACCAAATGACTCCTCCCACCATATTATGATGTTGCCCAAGTTTTGGGCTCGATCCGAAATCAATAGGAGTTTCAAATTGGACAATTCAAGTTCAACGGCAGTTCGTTCCTAATTGGAGTGGTTGGTGTATTCCATACTTCTAGCGATTCGATTTCACTCAAAACGCACCAAATGACTCCTCCCACCATATTATGATGTTGCCCAAGTTTTGGGCTCGATCCGAAATCAATAGGTGTGAGAAATTGGACAATTCAAGTTCAACGGCAGTTCGTTCCTAATTGGAGTCGTTGGTGTATTCCATACTTCTAGCGATTGGATTTCACTCAAAACTCACCAAATGACTCCTTGATCGGTTCATAATTGTATATTATTTCTTACCCTTCTAGCTTATGATTTGGTTATGTTTTTGAGTTAAACTTGTGCTTTTAATCCTTTTTGTGTTTATCTTTCAGTTAATTGAGCTTTAGGTAACAATGATGGCTTTGGAGAACATAATTCATGCAATTCAAGCATGTTAAGGCTTAATTTGGATGAATTGATGAAGAGCTTAAAGACAAATTCATTATGGCTACAGCCCCCTGCCAGTCCAGTTCCGTAGGTCATATTGCAAGCTTTGTTTCAGCAACCTACATAGCTCGGATGAGGCCACATTCTTCATGAAAGTTGCTCCAATTGGTGTGTACTATAACATATCCAAAATGCAGCCCCATTGGATACATCTGGAGTCCGTTACCTAGCAAACACAGAACCATGCTCAGGATGGATCTTATCAGCGCGGAAAATGAGTTAGCAATTTGTTTCGGCCTTAACTTCTTCCTCCGACCTTGGATTGGCCCAAATAACATATGGCTGGCAAGAAGACATTCCGAACTTCAATTTAGAGTGCTTAAAGTCCTAATTTGATTAAGAGAAGCCCAAGTTGTAAGCCCTTGAAGTTGCTGGTCATGCTGACCTCAGCATGTGCTGGTTGGATGCTTGGTCATGGTGAGCTAGGTATGAGCTATCATTTCTGGTTGGAAGCTTGGTCATGGTGACATGAAGATGAGCTAGGGCTGCTGGTGGGATCTATTGGTGAAGTGCATCAACCAATTCAAGATTTTCTAATACAAGTGCATCACCCAATTTAGATTTTCTAATACAAGTGCATCAACCATTTCAGATTTTATAAAACAAGTGTTGTATGCATTAGCCATACTTAATTCAGATTTTCAGCTTCCTTAGGCCTATATATAGTGAGGTTTCCCAAGCTTGTAAACACACCCCAAGGGGGGGAGCTCTCAAACACTTCTCTAGAGCTCCCTTCCCTTCTCTCCCTCAAATTCTCTTAGTTTCTCTTTCTAGTTTTCAATTGTTGTAATGAAATCTTTTGTGTTGAAATTTTCCTTAAGTTTTTCTTAGTTCCACTTTACTTTTCATTATGTAAATTCTTTCTTAAGTATTCAAGTTTAATTAGTTTCCAAGTTTCAATTATGGTTTTTGTTCTTATTCATTATGCTTATAAGTTAATATGCTAGTTTGAATGATTGATCACCATTTAGGCTTGCATGTTAGCTATCTTGGTTTGAATTAAGAGTATACACCATGCTTTAATTCGAATTGAACTATGAATAGGAAGAGTATGTATGGACATTCGACAACAGGGATTAGATACATGCTTGGTTGTTTAAAATGTTCTTCTATGCTTAATGGGTT
Source organism: Prunus avium (assembly GCF_965620075.1). Classification (NCBI taxonomy): domain Eukaryota; kingdom Viridiplantae; phylum Streptophyta; class Magnoliopsida; order Rosales; family Rosaceae; genus Prunus; species Prunus avium. The sequence continues at coordinate 33,379,242 of NC_142284.1, forward strand.
CCTGATCGGTGCATATTTACATATCATTTTGTACCCTTCTAGCTTATGATTTGGTTATGTTTTTGAGTTAAACTTGTGCTTTTAATCCTTTTTGTGTTTATCTTTCAGTTCATTGAGCTTTAGGTAATAATGAGGGCTTTGGATAGTAAATGATGCAATCCATGCATGTTAGGGCCTTATTTGGATGAATGGATGAAGAGCTTAAAGACAAACTCAATTTTGGCTACAGTCCCCTGCCAGCCCAGTTTCGTAGGTCATATTGCAAGCTTTGTTTCAGCAACCTACATAGCTCGGATGAGGCCACATTCTTCATGAAAGTTGTTCCAATGGGTGTGTAATATAACATATCCAAACTTCAGCCCCATTGGATAAATATGGAGTCTGTTACCTAGCAAACACAGAGCCATGCTCAGGATGGATTTTATCAGCGCGCAAAATGAGTTAGCAATTTGTTTTGGCCTTAACTTCCTCCTCCGACCTTGGATTGGCCCAAATGATATATGGCTGGAAAGAAGACATTCTGAAATTCAAGTTTGAGTGCTTAAAGTCTTAATTTGCTTAAGGGAAGCCCAATTCGTAAGCCCTTGAAGTTGCTGGTCATGCTGACCTCAGGATGAGCTATTATTTCTGGTTGGAAGCTTGGTCATGGTGACATGAAGATGAGCTAGGGCTGCTGGTGGGATTTATTAGTGAAGTGCATCAACCATTTCAGATTTTATAAAACAAGTGTTGTATGCATTAGCCATACTTAATTCAGATTTTCAGCTTCCTTAGGCCTATATATAGTGAGGTTTCCCAAGCTTGTAAACACACCCCAAGGGGGGGAGCTCTCAAACACTTCTCTAGAGCTCCCTTCCCTTCTCTCCCTCAAATTCTCTTAGTTTCCCTTTGTAGTTCTCAATTGTTGTAATAAGATCATTCTATTAAATTTTCTTTGTACTAAATATCAAACACTTTTCCTTTCTCTTCTTCTAATTCTCTAAAGCTTTCAAACACATGTTCTTCCAAAATCCTCAAAGTTCTCAAACATCTCTCTACTTCCCTTCTCTTCCAAAAGTCTCCATGTCTCAAACACTTCACAAACACATTTCTCTTCCTTCCCTAAGTTCTCAAATTCTCCAAGTTCACAAACATCCTCCAAGTTCTCAACCACTCTCTTCCAAATTCTCAAAGTTCCTAAACACTCTCTTCCAAAATCCACAAAGCTCTCAAAACACCTCTCTACTTTCTTTTCCAAATTCCCCATGTCTTAAACACATTCCCTTCCAAAATCCTCAAAGCTCTCAAACACATGTTCTTCCAAAATTCTCTAAAGTTCCCAAACACTTTCTTCTCCCTCATCAAAGTTCTCAAACACTTCCTTTCTTCCTCAAAGTTCTCTTAGTTTCCTTAATGTTTTCTTAGTTGTAATTTATTTTTCTTTGTTATGTAAATTCTTTTCTTAAGTTTTCAAGTTGAATTAGTTTCCAAGTTTCAATTATGGTTTTTGTTTTTTTTCATTATGCTTATAAGTTAATATGCTAGTTTGAATGATTGATCACCATTTAGGCTTACATGTTAGCTATCTTGGTTTGAATTAAGAGTATACACCATGCTTTAATTCGAATTGAACTATGAATAGGAAGAGTATGTATGGACATTCGACAACAAGGATTAGATACATACTTGGTTGTTTAAAATGTTCTTCTATGCTTAATGGGTTCCTAATGCTTAATTTTAGGTTAGACAACAAATGATCAAATTAGGGAATTAGGAACACAAGGTTATGACCACACACCATGGCTTAATCATACTTTAGCTAGAATCAATCCATTAATCTAAATTGAACTTGGGAACTTATTTGCTTGAGTTACTTATTTCTTTCTTCCTTGTTTTATGTTCTTTGTTTTTGTTTCTATTTTGTGTAGGGAAACTAAATTGGATCATTCAATCACCAATCCCTGTGGAATCGACCTCGCACTTACATATGCTATACTACCAACGGTTCGTGCACTTGCGAGTATCACAAGTTGAGGATGCAGCTTAATCCATTTTGGTGGAGCTAAATCTACGCAACAGTTCCTAATGCTTAATTTTAGGTTAGACAACAAATGATCAAATTAGGGAATTAGGAACACAAGGTTATGACCACACACCATGGCTTAATCATACTTTAGCTAGAATCAATCCATTAATCTAAATTGAACTTGGGAACTTATTTGCTTGAGTTACTTATTTCTTTCTTCTTTGTTTTATGTTCTTTGTTTTTGTTTCTATTTTGTGTAGGGAAACTAAATTGGATCATTCAATCACCAATCCCTGTGGAATCGACCTCGCACTTACATATGCTAAACTACCAACGGCTCGTGCACTTGCGAGTATCACAAGTTGAGGATGCAACTGAATCCATTTTGGTGCAGCTGTATCTACACAACAAGTTTTTGGCGCCGTTGCCGGGGATCGGTAACATTGTTTGATTCTATTTGGCTTTCCTACTTTATTTATTTTATTTTTCTTAACTGAACAATTTCAAGTTTTAAAGTTAATGACGTTAATGGACAAGTTGTGTTTGTAGTCCAACAGAAAAGGACAATTGCCCAACAAGCAAGAGAACTGGGTTTAAGTCCCAGCTTACACAACCCATTGGTGCTTGTTGCTTTGAAGCATGGAATTGGATGTGTGTTGATTTTTCCTTTTCATTTTTAGTTTTTTTTTATATTTCGTAATCCTTTAATTCTGTTTCAAGTTTTTTGTGTTCGTTTTAGCAATTTATGATAGCTTAATAAAAATGGAGAGAGATGGCAACCTCAATCATAAGAATGGGGAGTGTGGAGCAGTGGGAGAAGTCGCGACCTCCAAATGCATCCATGCTCGACCTAATCGCTTCAAGGGGGAGTATTCCAATCTTTTCTCTTTAGTTGTTTTGTTATTATTTTAGTAATTTTAATTTTCTATTTCTTTTATTAAAAAAAAATTAAAAAGATTTTTTATATTAGCTGACTCGTGGTAACTCCAGTGAGCGTCTCCGTCAATACAGTGTCTAGGAGTTCTTTAGGCGACACCTTCGGTGTCTAAGAAGTTTGGGTTTTAAGTGGGACCTTTGTGACCCCTCCAACCTTCCCGGATCCCCTGGCTGTGTTTTCTGAGGCCCTTAACTGGTCATCCATGAGTTGCTTGTATATTTGTGTGTTTTATAAAAATAAAAAACAAAAAAAAAAAAAAATTTAAAAAAATTGAAATTTGAGTTTTTATTTTTTTTTATCCTTGTAAATTGAAATTTGGAACTTCTTTTTTTTTATTTTTTTTATTTTTCTTTGTGTGGTCAGTTAGTTGTAAATAATAATAAATTTAAAAAAAAAATCAATTTGGAACTTCTTTGTTTTCTTTTTTTTGTTTTGTTAAGTTAGTTTATGTATTTATTTACGTGGTGTGGTTAGTTAGTTTATTTCTGAGTGTTAAAAACATATTATTTTTATTTCACTCAAACACTGCATTACAAACAAAGAAAAAAAAAAGAAGTAAAAATTTTAAAAAAAAAAACAAAAACAAAAACAAAAAAAGAACAAAAAAAAAAAAGAACATTCAAATAAATTAAAAATAAAAACAACTTCTTCTTCTTCTTCTTCGTCTTCATCTTCATCTTCATGGCATGCCTCTATTATCTCTTACTTGCAGAATCTGCAGCAGCTCCACATGGTCCTCATTTTTTCTCTGCAGTGCTTCCACGTGCTGATTGGCACAGTAGAGCCGCTTCTGCAAGTCCGCCACCATAGCCTTCAAGGAAGTTATTTCCTCGCTCATCGCGGCACACTCCCGTGTTCTCGCCAGCAATCGCATACCCAAATTGGTAGCCGAGACCGCATGGAGAACAGTTAAATTATTGGACTCCTCCACCGCTGCTTTGTCAGACCTCTGTGCCACATGCAGATGATCTGTCGGTGTGAGCTTGCAGCCAATCATGCCTCCAAGCAGCGCTGCTCTGTTCGGCATTGCCTCAGAAAAGTTCGGTATTACCTCAGCAAAGTTTGAGGCCGTACCGTGATGATATGTGGAGTTTGGGAAGACATGGTTTTGAGGAGCCCTTATCTGCGCATTCGGTGGTGCAAGGGACAGTTCAAGGCTAAGATCATCAAGGTGAGTGCATGAGGATGCCATTGTTTTGTTTTTGGATTTTTTGATGTTTTTCTCTGAATTTGCAGGAAGAAATGCGGGGTACTCTTCTACTTCACCGAGATGAGTTTAAATAGACTTATACAGACGAGGGAGCCGAAAGCACTTCGGATCTCGAGGGTGCTATCCTGTGCTCTTTTCTCTCGGATCCCTTCATTTCTGGCGCAAATTGCGAGCACGTTTTTTTTTAAAAGGGAGCATGTCTACACTTTCACTTACTTTTGCCTCCCTGTTTTCTGATGTTTGTGTTTTTGCTTTTTCAGTTTTTATTTTATTTTATTTTATTTTCAATTATTTTCTTCTTGTTTGACAGGTTTCTTAATAATGTAGTTGGAAGAAGAGACAAAATTAAAGATGCGTCTTGGACACCTGGTGCAAGAATCCCAACTCTTCTTTTAAATTCTTGTTTGAATTGCGTGTTTATTTCAGTTTATTTATTTATTTATTTATTTAGTTTTTTTTATTTAATTAGGTAGTATAATTTAAAACTCATAGGATATTCTTTGAAGGAGCTAAATTTTTGGTAACTCCAGTGAGCAACCGCAGTCTATACAGTGTCTAGGAGTTCTTTAAGGCGACACCTTCGGTGTCTAAGAAGTTAGGGTTTTAAGCGGGACCATTGTGACCCCTCCAACCTTCCCGGAACCCCTGGCTGTGTTTTCTGAGGCCCTTAACTGGTTATCCTTAAGTTTTTCTCTTAAAAGAAGAAGCAGTTATTTGTGTATTTACTTAACTAAAAATAAAAATTAAAAAAATAAAATAAAATCTTGTTTGGGTCTTCGTGTTTTTGTTTGATTGTCGTTCTTTAAATTTAGGGTCAATCGTTTCTTTGAGATAGCTAACGTTTTTATTTCCCAATTAAAGAAAAAAAAAAACACACATACACTTTAAAATTAAATAAAAACTGAAATCATTTCTTCTTGGCCTTCGGTGTCTCGACCATAGGAGCTTTGAGTTTGGCCCTCTGGCTGTCCTCTTCCGGGGCTTCACGCACAGCCTCTTGGGGCTCATCACTTGAGCTCCCAAAGATCGCAATCTTAGCTTGAGCGTAACTACTCTCGCGATCTGCTTGCTTGCGTTTACCCGGTCGGTCTAGGTCCTCCAGTTGCTTTCTCATGTCGCGAGAGTACAACTCTACCATCTTTGATAGATTTTTATTCTCGTCTCGCAATACTTCTAGCTGGTGTCGATTCACCTCCACAATCCTTGACCTCTCCCTTTTCAAGCTTTTTATAGCACTCTGACAGTCTTCAACCAAACTTCGCTCCGCCGCCAACTGAGCTTTAAGCACCTCTACCTCATGGGACTTCGCAAGTAGGCGATGACCCAAACTTGCGACACATGCTGTACTCTGCACGCTCAGTGCCAGGGCATCACTCGTGACCCGGTTGTCATCCCTTGTCCCGAACACACGTATATCTTTGGGAGTCACTAAATTTCTGCAAACTCCAATGGCAACATCGTTGTCCAGGAGTATTGAGTCATTGACAGTCACAGGCCCCCGTGCGGAGGCAAAGTAGGGCATCCATACTGGTGCTACTGCTTGGCCTCGTGTCTGAGTCGGTGGAGCTAGGTTGAGATCTAACGAAAATGGGTAGGAAGAGGCCATTTGATTTCTCACTTTTTTCTTCTTTTCTCTTTTGTGTTTCTGAGTTTGTGGTTTTGTTTTTATCCCCTTCTTTTTCCTTCTTATAGATATAGTCTTTGACAAACCCTAGCCATTGCAGCGTCTAAGCATTTCTGAATCTCCAGCATTCATCGAGTCCCACAACCTTCTCGCTTTCCAACCGTACCCAACACATTTATCTCGACGTGACCTTTCTGAACGGACGCGTTCAGTAAAGTCATCACGACTTTGTATGGCCCCGTAATTTCTGCTTGTGGAGTCTGCGGCGCCTCTATGCGTCGACACGTGGCTCCTGCTTTCTGCCCGTGACTATCCATGAGACGACATTAGGGACCACGTGCTTTCTTTTCAGAAATCCCACTTTGCGCTCATAATTCACGTTTTATCTTCTTTTTAAAATAATAATAATAATAATAATAAAATGTGTGGGCTTCAGAATTCATTTTGGGTCGGTTTTTCACCTTGTTTGGGTTTCAAGGTGGGTTAATTTCATTGTGGGCTTTGGGCTTCAAATTTTTTTGGGTTTCAGAATTGTGTGATTAGGGTTTACTGTTTCATTTTTTGTTTGTTTGTTTGTTTGTTTTGAAATTTTTATTTTTGTAATTATTTTATTTGTGTATTTTAATTCTTGTGTGTTTTGTGATTTATATTTACTTTAGTACCTTTCATTTCTTGCTATGACATTGCTTGTTCCTAATTTTTAAACATTGAGGACAATGTTCATTTCTAGGTTTGGGGGTATTGGAGTTTAGCATGTAAATTTGATTTTTTTCCTTAATTTAATTTAATTTTTTTACTTGTTTTTATTTTTATTTTATTTTGTTTGAGTCTTGCTTTTATTTTTATTTTGATTTTATTCACTTTCCGAACACATTTGATGAGATTGTGATAAATGTTTGCATGACTTAAATGAAAATTGGATTTCATTTTATTTTAGTGTTTTTTTTCTTTATTAAAAAAAAAAAAAAAATTTTAAAAAAAAATTTTAATTTGGCATTGTTCTAACATGATATGCTTGAAACCTTCTTTAAACTTGCCATTTGTTTCATAATTTTCCAATTAAAGGATTTGCATGATCTAAAGAATTGTATGAAGCATAAATTAGACTTATATAACCAACCATATAAAGTGAGCTTTTGAGCCTTGTACTTCAATTCATGAGTGTTATATACATACTCTTATTTTCTTGTCATCAAAGTTGTTGTTTGATCTCATTATTCATTGATTTGGTTGAACACTTAAAAGTCATTCATTCTTATGCAATTTGATTTCATGACATTTAAGAAGTGATATTAAGGCCCTCTTTGGATCGTTTGTGCCTTTCAAGCTAACCTTATGCATGCTTAAGCATGATTTTCCATTGTTAACCATTTTGAGCCTACATGTAAACCTTTTCTTTCATTTACCAATTTTATTTCCTCGCCTTAGCCCGAAAAACAAATATTTACCTTTCTAAGGAACTCATGAGCTTTAATTGGGATGTGTTTTTCATACTAAGTTTGGGAATGGGTGTTACATTTCGAAGAAAAAAAAAATCACACAATTGGTGAAAGAAAAGAGAAAATTTAAGTGATGGTTGATTGAAATTTCATTTTTGAGCCTTCAAAATAAATTGGTGTTTGTTCAATTAAAGGAAAGGAGTATCAATCAATGTAAATGAAGGTATAAGGAGTTTTGATCAGGTAAAAGAAAAAAATCTAATCGTGATGATTCGAAGTCTTGTAAACAATTATTTTATGCTCTTGCATTGCGAGTTCCTTGGACTTTGTATTATCCATATCCTTCATTTCTTACTCACCTTACACCCTTGGCCCCATTACAACCCATGTTAAAGACCTAAATTGATCTTAAATGTCATGTGGTTGAATTGCATTCATTTTTCTACTTTTAAGTGTTTCACATCCTTCTTGAGATCATATTAATGCAAGTTCTTCATATTTCTATTGCGAGTTAAGTCCCTTATGGTTTAACTCTATTCTCATGTTTATAACTGAGTGTGCATTATAGCCCTCTTCTGAGTGATTCATTTGTGAGAGGACAACTTTGGTGAGATTTGAAGTTGAACTTATGCTTTGTATGATTTTTGAAATTGTGTGAAAACTAAGATTGGGGAATTTGTTGCATTTGGCTATCACACTACTACACTTTGAGCATATTGTGTTTAGAACTTTGCCGCTTTGTAAATAATGTCTAAAAATTGAGCTTTTATTGTTAAAACGTTTAAGTCATGTGCATGAGTCATTTTCTTCAGAAAATGTTCGGAAAAATTGTTTTAAGTTCTTTGTGTTTTTGTGTTTGTTTTTGTTTTTGGTTTTGCTTAAGGACTAACAATCTTTAAGTTTTCTAATTACTTTGTTTTACAGAGTCAGTAAAACGTTTGTGGGTATCGTATCTGTTAAACCCTCAGGAGACACAACTCCTCCTACTAGGGATGCCTAGAGGTTTAAAGGCTTGTTGCATATGCTAAATGCAATCGAGTTACCTACGAAAGTGGTTTAGTTAACTTCTAGTTTTGTTTTTAACTTTGTTTTGTGTTGTTTTGCTCGAGGACTAGCAAAATCTAGGTTTGGGGGTATTTGATCGGTTCATAATTGTATATTATTTCTTACCCTTCTAGCTTATGATTTGGTTATGTTTTTGAGTTAAACTTGTGCTTTTAATCCTTTTTGTGTTTATCTTTCAGTTAATTGAGCTTTAGGTAACAATGATGGCTTTGGAGAACATAATTCATGCAATTTAAGCATGTTAAGGCTTAATTTGGATGAATTGATGAAGAGCTTAAAGACAAATTCATTATGGCTACAGCCCCCTGCCAGTCCAGTTCCGTAGGTCATATTGCAAGCTTTGTTTCAGCAACCTACATAGCTCGGATGAGGCCACATTCTTCATGAACGTTGCTCCAATTGGTGTGTACTATAACATATCCAAAATTCAGCCCCATTGGATAAATCTGGAGTCCGTTACCTAGCAAACACAGAACCATGCTCAGGATGGATCTTATCAGCGCGGAAAATTAGTTAGCAATTTGTTTCGGCCTTAACTTCTTCCTCCGACCTTGGATTGGCCCAAATAACATATGGCTGGAAAGAAGACATTCTGAACTTCAATTTAGAGTGCTTAAAGTCCTAATTTGATTAAGAGAAGCCCAAGTTGTAAGCCCTTGAAGTTGCTGGTCATGCTGACCTCAGCATGTGCTGGTTGGATGCTTGGTCATGGTGAGCTAGGTATGAGCTATCATTTCTGGTTGGAAGCTTGGTCATGGTGACATGAAGATGAGCTAGGGCTGCTGGTGGGATCTATTGGTGAAGTGCATCAACCAATTCAAGATTTTCTAATACAAGTGCATCACCCAATTTAGATTTTCTAATACAAGTGCATCAACCATTTCAGATTTTATAAAACAAGTGTTGTATGCATTAGCCATACTTAATTCAGATTTTCAGCTTCCTTAGGCCTATATATAGTGAGGTTTCCCAAGCTTGTAAACACACCCCAAGGGGGGGAGCTCTCAAACACTTCTCTAGAGCTCCCTTCCCTTCTCTCCCTCAAATTCTCTTAGTTTCTCTTTCTAGTTTTCAATTGTTGTAATGAAATCTTTTGTGTTGAAATTTTCCTTAAGTTTTTCTTAGTTCCACTTTACTTTTCATTATGTAAATTCTTTCTTAAGTATTCAAGTTTAATTAGTTTCCAAGTTTCAATTATGGTTTTTGTTCTTATTCATTATGCTTATAAGTTAATATGCTAGTTTGAATGATTGATCACCATTTAGGCTTGCGTGTTAGCTATCTTGGTTTGAATTAAGAGTATACACCATGCTTTAATTCGAATTGAACTATGAATAGGAAGAGTATGTATGGACATTCGACAACAGGGATTAGATACATGCTTGGTTGTTTAAAATGTTCTTCTATGCTTAATGGGTTCCTAATGCTTAATTTTAGGTTAGACAACAAATGATCAAATTAGGGAATTAGGAACACAAGGTTATGACCACACACCATGGCTTAATCATACTTTAGCTAGAATCAATCCATTAATCTAAATTGAACTTGGGAACTTATTTGCTTGAGTTACTTATTTCTTTCTTCCTTGTTTTATGTTCTTTGTTTTTGTTTCTATTTTGTGTAGGGAAACTAAATTGGATCATTCAATCACCAATCCCTGTGGAATCGACCTCGCACTTACATATGCTAAACGACCAACGGCTCGTGCACTTGCGAGTATCACAAGTTGAGGATGCAACTGAATCCATTTTGGTGCAGCTGTATCTACACAACACTCCTCCCACCATATTATGATGTTGCCCAAGTTTTGGGCTCGATCCGAAATCAATAGGTGTTCGAAATTGGACAATTCAAGTTCAACGGCAGTTCGTTCCTAATTGGAGTGGTTGGTGTATTCCATACTTCTAGCGATTGGATTTCACTCAAAATCACCAAATGACTCCTCCCACCACATTATGATGTTGCCCGAGTTTTGGGCTCGATCCGAAATCAATAGGTGTTCCAAATTGGACAATTCAAGTTAAACGGCAGTTCGTTCCTAATTGGAATGGTTGGTGTATTCCATACTTCTAGCGATTGGATTTCACTCAAAACTCACCAAATGATTCCTCCCACCATATTATGACGTTGCCCGAGTTTTGGGCTCGATCCGAAATCAATAGGTGTTCGAAATTGGACAATTCAAGTTCAATGGCAGTTCGTTCCTAATTGGAGTGGTTGGTGTATTCCATACTTCTAGGGATTGGATTTCAGTCAAAAATCACCAAATGACTCCTCCCACCATATTATGATGTTGCCCAAGTTTTGGGCTCGATCCGAAATCAATAGGTGTTCCAAATTGGACAATTCAAGTTCAACGGCAGTTCGTTCCTAATTGTTGTGGTTGGTGTATTCCATACTTCTAGGGATTGGATTTCACTCAAAAATCACCAAATGACTCCTCCCACCATATTATGATGTTGCCCAAGTTTTGGGCTCGATCCGAAATCAATAGGTGTTCCAAATTGGACAATTCAAGTTCAATGGCAGTTCGTTCCTAATTGGAGTGGTTGGTGTATTCCATACTTCTAGCGATTGGATTTCACTCAAAACTCACCAAATGACTCCTCCCACCATATTATGATATTGCCCAAGTTTTGGGCTCGATCCGAAATCAATAGGTGTGAGAAATTGGAAAATTCAATTGCAACGGCATTTCGTTCCAAATTGGAGTGGTTGGTGTATTCCGTACTTCTAGCGATTGGATTTCACTCAAAACTCACCAAATGACTCCTCCCACCATATTATGATGTTGCCCAAGTTTTGGGCTCGATCCGAAATCAATAGGTGTTCCAAATTGGACAATTCAAGTTCAACGGCAGTTCGTTCCTAATTGGAGTGGTTGGTGTATTCCATACATCTAGCGATTGGATTTCACTCAAAACTCACCAAATGACTCCTCCCACCATATTATGATGTTGCCCAAGTGTTGGGCTCGATCCGAAATCGATAGGTGTGAGAAATTGAACAATTCAAGTTCAACGGCAGTTCGTTCCTAATTGGAGTGGTTGGTGTATTCCATACTTCTAGCGATTGGATTTCACTCAAAACTCACAAAACGACTCCTCCCACCATATTATGATGTTGCCCAAGTTTCGGGTTCGATCCGAAATAAATAGGTGTTCCAAATTGGACAATTCAAGTTCAACGGCAGTTCGTTCCTAATTGGAATGGTTGGTGTATTCCATAATTCTAGCGATTGGATTTCACTCAAAACTCACCAAATGACTCCTCCCACCATATTATGATGTTGCCCAAGTTTTGGGCTCGATCCGAAATCAATAGGTGTTCCAAATTGGACAATTCAAGTTCAACGGCTGTTCGTTCCTAATTGGAGTGGTTGGTGTATTCCATACTTCTAGGGATTGGATTTTACTCAAAACTCACCAAATGACTCCTCCCACCATATTATAATGTTGCCCAAGTGTTGGGCTCGATCCGAAATCGATAGGTGTGAGAAATTGGACAATTCAAGTTCAACGGCAGTTCGTTCCTAATTGGAGTGGTTGGTGTATTCCATACTTCTATGGATTGGATTTCACTCAAAACTCACAAAATGACTCCTCCCACCATATTATGATGTTGCCCAAGTTTCGGGCTCGATCCGAAATAAATAGGTGTTCAAAATTGGACAATTCAAGTTCAACGGCAGTTCGTTCCTAATTGGAATGGTTGGTGTATTCCATACTTCTAGCGATTGGATTTCACTCAAAACTCACCAAATGACTCCTCCCACCATATTATGATGTTGCCCAAGTTTTGGGCTCGATCCGAAATCAATAGGTGTTCCAAATTGGACAATTCAAGTTCAACGGCAGTTCGTTCCTAATTGGAGTGGTTGGTGTATTCCATACTTCTAGGGATTGGATTTTACTCAAAACTCACCAAATGACTCCTCCCACCATATTATAATGTTGCCCAAGTGTTGGGCTCGATCCGAAATCGATAGGTGTGAGAAATTGGACGATTCAAGTTGAACGGCAGTTCGTTCCTAATTGGAGTGGTTGGTGTATTCCATACTTCTAGCGATTGGATTTCACTCAAAACTCTCCAAATGACTCCTCCCACCACATTATGATGTTGCCCGAGTTTTGGGCTCGATCCGAAATCAATAGGTGTTCCAAATTGGACAATTCAAGTTCAACGGCAGTTCGTTCCGAATTGGAGTGGTTGGTGTATTACATACTTCTAGCGATTGGATTTCACTCAAAACTCACCAAATGACTCGTCCCACCATATTACGATGTTGCCCAAGTTTTGGGCTCGATCCGAAATCAATAGGTGTTCCAAATTGGACAATTCAAGTTCAACGGCAGTTCGTTCCTAATTGGAGTGGTTGGTGTTTTCCGTACTTCTAGCTATTGGATTTCACTCAAAACTCACCAAATGACTCCTCCCACCATATTATGATGTTGCCCAAGTTTTGGGCTCGATCCGAAATCAATAGGTGTTCCAAATTGGACAATTCAAGTTCAACGGCAGTTCGTTCCGAATTGGAGTGGTTTGTGTATTCCATACTTCTAGGGATTGGATTTCACTCAAAACTCACCAAATGACTCCTCCCCCAACATTATGATGTTGCCCAAGTTTTGGGCACGATCCGAAATCAATAGGTGTTCCAAATTGGACAATTCAAGTTCAACGGCAGTTCGTTCCTAATTGGAGTGGTTGGTGTATTCCATACTTCTAGCGATTGGATTTCATTCAAAACTCTCCAAATGACTCCTCCCACCACATTATGATGTTGCCCGAGTTTTGTGCTCGATCCGAAATCAATAGGTGTTCCAAATTCTACAATTCAAGTTCAACGGCAGTTCGTTCCTAATTGGAGTGGTTGGTGTATTCCGTACTTCTAGCGATTGGATTTCACTCAAAACTCACCAAATGACTCCTCCCACCATATTATGATGTTGCCCAAGTGTTGGGCTCGATCCGAAATCGATAGGTGTGAGAAATTGGACAATTCAAGTTCAACGGCAGTTCGTTCCTAATTGGAGTGGTTGGTGTATTCCATACTTCTAGTGATTGGATTTCACTCAAAACTCACAAAACGACTCCTCCCACCATATTATGATGTTGCCCAAGTTTCGGGCTCGATCCGAAATAAATAGGTGTTCCAAATTGGACAATTCAAGTTCAACGGCAGTTCGTTCCTAATTGGAATGGTTGGTGTATTCCATACTTCTAGCGATTGGATTTCACTCAAAACTCACCAAATGACTCCTCCCACCATATTATGATGTTGCCCAAGTTTTGGGCTCGATCCGAAATCGATAGGTGTGAGAAATTGGACAATTCAAGTTCAACGACAGTTCATTTCTAATTGGAGTGGTTGGTGTATTCCATACTTCTAGGGATTGGATTTCACTGAAAACTCACCAAATGACTCCTCCCCCAATGTTATGATATTGCCCAAGTTTTGGGCTCGATCCGAAATCAATAGGTGTTCCAAATTGGACAATTCAAGTTCAACGGCAGTTCGTTCCTAATTGGAGTGGTTGGTGTATTCCATACCTCTAGCGATTGGATTTCACTCAAAACTCACCAAATGACTCCTACCACCATATTTTGATGTTGCCCAAGTTTTGGGATCGATACGAAATCAATAGGTGTGAGAAATTGGTCAATTCAATTTGAACGGCAGTTCGTTCCTAATTGGAGTGGTTGGTGTATTCCATACTTCTAGCGATTTGATTTCACTCAAAACTCACCAAATGACTCCTCCCACCATATTATGATGTTGCTCAAGTTTTGGGCTCGATCCGAAATCGATAGGTGTGAGAAATTGGACAATTCAAGTTCAACGGCAATTCGTTCCTAATTGGAGTGGTTGGTGTATTCAAAATTCTAGCGATTGGATTTCACTCAAAACACACAAAATGACTCCTCCCACCATATTATGATGTTGCCCAAGTTTCGGGCTCGATCCGAAATCAATAGGTGTTCCAAACTGGACAATTCAAGTTCAACGGCAGTTCGTTCCTAATTGGAATGGTTGGTGTATTCCATACTTCTAGGGATTGGATTTCACTCAAAACTCACCAAATGACTCCTCCCACCATATTATGATGTTGCCCAAGTTTTGGGCTCGATCCGAAATCAATAGGTGTTCCAAATTGGACAATTCAAGTTCAACGGCAGTTCGTTCCTAATTGGAGTGTTTGGTGTATTCCATACTTCTAGCATTTGGATTTCACTCAAAACTCACCAAATGACTCCTCCCACCATATTATGATGTTGCCCAAGTTTTGGGCTCGATCCGAAATCAATAGGTGTTCCAAATTTGTCAATTCAATTGCAACGGCATTTCGTTCCTAATTGGAGTGGTTGGTGTATTCCATACGTCTAGCGATTGGATTTCACTCAAAACTGACCAAATGACTCCTCCCACCATAGTATGATGTTGCCCAAGTTTTGGGCTCGATCCGAAATCAATAGGTGTTCCAAATTGGACAATTCAAGTTCAACGGCAGTTCGTTCATAATTGGAGTGGTTGGTGTATTCCATACGTCAAGCGATTGGATTTCACTCAAAACTCACCAAATGACTCCTCCCACCATATTATGATGTTGCCCAAGTTTTGGGCTCGATCCGAAATCAATAGGTGTGAGAAATTGGACAGTTCAAGTTCAACGGCAGTTCGTTCCTAATTGGAGTGGTTGGTGTATTCCATACTTCTAGCGATTGGATTTCACTCAAAACTCACCAAATGACTCCTCCCACCATATTATGATGTTGCCCAAGTTTTGGGGTCGATCCGAAATCAATAGGTGTTCCAAATTGGACAATTCAAGTTCAACGGCAGTTCGTTCCTAATTGGAGTGGTTGGTGTATTCCATACTTCTAGCGATTGGATTTCACTCAAAACTCACCAAATGACTCCTCCCACCATATTATGACGTGGCCCAAGTTTTGGGCTCGATCCGAAATCAATAGGTGTTCGAAATTGGACAATTCAAGTTCAACGGCAGTTCGTTCCTAATTGGAGTGGTTGGTGTATTCCATACTTCTAGCGTTTGGATTTCACTCAAAACTCACCAAATGACTCCTCCCACCATATTATGATGTTGCCCAAGTTTTGGGATCGATCCGAAATCAATAGGTGTGAGAAATTGGTCAATTCAATTGCAACTGCATTTCGTTCCTAATTGGAGTGGTTGGTGTATTCCATACTTCTAGCGATTGGATTTCACTCAAAACTCACCAAATGACTCCTCCCACCGTAGTATGATGTTGCCCAAGTTTTGGGCTCGATCCGAAATCAATAGTTGTTCCAAATTGGACAATTCAAGTTCAACGGCAGTTCGTTCCTAATTGGAGTGGTTGGTGTAATCCATACTTCTAGCGATTGGATTTCACTCAAAACTCACCAAATGACTCCTCGCACCATATTATGATGTTGCCCAAGTTTGGGGCTCGATCCGAAATCAATAGGTTTGAGAAATTGGACAATTCAAGTTCAACGGCAGTTCGTTCCTAATTGGAGTGGTTGGTGTATTCCATACTTCTAGCGATTGGATTTCACTCAAAACTCACCAAATGATTCCTCCCACCATATTATGATGTTGCCCAAGATTTGGGCTCGATCCGAAATCAATAGGTGTTCCAAATCGGACAATTCAAGTTCAACAGCAGTTCGTTCCTAATTGGAGTGGTTGGTGTATTCCATACTTCAAGTGATTGGATTTCACTCAAAACTAACCAAATGACTCCTCCCACCATATTATGATGTTGCCCAAGTTTTGGGCTCGATCCGAAATCAATACGTGTAGGAAATTGGACAATTCAAGTTCAACGGCAGTTCGTTCCTAATTGGAGTGGTTGGTGTATTCCGTACTTCTAGCGATTGGATTTAACTCAAAACTCACCAAATGACTCCTCCCACCATATTATGATGTTGACCAACTTTGGGGCTCGATCCGAAATCAATAGGTGTGAGAAATTGGACAATTCAAGTTCAACGGCAGTTCGTTCCTAATTGGAGTGGTTAGTGTATTCCATACTTCTAGCGATTGGATTTCACTCAAAACTCACCAAATGACTCCTCCCACCATATTATGTTGTTGCCCAAGTTTTGGGCTCGATCCGAAATCAATAGGTGTTCCAAATTAGACAATTCAAGTTCAACGGCAATTCGTTCCTAATTGGAGTGGTTGGTGTATTCCATACTTCTAGCGATTGGATTTCACTCAAAACTCACCAAATGACTCCTCCCACCATATCATGATGTTGCCCAAGTTTTGGGCTCGATCCGAAATCAATAGGTGTTCCATATTGGACAATTCAAGTTCAACGGCAGTTCGTTCCTAATTGGAGTGGTTGGTGTATTCCATACTTCTAGCGATTGGATTTCACTCAAAACTCACCAAATGACTCCTCCCACCATATTATGATGTTGCCCAGGTTTTGGGCTCGATCCGAAATCAATAGGTCTACAAAATTGGACAATTCAAGTTCAACGGCAGTTCGTTCCTAATTGGAGTGGTTGGTGTATTACATACTTCTAGCGTTTGGATTTCACTCAAAACTCACCAAAAGATTCCTCCCACCATATTATGATGTTGCCCAAGATTTGGGCTTGATCCGAAATCAATAGGTGTTCCAAATTGGACAATTCAAGTTCAATGGCAGTTCGTTCCTAATTGGAGTGGTTGGTGTATTCCATACTTCAAGTGATTGGATATCACTCAAAACTAACCAAATGACTCCTCCCACCATATTATGATGTTGCCCAAGTTTTGGGCTCGATCCGAAATCAATAGGTGTTCAAAATTGGACAATTCAAGTTCAACGGCAGTTCGTTCCTAATTGGAGTGGTTGGTGAATTCCAAACTTCTAGCGATTGGATTTCACTCAAAACTCACCAAATGACTCCTCCCACCATATTATGACGTTGCCCAAGTTTTGGGCTCGATCCGAAATCAATAGGTGTTCCAAATTGGACAATTCAAGTTCAACAGCAGTTCGTTCCTAATTGGAGTGGTTGGTGTATTCCATACTTCTAGCGTTTGGATTTCTGTCAAAACTAACCAAATGACTTCTCCCACCATATTATGATGTTGCCCAAGTTTGGGGCTCGATCCGAAATCAATAGGTGTGAGAAATTGGACAATTCAAGTTCAACGGCAGTTCGTTGCTAATTGGAGTGGTTGATGTATTCCATACTTGTAGCGATTGGATTTCACTCAAAACTCACCAAATGACTCCTCCCACCATATTATGATGTTGCCCAAGATTTGGGCTCGATCCGAAATCAATAGGTGTTCCAAATTGGACAATTCACGTTCAACAGCAGTTTGTTCCTAATTGGAGTGGTTGGTGTATTCCATACTTCAAGTGATTGGATTTTACTCAAAACTAACCAAATGACTCCTCCCACCATATTATGATGTTGCCCAATTTTTGGGCTCGATCCGAAATCAATAGGTGTTCAAAATTGGACAATTGAAGTTCAACGGCAGTTCGTTCCTAATTGGAGTGGTTGGTGAATTCCATACTTCTAGCGATTCGATTTCACTCAAAACTCACCAAATGACTCCTCCCACCATATTATGACGTTGCCCAAGTTTTGGGCTCTATCCGAAATCATTAGGTGTTCCAAATTGGACAATTCAAGTTCAACGGCAGTTCGTTCCTAATTGGACTGATTGGGGTATTCCATACTTCTTGCGATTGGATTTCACTCAAAACTCACCAAATGAGTCCACCCACCATAATATGATGTTGCCCAAGTTTTGGGCTGGATCCGAAACCAATAGGTGTTCCAAATTGGGCAATTCAAGTTGAACGGCAGTTCGTTCCTAATTGGAGTGGTTGGTGTATTCCATCCTTCTAGTGATTGGATTTCACTCAAAACTAACGAAATGACTCCTCCCACCATATTATGAAGTTGCCCAAGTTTTGGGCTCGATCTGAAATCAATAGGTGTGAGAAATTAGACAATTCAAGTTCAACGGCAGTTCGCTCCTAATTGGAGTGGTTGGTGTATTCCATACTTCTAGCGAGTGGATTTCACTCAAAACTCACCAAATGAGTCCTCCCACCATATTATGATGTTGCCCAAGTTTGGGGCTCGATCCGAAATCAATAGGTGTGAGAAATTGGACAATTCAAGTTCAACGGCAGTTCGTTCCTAATTGGAGTGGTTGGTGTATTCCATACTTCTAGCGATTGGATTTCACCCAAAACTCACCAAATGACTCCTCCCACCATATTATCATGTTGCCCAAGTTTTGGGCTCGAACCGAAATCAATAGGTGTTCCAAATTGGACAATTCAAGTTCAACGGCTGTTCGTTTCTAATTGGAGTGGTTGGTGTATTCCATACTTCTAGCGATTGGATTTCACTCAAAACTCACCAAATGACTCCTGCCACCATATTATCATGTTGCCCAACTTTTGGGCTCGAGCCGAAATCAATAGGTGTGAGAAATTGGACAATTCAAGTTCAATGGCAGTTCGTTCCTAATTGGAGTGGTTGGTGTATTCCATACTTCTAGCGATTGGATTTCACTCAAAACTCACCAAATGACTACTTCCACCATATTATGATGCTGCCCAAATTTTGGGCTCGATCCGAAATCAATAGGTGTTCCAAATTGGGCAATTCAAGTTCAATGGCAGTTCGTTCCTAATTGGAGTGGTTGGTGTATTCCATCCTTCTAGTGATTGGATTTCACTCAAAACTAACCAAATGACTCCTCCCACCATATTATGATGTTGCCCAAGTTTTGGGCTCGATCCGAAAGCAATAGGTGTGAGAAATTGGACAATTCAAGTTCAACGACAGTTCGTTCCTAATTGGAGTGGTTGGTGAATTCCACACTTCTAGCAATTGGATTTCACTCAAAACTAACCAAATGACTCCTCCCACCATATTACGATGTTGCCCAAGTTTTGGGCTCGATCCGAAATCAATAGGTGTGAGAAATTGGACAATTCAAGTTCAACGGCAGTTCGTTCCTAATTGGAGTGGTTGGTGTATTCCATACTTCTAGCGATTGGATTTCACTCAAAACTAACCAAATGACTCCTCCCACCATATTATGATGTTGCCCAAGTTTGGGGCTTGATCCGAAATCAATAGGTGTGAGAAATTGGACAATTCAAGTTCAACGGCAGTTCGTTCCTAATTGGAGTGATTAGTGTATTCCATACTTCTAGCGATTGGATTTCACTCACAACTCACCAAATGACTCCTCCCACCATATTATGTTGTTGCCCAAGTTTTTGGCTCGATCCGAAATCAATAGGTGTTCCAAATTGGACAATTCAAGTTCAACGGCAGTTCGTTCCTAATTGGAGTGGTTAGTGTATTCCATACTTCTAGCGATTGGATTTCACTCAAAACTCACCAAATGACGCCTCCCACCACATTATGTTGTTGCCCAAGTTTTGGGCCCGATCCGAAATCAATAGGTGTTCCAAATTGGACAATTCAAGTTCAACGGCAGTTCGTTCCTAACTGGAGTGGTTGGTGAATTCCATACTTCTAGCGATTGGATTTCACTCAAAACTAACCAAATGACTCCTCCCACCATATTATGATGTTGCCCAAGTTTGGGGCTCGATCCGAAATCAATAGGTGTGAGAAATTGGACAATTCAAGTTCAACGGCAGTTCGTTCCTAATTGGAGTGGTTGGTGTATTCCATACTTCTAGCGATTGGATTTCACTCAAAACACACCAAATGACTCCTCCCACCATATTATGATGTTGCCCAAGTTTTGGGCTCGATCCGAAATCAATAGGTGTTCAAAATTGGACAATTCAAGTTCAACGGCAGTTCGTTCCTAAATGGAGTGGTTGGTGAATTCCATACTTCTAGCGACTGGATTTCACTCACAACTAACGAAATGACTCCTCCCACCATATTATGATGTTGCCCATGTTCTGGGCTCGATCTGAAATCAATAGGTGTGAGAAATTGGACAATTCAAGTTCAACGGCAGTTTGTTCCTAATTGGAGTGGTTGGTATATTCCATACTTCTGGCGAGTGGATTTCACTCAAAACTCACCAAATGACTCCTCCCACCATATTATGATGTTGCCCAAGTTTGGGGCTCGATCCGAAATCAATAGGTGTGAGAAATTGGACAATTCAAGTTCAACGGCAGTTCGTTCCTAATTGGAGTGGTTGGTGTATTCCATACTTCAAACAATTGGATTTCACTCAAAACTCCCCAAATGATTCCTCCCACCATATTACGATGTTGCCCAAGATTTGGGCTCGATCCGAAATCAATAGGTGTTCCAAATTGGACAATTCAAGTTCAACAGCAGTTCGTTCCTAACTGGAGTGGTTGGTGTATTCCATACTTCTAGTGATTGGATTTCACTCAAAACTAACCAAATGACTCCTCCCACCATATTATCATGTTGCCCAAGTTTGGGGATCGATCCGAAATCAACAGGTGTGAGAAATTGGACAATTCAAGTTCGGCAGTTCGTTCCTAATTGGAGTGATTAGTGTATTCCATACTTCTAGCGATTGGATTTCACTCAAAACTCACCAAATGACTCCTCCCACCATATTATGTTGTTGCCCAAGTTTTGGGCTCGATCCGAAATCAATAGGTGTTCCAAATTGGACAATTCAAGTTCAACGGCAGTTCGTTCCTAATTGTAGTGGTTAGTGTATTCCATACTTCTAGCAATTGGATTTCACTCAAAACTCACCAAATGACTCCTCCCACCATATTATGTTGTTGCCCAAGTTTTGGGCTCGATACGAAATCAATAGGTGTTCCAAATTGGACAATTCAAGTTCAACGGCAGTTCGTTCCTAATTGGAGTGGTTGGTGTATTCCATACTTCTAGCGATTGGATTTCACTCAAAACTCACCAAATGACTCCTCCCACCATATTATGATATTGCCCAAGTTTTGGGCTCGATCCGAAATCAATAGGTGTTCCAAATTGGACAATTCAAGTTCAACGGCAGTTCGTTCCTAATTGGAGTGGTTGGTGTATTCCACACTTCTAGCGATTGGATTTCACTCAAAACTCACCAAATGACTCCTCCCACCATATTATGTTGTTGCCCAAGTTTTGGGCCCGATCCGAAATCAATAGGTGTTCAAAATTGGACAATTCAAGTTCAACGGCAGTTCGTTCCTAATTGGACTGGTTGGTGAATTCCATACTTCTAGCGATTGGATTTAACTCAAAACTCACCAAATGACTCCTCCCACCATATTATGACGTTGCCCAAGTTTTGGGCTCGATCCGAAATCAATAGGTGTTCCAAATTGGACAATTCAAGTTCAACGGCAGTTCGTTCCTAATTGGAGTGGTTGGTGTATTCCATACTTCTTCCGATTGGATTTCACTGAAAACTCACCAAATGACTCCTCCCACCATATTATGATGATGCCCAAGTTTTGGGCTCGATCCGAAATCAATAGGTGTTCCAAATTGGACAATTCAAGTTCAACGGCAGTTCGTTCCAAATTGGAGTGGTTGGTGTATTCCATACTTCTAGCGACTGGATTTCACTCAAAACTCACCAAATGACACCTCCCACCATATTATGATATTGCCCAAGTTTTGGGCTCGATCTGAAATAAATAGGTGTTCCAAATTGGACAATTCAATTTCAACGGCAGTTCGTTCCTAATTGGAGTGGTTGGTGTATTCCATAGTTCTAGCGATTGGATTTCACTCAAAACTCACCAAATGACTCCTCCCACCATATTATGATGTTGCCCAAGTTTTGGGCTCGATCCGAAATCAATAGGTGTGAGAAATTGGACAATTCAAGTTGAACGGCAGTTCATTCCAAATTGGAGTGGTTGATGTATTCCATACTTCTAGCGATTGGATTTCACTCAAAACTCACCAAATGACTCCTCCCACCATATTATGATGTTGCCCAAGTTTTGGGCTCGATCCGAAATCAATAGGTGTGAGAAATTGGACAATTCAAGTTCAACGGCAGTTCGTTCCTAATTGGAGTGGTTGGTGTATTCCATACTGCTAGCGATTGGATTTCACTCAAAACTCACCAAATGACTCCTCCCACCATATTATGACGTTGCCCAAGTTTTGGGCTCGATCCGAAATCAATAGGTGTTCCAAATTGGACAATTCAAGTTCAACGGCAGTTCGTTCCTAATTGGAGTGATTGGGGTATTCCATACTTCTTGCGATTCGATTTCACTCAAAACTCACCAAATGACTACACCCACCATAATATGATGTTCCCCAAGTTTTGGGCTCGATCGGAAATCAATAGGTGTTCCAAATTGGACAATTCAAGTTCAACGGCAGTTCGTTCCTAATTGGAGTGGTTGGTGTATTCCATACTTCTAGCGTTTGGATTTCACTCAAAACTCACCAAATGACTACTCCCACCATATTTTGATGTTGCCCAAGTTTTGGGATCGATCCGAAATCAATAGGTGTGAGAAATTGGTCAATTCAATTTCAACGGCATGTCGTTCCTAATTGGAGTGGTTGGTGTATTCCATACTTCTAGCGATTGGATTTCACTCAAAACTCACCAAATGACTCCACCCACCATATTATGTTGTTGCCCAAGTTTTGGGCCCGATCCGAAATCAATAGGTGTTCAAAATTGGACAATTCAAGTTCAACGGCAGTTCGTTTCTAATTGGAGTGGTTGGTGAATTCCATACTTCTAGCGATTGGATTTCACTGAAAACTCACCAAATGACTCCTCCCACCATATTATGACGTTGCCCAAGTTTTGGGCTCGATCCGAAATCAATAGGTGTTCCAAATTGGACAATTCAAGTTCAACGGCAGTTCGTTCCTAATTGGAGTGGTTGGTGTATTCCATACTTCTTCCGATTGGATTTCACTCAAAACTCACCAAATGACTCCTCCCACCATATTATGATGATGCCCAAGTTTTGGGCTCGATCCGAAATCAATAGGTGTTCCAAATTGGACAATTCAAGTTCAACGGCAGTTCGTTCCTAATTGGAGTGGTTGGTGTATTCCATACTTCTAGCGACTGGATTTCACTCAAAACTCACCAAATGACACCTCCCACCATATTATGATGTTGCCCAGGTTTTGGGCTCGATCTGAAATAAATAGGTGTTCCAAATTGGACAATTCAATTTCAACG
Organism: Prunus avium; assembly: GCF_965620075.1. Classification (NCBI taxonomy): domain Eukaryota; kingdom Viridiplantae; phylum Streptophyta; class Magnoliopsida; order Rosales; family Rosaceae; genus Prunus; species Prunus avium. Next base: position 33,402,659 of record NC_142284.1, read on the forward strand.
GCAGTTCGTTCCTAGTTCGAGTGGTTGGTGTATTCCATAGTTCTAGCGATTGGATTTCACTCAAAACTCACCAAATGACTCCTCCCACCATATTATGATGTTGCCCAAGTTTTGGGCTCGATCCGAAATCAATAGGTGTGAGAAATTGGACAATTCAAGTTGAACGGCAGTTCGTTCCAAATTGGAGTGGTTGATGTATTCCATACTTCTAGCGATATTATGATGTTGCCCAAGTTTTGGGCTCGATCCGAAATCAATAGGTGTGAGAAATTGGACAATTCAAGTTCAACGGCAGTTCGTTCCTAATTGGAGTGGTTGGTGTATTCCATACTTCTATCGATTGGAATTCACTCAAAACTCACCAAATGACTCCTCCCACCATATTATGATGTTGCCCAAGTTTTGGGCTCGATCCGAAATCAATAGGTGTTCGAAATTGGACAATTCACGTTCAACGGCAGTTCGTTCCTAATTGGAGTGGTTGGTGTATTCCATACTTCTAGCATTTGGATTTCACTAAAAACTCACCAAATGACTCCTCCCACCATATTTTGATGTTGCCCAAGTTTTGGGATCGATCCGAAATCAATAGGTGTGAGAAATTGGTCAATTCAATTTCAACGGCATTTCATTCCTATTTGGAGTGGTTGGTGTATTCCATACTTCTAGCGATTGGATTTCACTCAAAACTCACCAAATGACTCCTCCCACCATATTATGATGTTGCCCAAGTTTTGGGCTCGATCCGAAACTAATAGGTGTTCCAAATTGGACAATTCAAGTTCAACGGCAGTTCGTTCCTAATTGGAGTGGTTGGTGTATTCCGTACCTCTTGCGATTGGATTTCAGTCAAAACTCACCAAATGACTCCTCCCACCATATTATGATGTTGCCCAAGTTTTGGGCTCGATCCGAAATCAATTGGTGTGAGAAATTGGACAATTCAAGTTCAACGGCAGTTCGTTCCTAATTGGAGTGGTTGGTGTATTCCATAGTTCTAGCGATTGGATTTCACTCAAAACTCACCAAATGACTCCTCCCACCATATTATGATGTTGCCCAAGTTTTGGGCTCGATCCGATATCAATAGGTGTGAGAAATTGGACAATTCAAGTTGAACGGCAGTTCGTTCCTAATTGGAGTGGTTGGTGTATTCCATACTTCTAGCGATTGGATTTCACTCAAAACTCACCAAATGACTCCTCCCACCATATTATGATGTTGCCCAAGTTTTGGGCTCGATCCGAAATCAATAGGTGTTCCAAATTGGACAATTCAAGTTCAACGGCAGTTCGTTCCTAATTGGAGTGGTTGGTGTATTCCATACTTCTAGCGATTGGATTTCACTGAAAACGCACCAAATGACTCCTCCCACCATATTATGATGTTGCCCAAGTTTTGGGCTCGATTCGAAATCAATAGGTGTGAGAAATTGGACAATTCAAGTTCAACGGCAGTTCGTTCCTAATTGGAGTGGTTGGTGTATTCCAAACTTCTAGCGATTGGATTTCACTCAAAACTCATCAAATGACTCCTTGTTGCATTCCTAAGAGGACACAAATTAATGTACAAACAACCAATTAAAAATACCCGCAAGTGCACGAATCTATTGAAGTATAGATTATGTAAGTACGGGGTCGATCCCACGAAGAACTTGTCGGCTTCCTATAAGTTCTAATTTGAGTACGTAAAGAACACTTAATTGACACACCACAAATGCACAAATGCAAAATGGAAACTAAAAATGAGTTAAGAAGTGTAAAAGAAATGAAACAACACAAGAAAACTAAACAAAAACACAAACAACATTTTCTATCGCCATTTTATCACCACTTTAACACCTGTGAACAGTGCCGTGAACAGTGAACAGTGCGACCGGTCGTGAACAGTGACGACCGGTCGTTTTTGGACAGATTCATGTGCGACCGGTCGCCTAAACAGTAACGACCGGTCGTTTTTGGCAGATTCGTTTCTCTGTTTTTCAGTTTCGACCTCTGTCCAGTGTTTTGCCTATAACTTTCCAACCGTACGTCCAAAATTCACGTTCTTTATACGGTTGGATTCAGCACAGAAAATGCAAGAACACGCGAACCAAAGGTCCAAAACAATTACGGAAACAGATAAAATTTAGTAACAAAGACACATAACGTGTCAAACACGCAACTCACACACACATTGGGGGGGGGGGGGTTTGATTTGTTTGAAGTGACCTATTTCTATTGCATGAAAGTAAATGGACTTTGAAATTAAATGAGAATGGCAGAGATGAATTATCAAAGAGTGGAATCAAGATGTAACAAACACTAGGGTTTTGGAATCCACCCTAAACAATTCTACCAATGTTCATGGATACTCAAGTGATGAACTCTAAACGTGTTGATGAAGATGTTCGCAATCAAGACCATGGGTCGTGGCTCAAGACGCATTGATTCTCTCTAATATACGTAAAGTGCATGGTTCGTGCTACAATACTTGTGCCCTCCCCATAACCGAACCTAGGTATGGTTCGTACTTCGATTCAATTACAAGGAGAACCCATTAAGTTCAAAGAGAATATGAACATCACAAGAATCCTAATAGCATGGTATTTACATTAGGTATTCAAGAAACCAAATCACATGGATGATTCTTACTTCATCCATTTATTGCTTAGGATAACATGAAGATACACATAATCCCAACAATCTCAAGAAGCATGCTTTCAAAGATGGCCAACCAAGGAAAAACACACATCAAGGATAGATTAATTTGGTGAATTGGAATTCATCAACAATATCTAGAAATTCATACACTCAAGCATCAAAACAATAAGGTAATCATGTTTAGGGCTTCAACCTAAGCCCTAGCTATGGAGTTTAGTTCCTCATAATCATTTCAAACACAAATTCGAAATATAACTAGAAAGAGTTTACAGATTTGGAAATGATGAAAGCTTGAAGTCTTCAATGGTGGAAGTCTTCCCCCTTCTTCCTGCGGCTGCACCTCCCTCTCCTTCCTTCCTTAGCTTTTTTGCTCTCCAATCTCCTCCTCAATTGTGGAATGATGTAATGAATCCAATACCCCCGTTGAAAAGCCTCTCCAATATCAGATTACACTCCCTTTGCTTCCCTCTCTCCTCCTTTCCAGCTTTACTTTTAGTATTCTAATGCAAAGTCTTCACCCATTGTCTTCTTGTCCCCTTGCAAATAATGAAGCCTTGTCCTCACAAAGATGCCAAATGCTTCAGAAAATATCTCATCTACTAAGGTAAATTCTTGTTACCAAGTGTTATGGTAACAAGAATAATCAAGATGACACAATGGAGGTAAAAGCTGGCCAATTCCGGATTTCCAGAGCTGTGGTAACATGCTGGATTGGTTGGATAGGCAATACTTGTCCAATGGAGCTCAAATTTGGATATGTTGTAGTTAACATCCATTGGAACAAGTCTCATGAAGATCATGACCTCATCCGAGCACCAGAGCATGTTGATCCCAGGCCAAGAAGTTGACCTACGAAAATGAACAAAAACAAAATTTATAACTAATAAAGCACTTTTAGCTCATTTTCATTCCAACCAAGGTAAAATCTAAGAAAACACAAAAAGGAAGTAAAAAGCTATAAAATGTCAAGAACTAACTCAAAATAGTGGGTGAAAAACATGAAAAATCATGTGTAAAAATGAACCGAACACTCCTCCCACCATATTATGGTCTTGCACAAGTTTTGGGATCGATACGAAATCAATAGGTGTGAGAAATTGGTCTATTCAATTTCAACGGAATGTCGTTCCTAATTGGAGTGGTTGGTGTATTCCATAGTTCTAGCGATTGGATTTCACTCAAAACTCACCAAATGACTCCTCCCACCATATTATGATGTTGCCCAAGTTTTGGGCTCGATCCGAAATCAATAGGTGTTCCAAATTGGACAATTCAAGTTCAACGGCAGTTCGTTCCAAATTGGAGTGGTTGGTGTATTCCAAACTTCTAGCGATTGGATTTCACTCAAAACTCACCAAATGACTCCTCCCACTAGATTATGATGTTGCCCAAGTTTTGGGCTCGATCCGAAATCAATAGGTGTTCCAAATTGGACAATTCAAGTACAACGGCAGTTCGTTCCTAATTGGAGTGGTTGGTGTATTCCATACTTCTAGCGTTTGGATTACACTCAAAACTCACCAAATGACTACTCCCACCATATTATGATGTTGCCCAAGTTTTGGGCTCGATCCGAAATCAATAGGTGTGAGAAATTGGACAATTCAAGTTCAACGGCAGTTCGTTCCTAATTGGAGTGGTTGGTGTATTCCAAACTTCTAGCGATTGGATTTCACTCAAAACTCACCAAATGACTCCTCCCACCATATTATGAAGTTGCCCAAGTTTTGGGATCGATCCGAAATCAATAGGTGTGAGAAATTGGTCAATTCAATTTCAACGGCATTTCGTTCCTAATTCGAGTGGTTGATGTATTCCATACTACTAGCGATTGGATTTCACTCAAAACTCACCAAATGACTCCTCCCACCATATTATGAAGTTGCCCAAGTTTTGGGATCGATCTGAAATCAATCGGTGTGAGAAATTGGTCAAGTCAATTTCAACGGCATGTCGTTCCTAATTGGAGTGGTTGGTGTATTCCATACTTCTAGCGATTGGATTTCACTCAAAACTCGCCAAATGAATCCTCCCACCATATTATGATGTTGCCCAAGTTTTGGGCTCGATCCGAAATCAGTAGGTGTGAGAAATTGGACAATTCAAGTTCAACGGCAGTTCGTTCCTAATTGGAGTGGTTGGTGTATTCCATACTTCTAGCAATTGGATTTCACTCAAAACGCACCAAATGACTCCTCCCACCATATTATGATGTTGCCCAAGTTTTGGGCTCGATCCGAAATCAATAGGTGTGAGAAATTGTACAATTCAAGTTCAACGGCAGTTCGTTCCTAATTAGAGTGGTTGGTGTATTCCATACTTCTAGCGATTGGATTTCACACAAAACTCTCCAAATGACTCCTCCCACCATATTATGATTTGCCCAAGTTTTTGGCTCGATCCGAAATCAATAGGTGTTCCAAATTGGACAATTCAAGTTCAACGGCAGTTCGTTCCTAATTGGAGTGGTTGATGTATTCCATACTTCTAGCGATTGGATTTCACTCAAAACTCACCAAATGACTCCCTCCCACCATATTACGATGTTGCCCAAGTTTTGGGCTCGATCCGAAATCAATAGGTTTTCCAAATTGGACAATTCAAGTTCAACGGCAGTTCGTTCCTAATTGGGGTGGTTGGTGTATTCCATACTTCTAGCGTTTGGATTTCACTCAAAACTCACCAAATGACTCCTCCCACCATATTTTCATGTTGCCCAAGTTTTGGGATCGATCCGAAATCAATAGGTGTGGGAAATTGGTCAATTCAATTTCGACGGCATGTCGATCCTAATTGGAGTGGTTGGTGTATTCCATACTTCTAGCGATTGGATTTCACTCAAAACTCACCAAATGACTCCTCCCACCATATTATGATGTTGCCCAAGTTTTGGGCTTGATCCAAAATCAATAGGTGTGAGAAATGGGACAATTCAAGTTCAACGGCAGTTCGTTCCTAATTGGAGTAGTTGGTGTATTCCACACTTCTAGCGATTGGATTTCACTCAAAACGCACCAAATGACTCCTCCCACCATATTATGATGTTGCCCAAGTTTTGGGCTCTACCCGAAATCAACAGGTGTTCCAAATTGGACAATTCAAGTTCAACGGCAGTTCGTTCCTAATTGGAGTGGTAGGTGTATTCCATACTTCTAGCGATTGGATTTCACTCAAAACTCACCAAATGACTCCTCCCACCATATTATGATGTTGCCCAAGTTTTGGGCTCGATCCGAAATCAATAGGTGTGAGAAATTGGACAATTCAAGTTCAACGGCAGTTCGTTCCTAATTGGAGTGGTTGGTGTATTCCATACTTCTAGCGATTAGATTTCACTCAAAACTCCCCAAATGACTCCTCCCACCATATTATGATGTTGCCCAAGTTTTGGGATCGATCCGAAATCAATAAGTGTGAGAAATTGGTCAATTCAATTTCAACGGCATTTCGTTCCTAATTGGACAATTCAAGTTCTACGGCAGTTCGTTCCTAATTGGAGTGGTTGGTGTATTCCATACTTCTAGTGATTGGATTTCACTCAAAACACACCAAATGACTCCTCCCACCATATTATGATGTTGCCCAAGTTTTGGGCTCGATCCGAAATCAATAGGTGTGAGAAATTGGACAATTCAAGTTCAACGACAGTTCGTTCCGAATTGGGGTGGTTGGTGTATTCCATACTTCTAGCGATTGGATTTCACTCAAAACTCACCAAATGACTCCTCCCACCATATTATGATGTTCCCTAACTTTTGGGCTCGATCCGAAATGAATAGGTGTGAGAAATTGGACAATTCAAGTTCAACGGCAGTTCGTTCCTAATTGGAGTGGTTGGTGTATTCCATACTTCTAGCGTTTGGATTTCACTCAAAACTCACCAAATGACTCCTCCCACCATATTTTGATGTTGCCCAAGTTTTGGGATCGATCCGAAATCAATAGGTGTGGGAAATTGGTCAATTCAATTTCAAGGGCATGTCGTTCCTAATTGGAGTGGTTGGTGTATTCCATACTTCTAGCGTTTGGATTTCACTCAAAACTCACCAAATGACTCCTCCCACCATAATATGATGTTGCCCAAGTTTTGGGCTCGATCCGAAATCAATAGGTGTGAGAAATGGGACAATTCAAGTTCAACGGCAGTTCGTTCCTAATTGGAGTGGTTGGTGTATTCCATACTTCTAGCGATTGGATTTCACTCAAAACGCACCAAATGACTCCTCCCACCATATTATGATGTTGCCCAAGTTTTGGGCTCGATCCGAAATCAATAGATGTTCGAAATTGGACAATTCAAGTTCAACGGCAGTTCGTTACTAATTGGAGTGGTTGGTGTATTCCATACTTCTAGCGTTTGGATTTCACTCAAAACTCACCAAATGACTCCTCCCACCATATTATGATGTTGCCCAAGTTTTGGGATCAATCCGAAATCAATTGGTGTGAGAAATTGGTCAATTCAATTTCAACGGCAGTTCGTTCCTAATTGGAGTGGTTGGTGCATTCCACACTTCTAGCGATTGGATTTCACTCAAAACTCACCAAACGACTCCTCCCGCCATATTATGATGTTGCCCAAGTTTTGGGTCGATCCGAAATCAATAAGTGTGAGAAATTGGTCAATTCAATTTCAACGGCATTTCGTTCCTAATTGGAGTGGTTGGTGTATTCCATACTACTAAGGATTGGATTTCACTCAAAACTCACCAAATGACTCCTCCCACCATATTATGACGTTGCCCAAGTTTTGGATCGATCCGAAATCAATAGGTGTGAGAAATTGGTCAATTGAATTTCAACGGCATGTCGTTCCTAATTGGAGTGGTTGGTGTATTCCATACGTCTATCTATTGGATTTCACTCAAAACTCACCAAATGAATCCTCCCACCATATTATGATGTTGCCCAAGTTTTGGGCTCGATCCGAAATCAGTAGGTGTGAGAAATTGGACAATTCAAGTTCAACGGCAGTTCGTTCCTAATTGGAGTGGTTGGTGTATTCCATACTTCTAGCAATTGGATTTCACTCAAAACGCACCAAATGACTCCTCCTACCGTATTATGATGTTGCCCAAGTTTTGGGCTCGATCCGAAATCAATAGGTGTGAGAAATTGGACAATTCAAGTTCAACGGCAGTTCGTTCCTAATTGGAGTGGTTGGTGTATTCCATACTTCTAGCGATTGGATTTCACTCAAAACGAACCAAATGACTCCTCCCACCATATTATGATGTTGCCCAAGTTTTGGGCTCGATCCGAAATCAATAGGTGTTCCAAATTGGACAATTCAAGTTCTACGGCAGTTCGTTCCTAATTGGAGTGGTTGGTGTATTCCATACTTCTAGCGATTGGATTTCACTGAAAACTCACCAAATGACTCCTCCCACCATATTATGATGTTGCCCAAGTTTTGGTCTCGATCCGAAATCAATAGGTGTGAGAAATTGGACAATTCAAGTTCAACGGCAGTTCGTTCCTAATCGGAGTGGTTGGTGTATTCCATACTTCTAGCGAATGGATTTCACTCAAAACGCGCCAAATGACTCCTCCCACCATATTATGATGTTGCCCAAGTTTTGGGCTCGATCCGAAATCAATAGGTGTGAGAAATTGGACAATTCATGTTCAACGGCAGTTCGTTCCTAATTGGGGTGGTTGGTGTATTCCATACTTCTAGCGATTGGATTTCACTCAAAACTCACCGAATGACTCCTCCCACCATATTATGATGTTCCCCAAGTTTTGGGCTCGATCCGAAATCCATAGGTGTTCCAAATTGGACAATTCAAGTTCAACGGCAGTTCGTTCCTAATTGGAGTGGTTGGTGTATTCCATACTTCTAGCAATTGGATTTCACTCAAAATGCACCAAATGACTCCTCCCACCGTATTATGATGTTGCCCAAGTTTTGGGCTCGATCCGTAATCAATAGGTGTGAGAAATTGGACAATTCGAGTTCAACAGCAGTTCGTTCCTAATTGGAGTGGTTGGTGTATTCCATTCTTCTAGCGATTGGATTTCACTCAAAACTCACCAAATGACTCCTCCCACCATATTATGATGTTGCCCAAGTTTTGGGCTCGATCCGAAATCAATAGGTGTTCCAAATTAGACAATTCAAGTTCAACGGCAGTTCGTTCCTAATTGGAGTGGTTGGTGTATTCCATACTTCTAGCGATTGGATTTCACTCAAAACGAACCAAATGACTCCTCCCACCATATTATGATGTTGCCCAAGTTTTGGGCTCGATCCGAAATCAATAGGTGTTCCAAATAGGACAATTCAAGTTCTACGGCAGTTCGTTCCTAATTGGAGTGGTTGGTGTATTCCATACTTCTAGCGATTGGATTTCACTCAAAACTCACCAAATGACTCCTCCCACCATATTATGATGTTGCCCAAGTTTTGGTCTCGATCCGAAATCAATAGGTGTGAGAAATTGGACAATTCAAGTTCAACGGCAGTTCGTTCCTAATCGGAGTGGTTGGTGTATTCCATACTTCTAGCGATTGGATTTCACTCAAAACGCACCAAATGACTCCTCCCACCATATTATGATGTTGCCCAAGTTTTGGGCTCGATCCGAAATCAATAGGTGTGAGAAATTGGACAATTCATGTTCAACGGCAGTTCGTTCCTAATTGGGGTGGTTGGTGTATTCCATACTTCTAGCGATTGGATTTCACTCAAGACTCACCAAATGACTCCTCCCACCATATTATGATGTTCCCCAAGTTTTGGGCTCGATCCGAAATCCATAGGTGTTCGAAATTGGACAATTCAAGTTCAACGGCAGTTCGTTCCTAATTGGAGTGGTTGGTGTATTCCATACTTCTAGCGTTTGGATTTCACTCAAAACTATCCAAATGACTCCTCCCACCATATTTTGATGTTGCCCAAGTTTTGGGATCGATCCGAAATCAATAGGTGTGGGAAATTGGTCAATTCAATTTCAACGGCATGTCGTTCCAAATTGGAGTGGTTGGTGTATTCCATACTTCTAGCGTTTGGATTTCACTCAAAACTCACCAAATGACTCTTCCCACCATATTATGATGTTGCCCAAGCTTTGGGATCAATCCGAAATCAATTGGTGTGAGAAATTGGTCAATTCAATTTCAACGGCAGTTCGTTCCAAATTGGAGTGGTTGGTGTATTCCACACTTCTAGCGATTGGATTTCACTCAAAACTCACCAAATGACTCCTCCCACCATATTATGATGTTGCCCAAGTTTTGGGATCGATCCGAAATCAATAAGTGTGAGAAATTGGTTAATTCAATTTCAACGGCATTTCGTTCCTAATTGGAGTGGTTGGTGTATTCCATACTACTAAGGATTGGATTTCACTCAAAACTCACCAAATGACTCCTCCCACCATATTATGATGTTGCCCAAGTTTTGGGTCGATCCGAAATCAATAAGTGTGAGAAATTGGTCAATTCAATTTCAACGGCATTTCGTTCCTAATTGGAGTGGTTGGTGTATTCCATACTACTAAGGATTCGATTTCACTCAAAACTCACCAAATGACTCCTCCCACCATATTATGTTGTTGCCCAAGTTTTGGATCGATCCGAAATCAATAGGTGTGAGAAATTGGTCAATTCAATTTCAACGGCATGTCGTTCCTATTTGGAGTGGTTGGTGTATTCCATACGTCTATCTATTGGATTTCACTCAAAACTCACCAAATGAATCCTCCCACCATATTATGATGTTGCCCAAGTTTTGGGCTCGATCCGAAATCAGTAGGTGTGAGAAATTGGACAATTCAAGTTCAACGGCAGTTCGTTCCTAATTGGAGTGGTTGGTGTATTCCATACTTCTAGCCATTGGATTTCACTCAAAACGCACCAAATGACTCCTCCCACCGTATTATGATGTTGCCCAAGTTTTGGGCTCGATCCGAAATCAATAGGTGTGAGAAATTGGACAATTCAAGTTCAACGGCAGTTCGTTCCTAATTGGAGTGGTTGGTGTATTCCATACTTCTAGCAATTGGATTTCACTCAAAATGCACCAAATGACTCCTCCCACCGTATTATGATGTTGCCCAAGTTTTGGGCTCGATCCGTAATCAATAGGTGTGAGAAATTGGACAATTCGAGTTCAACAGCAGTTCGTTCCTAATTGGAGTGGTTGGTGTATTCCATTCTTCTAGCGATTGGATTTCACTCAAAACTCACCAAATGACTCCTCCCACCATATTATGATGTTGCCCAAGTTTTGGGCTCGATCCGAAATCAATAGGTGTTCCAAATTAGACAATTCAAGTTCAACGGCAGTTCGTTCCTAATTGGAGTGGTTGGTGTATTCCATACTTCTAGCGATTGGATTTCACTCAAAACGAACCAAATGACTCCTCCCACCATATTATGATGTTGCCCAAGTTTTGGGCTCGATCCGAAATCAATAGGTGTTCCAAATAGGACAATTCAAGTTCTACGGCAGTTCGTTCCTAATTGGAGTGGTTGGTGTATTCCATACTTCTAGCGATTGGATTTCACTCAAAACTCACCAAATGACTCCTCCCACCATATTATGATGTTGCCCAAGTTTTGGTCTCGATCCGAAATCAATAGGTGTGAGAAATTGGACAATTCAAGTTCAACGGCAGTTCGTTCCTAATCGGAGTGGTTGGTGTATTCCATACTTCTAGCGATTGGATTTCACTCAAAACGCACCAAATGACTCCTCCCACCATATTATGATGTTGCCCAAGTTTTGGGCTCGATCCGAAATCAATAGGTGTGAGAAATTGGACAATTCATGTTCAACGGCAGTTCGTTCCTAATTGGGGTGGTTGGTGTATTCCATACTTCTAGCGATTGGATTTCACTCAAGACTCACCAAATGACTCCTCCCACCATATTATGATGTTCCCCAAGTTTTGGGCTCGATCCGAAATCCATAGGTGTTCCAAATTGGACAATTCAAGTTCAACGGCAGTTCGTTCCTAATTGGGGTGGTTGGTGTATTCCATACTTCTAGCGTTTGGATTTCACTCAAAACTAACCAAATGACTCCTCCCACCATATTTTGATGTTGCCCAAGTTTTGGGATCGATCCGAAATCAATAGGTGTGGGAAATTGGTCAATTCAATTTCAACGGCATGTCGTTCCAAATTGGAGTGGTTGGTGTATTCCATACTTCTAGCGATTGGATTTCACTCAAAACTCACAAAATGACTCCTCCCACCATATTATGATGTTGCCAAAGTTTTGGGATCGATCCGAAATCAATAGGTGTGAGAAATTTTTCAATTCAATTTCAACGGCAGTTCGTTCCTAATTGGAGTGGTTGGTGTATTCCATACTTCTAGCGATTGGATTTCACTCAAAACTCACCAAATGACTCCTCCCACCGTATTATGATGTTGCCCAAGTTTTGTGCTCGATCCGAAATCAATAGGTGTTCCAAATTGGACAATTCAAGTTCAACGGCAGTTCGTTCCTAATTGGAGTGGTTGGTGTATTCCATACTTCCAGCGTTTGGATTTCACTCAAAACTCACCAAATGACTCCTCCCACCATATTATGATGTTGCCCAAGTTTTGGGCTCGATCCGAAATCAATAGGTGTTCCAAATTGGACAATTCAAGTTCAACGGCAGTTCGTTCCTAATTGGAGTGGTTGGTGTATTCCATACTTCCAGCGTTTGGATTTCACTCAAAACTCACCAAATGACTCCTCCCACCATATTATGATGTTGCCCAAGTTTTGGATCGATCCGAAATCAATAGGTGTGAAAAATTGGTCAATTCAATTTCAACGGCATGTCGTTCCTAATTGGAGTGGTTGGTGTATTCCATACTTCTAGAGATTGGATTTCACTCAAAACTCACCAAATGAATCCTCCCACCATATTATGATGTTGCCCAAGTTTTGGGCTCGATCCGAAATCAGTAGGTGTTCCAAATTGGACAATTCAACTTCAACGGCAGTTCGTTCCTAATTGGAGTGGTAGGTGTATACCATACTTCTAGCGATTGGATTTCACTCAAAACGCACCAAATGACTCCTCCCACCATATTATGATGTTGCCCAAGTTTTGGGATCGATCCAAAATCCATAGGTGTGAGAAATTGGTCAATTCAATTTCAACGGCATTTCGTTCCTAATTGGAGTGGTTGGTGTATTCCAAACTACTAGCGATTGGATTTCACTCAAAACTCACCAAATGACTCCTCCCACCATATTATGATGTTGCCCAAGTTTTGGGCTCGATCCGAAATCAATAGGTGTGAGAAATTGGTCAAGTCAATTTCAACGGCATGTCGTTCCTAATTGGAGTGGTTGGTGTATTCCATACTTCTAGCGATTGGATTTCACTGAAAACTCGCCAAATGAATCCTCCCACCATATTATGATGTTGCCCAAGTTTTGGGCTCGATCCAAAATTAGTAGGTGTGAGAAATTGGACAATTCAAGTTCAACGGCAGTTCGTTCCTAATTGGAGTGGTTGGTGTATTCCATACTTCTAGCAATTGGATTTCACTCAAAACGCACCAAATGACTCCTCCCACCATATTATGATGTTGCCCAAGTTTTGGGCTCGATCCGAAATCAATAGGTGTGAGAAATTGGACAATTCAAGTTCAACGGAAGTTCGTTCCTAATTGGAGTGGTTGGTGTATTCCATACTTCTAGCGATTGGATTTCACTCAAAACTCACCAAATGACTCCTCCCACCATATTATGATGTTGCCCAAGTTTTGGGCTCGATCCGAAATCAATACGTGTTCCAAATTGGACAATTCAAGTTCAACAGCAGTTCGTTCCTAATTGGAGTGGTTGGTGTATTCCATACTTCTAGCGATTGGATTTCACTCAAAACGAACCAAATGACTCCTCCCACCATATTATGATGTTGCCCAAGTTTTGGGCTCGATCCGAAATCAATAGGTGTTCCAAATTGGACAATTCAAGTTCAACGGCAGTTCGTTCCTAATTGGAGTGGTTGGTGTATTCCATACTTCTAGCGATTGGATTTCACTCAAAACTCACCAAATGACTCCTCCCACCAAATTATGATGTTGACCAAGTTTTGGGCTCGATCCGAAATCAATAGGTGTTCCAAATTGGACAATTCAAGTTCAACGGCAGTTCGTTCCTAATTGTAGTGGTTGGTGTATTCCATACTTCTAGCGATTGGATTTCACTCAAAACTCACCAAATGACTCCTCCCACCATATTATGATGTTGCCCAAGTTTTGGGCTCGATCCGAAATCAATAGGTGTGAGAAATTGGACAATTCAAGTTCAACGGCAGTTCGTTCCGAATTGGGGTGGTTCGTGTATTCCATACTTCTAGAGATTGGATTTCACTAAAAACTCACCAAATGACTCCTCCCACCATATTATGATGTTGCCCAAGTTTTGGGCTCGATCCGAAATCAATAGGTGTTCCAAATTGGACAATTCAAGTTCAACGGCAATTCGTTCCTAATTGGAGTGGTAGGTGTATTCCATACTTCTAGCGATTGGATTTCACTCAAAACGCACCAAATGACTCCTCCCACCATATTATGATGTTGCCCAAGTTTTGGGCTCGATCCGAAATCAATAGGTGTTCCAAATTGGACAATTCAAGTTCAACGGCAGTTCGTTCCTAATTGGAGTGGTTGGTGTATTCCATACTTCTAACGATTGGATTTCACTCAAAACTCACCAAATGACTCCTCCCACCATATTATGATGTTGCCCAAGTTTTGGGCTCGATCCGAAATCAATAGGTGTTCCAAATTGGACAATTCAAGTTCAACGGCAGTTCGTTCCTAATTGGAGGGGTTGGTGTATTCCATACTTCTAGCGATTGGATTTCACTCAAAACGAACCAAATGACTCCTCCCACCATATTATGATGTTGCCCAATTTTTTGGCTCGATCCGAAATCAATAGGTGTTCCAAATTGGACAATTCAAGTTCAACGACAGCTCGTTCCTAGTTGGAGTGGTTGGTGTATTGCATCCTTCTAGCGATTGGATTTCACTCAAAACTCACCAAATGACTCCTCCCACCATATTATGATGTTGCCCAAGTTTTGGGCTCGATCCGAAATCAATAGGTGTGAGAAATTGGACAATTCAAGTTCAACGGCAGTTCTTTCCTAATTGGAGTGGTTGGTGTATTCCATACTTCTAGCAATTGGATTTCACTCAAAACGCACCAAATGACTCCTCCCACCATATTATGATGTTGCCCAAGTTTTGGGCTCGATCCGAAATCAATAGGTGTTCCAAATTGGACAATTCAAGTTCAACGGCAGTTCGTTCCTAATTGTAGTGGTTGGTGTATTCCATACTTCTAGCGTTTGGATTTCACTCAAATCTCATAAAATGACTCCTCCCACCATATTATGATGTTGCCCAAGTTTTGGGCTCGATCCAAAATCAATAGGTGTGAAAAATTGGACAATTCAAGTTCAACGACAGTTCGTTCCTAATTGGAGTGGTTGGTGTATTCCATACTTATAGCGATTGGATTTCACTCAAAACTCACCAAATGACTCCTCCCACCATATTATGATGTTGCCCAAGTTTTGGGATCGATCCGAAATCAATAGGTGTGAGAAATTGGTCAATTCAATTTCAACGGCATTTAGTTCCTAATTGGAGTGGTTGGTGTATTCCAAACTACTAGCGATTGAATTTCACTCAAAACTCACCAAATGACTCCTCCCACCATATTATGATGTTGCCCAAGTTTTGGATCGATCCGAAATCAATAGGTGTGAAAAATTGGTCAATTCAATTTCAACGGCATGTCGTTCCTAATTGGAGTGGTTGGTGTATTCCATACTTCTAGCGATTGGATTTCACTCAAAACTCACCAAATGAATCCTCCCACCATATTATGATGTTGCCCAAGTTTTGGGCTCGATCCCAAATCAATAGGTGTGAGAAATTGGACAATTCAACTTCAACGGTAGTTCGTTCCTAATTGGAGTGGTTGGTGTATTCCATACTTCTAGCAATTGGATTTCACTCAAAACGCACCAAATGACTCCTCCCACCATATTATGATGTTGCCCAAGTTTTGGGCTCGATCCGAAATCAATAGGTGTTCCAAATTGGACAATTCAAGTTCAACGGCAGTTCGTTCCTAATTGGAGTGGTTGGTGTATTCCATACTTCTAACGATTGGATTTCACTCAAAACTCACCAAATGACTCCTCCCACCATATTATGATGTTGCCCAAGTTTTGGGCTCGATCCGAAATCAATAGGTGTTCCAAATTGGACAATTCAAGTTCAACGGCAGTTCGTTCCTAATTGGAGGGGTTGGTGTATTCCATACTTCTAGCGATTGGATTTCACTCAAAACGAACCAAATGACTCCTCCCACCATATTATGATGTTGCCCAATTTTTTGGCTCGATCCGAAATCAATAGGTGTTCCAAATTGGACAATTCAAGTTCAACGACAGCTCGTTCCTAGTTGGAGTGGTTGGTGTATTCCATCCTTCTAGCGATTGGATTTCACTCAAAACTCACCAAATGACTCCTCCCACCATATTATGGTGTTGCCCAAGTTTTGGGCTCGATCCGAAATCAATAGGTTTTCGAAATTGGACAATTCAAGTTCAACGGAAGTTCGTTCCTAATTGGAGTGGTTGGTGTATTCCATACTTCTAGCGTTTGGATTTCACTCAAAACTCACCAAATGACTCCTCCCACCACATTTTGATGTTGCCCAAGTTTTGGGATCGATGCGAAATAAATAGGTGTGCGAAATTGGTCAATTCAATTTCAACGGCATGTCGTTCCTAATTGGAGTGGTTGGTGTATTCCATACTTCTAGCGATTGGATTTCACTCAAAACTCACCAAATGACTCCTCCCACCATATTATGATGTTGCCCAAGTTTTGGGATCGATCCGAAATCAATAGGTGTGAGAAATTGGTCAATTCAATTTCCACGGCATTTCGTTCCTAATTGGAGTGGTTGGTGTATTCCAAACTACTAGCGATTGAATTTCACTCAAAACTCACCAAATGACTCCTCCCACCATATTATGATGTTGCCCAAGTTTTGGATCGATCCGAAATCAATAGGTGTGAAAAATTGGTCAATTCAATTTCAACGGCATGTCGTTCCTAATTGGAGTGGTTGGTGTATTCCATACTTCTAGCGATTGGATTTCACTCAAAACTCACCAAATGAATCCTCCCACCATATTATGATGTTGCCCAAGTTTTGGGCTCGATCCCAAATCAGTAGGTGTGAGAAATTGGACAATTCAACTTCAACGGCAGTTCGTTCCTAATTGGAGTGGTTGGTGTATTCCATACTTCTAGCAATTGGATTTCACTCAAAACGCACCAAATGACTCCTCCCACGATATTATGATGTTGCCCAAGTTTTGGGCTCGATCCGAAATCAATAGGTGTTCCAAATTGGACAATTCAAGTTCAACGGCAGTTCGTTCCTAATTGTAGTGGTTGGTGTATTCCATACTTCTAGCGTTTGGATTTCACTCAAAACTCATAAAATGACTCCTCCCACCATATTATGATGTTGCCCAAGTTTTGGGCTCGATCCGAAATCAATAGGTGTGAAAAATTGGACAATTCAAGTTCAACGACAGTTCGTTCCTAATTGGAGTGGTTGGTGTATTCCATACTTATAGCGATTGGATTTCACTCAAAACTCACCAAATGACTCCTCCCACCATATTATGATGTTGCCCAAGTTTTGGGATCGATCCGAAATCAATAGGTGTGAGAAATTGGTCAATTCAATTTCAACGGCATTTCGTTCCTAATTGGAGTGGTTGGTGTATTCCAAACTACTAGCGATTGAATTTCACTCAAAACTCACCAAATGACTCCTCCCACCATATTATGATGTTGCCCAAGTTTTGGATCGATCCGAAATCAATAGGTGTGAAAAATTGGTCAATTCAATTTCAACGGCATGTCGTTCCTAATTGGAGTGGTTGGTGTATTCCATACTTCTAGCGATTGGATTTCACTCAAAACTCACCAAATGAATCCTCCCACCATATTATGATGTTGCCCAAGTTTTGGGCTCGATCCCAAATCAGTAGGTGTGAGAAATTGGACAATTCAACTTCCACGGCAGTTCGTTCCTAATTGGAGTGGTTGGTGTATTCCATACTTCTAGCAATTGGATTTCACTCAAAACGCACCAAATGACTCCTCCCACCATATTATGATGTTGCCCAAGTTTTGGGCTCGATCCGAAATCAATAGGTGTTCCAAATTGGACAATTCAAGTTGAACGGCAGTTCGTTCCTAATTGTAGTGGTTGGTGTATTCCATACTTCTAGCGTTTGGATTTCACTCAAAACTCATAAAATGACTCCTCCCACCATATTATGATGTTGCCCAAGTTTTGGGCTCGATCCGAAATCAATAGGTGTGAAAAATTGGACAATTCAAGTTCAACGACAGTTCGTTCCTAATTGGAGTGGTTGGTGTATTCCATACTTATAGCGATTGGATTTCACTCAAAACTCACCAAATGACTCCTCCCACCATATTATGATGTTGCCCAAGTTTTGGGATCGATCCGAAATCAATAGGTGTGAGAAATTGGTCAATTCAATTTCAACGGCATTTCGTTCCTAATTGGAGTGGTTGGTGTATTCCAAACTACTAGCGATTGAATTTCACTCAAAACTCACCAAATGACTCCTCCCACCATATTATGATGTTGCCCAAGTTTTGGATCGATCCGAAATCAATAGGTGTGAAAAATTGGTCAATTCAATTTCAACGGCATGTCGTTCCTAATTGGAGTGGTTGGTGTATTCCATACTTCTAGCGATTGGATTTCACTCAAAACTCACCAAATGAATCCTCCCACCATATTATGATGTTGCCCAAGTTTTGGGCTCGATCCCAAATCAGTAGGTGTGAGAAATTGGACAATTCAACTTCAACGGCAGTTCGTTCCTAATTGGAGTGGTTGGTGTATTCCATACTTCTAGCAATTGGATTTCACTCAAAACGCACCAAATGACTCCTCCCACCATATTATGATGTTGCCCAAGTTTTGGGCTCGATCCGAAATCAATAGGTGTTCCAAATTGGACAATTCAAGTTCAACGGCAGTTCGTTCCTAATTGTAGTGGTTGGTGTATTCCATACTTCTAGCGTTTGGATTTCACTCAAAACTCATAAAATGACTCCTCCCACCATATTATGATGTTGCCCAAGTTTTGGGCTCGATCCGAAATCAATAGGTGTGAAAAATTGGACAATTCAAGTTCAACGACAGTTCGTTCCTAATTGGAGTGGTTGGTGTATTCCATACTTATAGCGATTGGATTTCACTCAAAACTCACCAAATGACTCCTCCCACCATATTATGATGTTGCCCAAGTTTTGGGATCGATCCGAAATCAATAGGTGTGAGAAATTAGTCAATTCAATTTCAACGGCATTTCGTTCCTAATTGGAGTGGTTGGTGTATTCCAAACTACTAGCGATTGAATTTCACTCAAAACTCACCAAATGACTCCTCCCACCATATTATGATGTTGCCCAAGTTTTGGATCGATCCGAAATCAATAGGTGTGAAAAATTGGTCAATTCAATTTCAACGGCATGTCGTTCCTAATTGTAGTGGTTGGTGTATTCCATACTTCTAGCGATTGGATTTCACTCAAAACTCACCAAATGAATCCTCCCACCATATTATGATGTTGCCCAAGTTTTGGGCTCGATCCCAAATCAATAGGTGTGAGAAATTGGACAATTCAACTTCAACGGCAGTTCGTTCCTAATTGGAGTGGTTGGTGTATTCCATACTTCTAGCAATTGGATTTCACTCAAAACGCACCAAATGACTCCTCCCACCATATTATGATGTTGCCCAAGTTTTGGGCTCGATCCGAAATCAATAGGTGTGAGAAATTGGTCAATTCAAGTTCAACGTCAGTTCGTTCCAAATTGGAGTGGTTGGTGTATTCCATACTTCTAGCGATTGGATTTCACTCAAAACTCACCAAATGACTCCTTCCACCACATTATGATGTTGGCCAAGTTTTGGGCTCGATCCGAAATCAATAGGTGTTCCAAATTGGACAATTCAAGTTCAACGGCAGTTCGTTCCTAATTGTAGTGGTTGGTGTATTCCACATTCTAGCGTTTGTATTTCACTCAAAACTCACCAAATGACTCCTCCCACCATATTATGATGTTGCCCAAGTTTTGGGCTCGATCCGAAATCAATAGGTGTGAAAAATTGGACAATTCAAGTTCAACGGCAGTTCGTTCCTAGTTGGAGTGGTTGGTGTATTCCATAGTTATAGCGATTGGATTTCACTCAAAACTCACCAAATGACTCCTCCCACCATATTATGATGTTTCCCAAGTTTTGGGATCGATCCGAAATCAATAGGTGTGAGAAATTGGTCAATTGAATTTCAACGGCATGTCGTTCCTAATTGGAGTGGTTGGTGTATTCCATACTTCTAGCGATTGGATTTCATTCAAAACGCACTAAATGACTCCTCCCACCATATTATGATGTTGCCCAAGTTTTGGGCTCGATCCGAAATCAATAGGTGTGAGAAATTGGACAATTCAAGTTCAACGGCAGTTCGTTCCTAATTGGAGTGGTTGGTGTATTCCATACTTCTAGCGATTGGATTTCACTCAAAACTCACCAAATGACTCCTACCACCATATTATGATGTTGCCCAAGTTTTGGGCTCGATCCGAAATCAATAGGTGTGAGAAATTGGACAATTCAAGTTCAACGGCAATTCGTTCCTAATTGGAGTGGTAGGTGTATTCCATACTTCTAGCGATTGGATTTCACTCAAAACGCACCAAATGACTCCTCCCACCATATTATGATGTTGCCCAAGTTTTGGGATCGATCCGAAATCAATAGGTGTGAGAAATTTGTCAATTCAATTTCAACGGCATTTCGTTCCTAATTGGAGTGGTTGGTGTATTCCATACTACTAGAGATTGGATTTCACTCAAAACTCACCAAATGACTCCGCCCACCATATTATGATGTTGCCCAAGTTTTGGATCGATCCGAAATCAATAGGTGTGAGAAATTGGTCAATTCAATTTCAACGGCATGTCGTTCCTAATTGGAGTGGTTGGCGTATTCCATACTTCTAGCGATTGGATTTCACTCAAAACTCACCAAATGACTCCTCCCACCATATTATGATGTTGCCCAAGTTTTGGGCTCGATCCGAAATCCATAGGTTTTCCAAATTGGACAATTCAAGTTCAACGGCAGTTCGTTCCTAATTGGAGTGGTTGGTGTATTCCATACTTCTAGCGTTTGGATTTCACTCAAAACTCACCAAATGACTCCTCCCACCATATTTTGATGTTGCCCAAGTTTTGGGATCGATCCGAAATCCATAGGTGTTCCAAATTGGACAATTCAAGTTCAACGGCAGTTCGTTCCTAATTGGAGTGGTTGGTGTATTCCATACTTCGAGCAATTGGATTTCACTCAAAACGCACCAAATGACTCCTCCCACCATATTATGATGTTGCCCAAGTTTTGGGCTCGATCCGAAATCAATAGGTGTGAGAAATTGGACAATTCAAGTTCAACGGCAGTTCGTTCCGAATTGGGGTGGTCGGTGTATTCCATACTTCTAGAGATTGGAGTTCACTAAAAACTCACCAAATGACTCCTCCCACCATATTATGATGTTGCCCAAGTTTTGGGCTCGATCCGAAATCAATAGGTGTTCCAAATTGGACAATTCAAGTTCAACGGCAATTCGTTCCTAATTGGAGTGGTAGGTCTATTCCATACTTCTAGCGATTGGATTTCACTCAAAACGCACCAAATGACTCCTCCCACCATATTATGATGTTGCCCAAGTTTTGGGCTCGATCCGAAATCAATAGGTGTTCCAAATTGGACAATTCAAGTTCAACGGCAGTTCGTTCCTAATTGGAGTGGTTGGTGTATTCCATACTTCTAACGATTGGATTTCACTCAAAACTCACCAAATGACTCCTCCCACCATATTATGATGTTGCCCAAGTTTTGGGCTCGATCCGAAATCAATAGGTGTTCCAAATTGGACAATTCAAGTTCAACGGCAGTTCGTTCCTAATTGGAGGGGTTGGTGTATTCCATACTTCTAGCGATTGGATTTCACTCAAAACGAACCAAATGACTCCTCCCACCATATTATGATGTTGCCCAAGTTTTGGGCTCGATCCGAAATCAATAGGTGTTCCAAATTGGACAATTCAAGTTCAACGACAGCTCGTTCCTAGTTGGAGTGGTTGGTGTATTCCATCCTTCTAGCGATTGGATTTCACTCAAAACTCACCAAATGACTCCTCCCACCATATCATGATGTTGCCCAAGTTTTGGGATCGATCCGAAATCAATAGGTTTTCGAAATTGGACAATTCAAGTTCAACGGAAGTTCGTTCCTAATTGGAGTGGTTGGTGTATTCCATACTTCTAGCGTTTGGATTTCACTCAAAACTCACCAAATGACTCCTCCCACCATATTTTGATGTTGCCCAAGTTTTGGGATCGATGCGAAATCAATAGGTGTGGGAAATTGGTCAATTCAATTTCAACGGCATGTCGTTCCTAATTGGAGTGGTTGGTGTATTCCATACTTCTAGCGATTGGATTTCACTCAAAACTCACCAAATGACTCCTCCCACCATATTATGATGTTGCCCAAGTTTTGGGCTCGATCCGAAATCAATAGGTGTGAGAAATTGGACAATTCAAGTTCAACGGCAGTTCGTTCCTAATCGGAGTGGTTGGTGTATTCCATACTTCTAGCGATTGGATTTCACTCAAAACGCACCAAATGACTCCTCCCACCATATTATGATGTTGCCCAAGTTTTGGGCTCGATCCGAAATCAATAGGTGTGAGAAATTGGACAATTCAAGTTCAACTACAGTTCGTTCCTAATTGGAGTGGTTGGTGTATTCCATACTTCTAGCGTTTGGATTTCACTCAAAACTCACCAAATGAAACCTCCCACCATATTTTGATGTTGCCCAAGTTTTGGGATCGATCCGAAATCAATAGGTGTGGGAAATTGGTCAATTCAATTTCAACGGCATGTCGTTCCTAATTGGAGTGGTTGGTGTATTGCATACTTCTAGCGATTGGATTTCACTCAAAACGAACCAAATGACGCCTCCCACCATATTATGATGTTGCCCAAGTTTTGGGCTCGATCCGAAATCAATAGGTGTTCCAAATTGGACAATTCAAGTTCAACGGCAGTTCGTTCCTAATTGGAGTGGTTGGTGTATTCCATACTTCTAGCGATTGGATTTCACTCAAAACTCACCAAATGACTCCTCCCACCATATTATGATGTAGCCCAAGTTTCGGGCTCGATCCGAAATCAATAGGTGTTCCAAATTGGACAATTCAAGTTCAACGGCAGTTCGTTCCTAATTGGAGTGGTTGGTGTATTCCATACTTCTAGCGATTGGATTTCACTCAAAACTCACCAAATGACTCCTCCCGCCATATTATGATGTTGCCCAAGTTTTGGGCTCGATCCGAAATCAATAGGTGTTCCAAATTGGACAATTCAAGTTCAACGGCAGTTCGTTCCTAATTGGAGTGGGTGGTGTATTCCATACTTCTAGCGATTGGGTTTCACTCAAAACTCACCAAATGACTCCTCCCACCATATTATGATGTTGCCCAAGTTTTGGGCTCGATCCGAAATCAATAGGTGTGAGAAACTGGACAATTCAAGTTCAACGGCAGTTCGTTCCTAATTGGAGTGGTTGGTGTATTCCATATTTCTAGCGATTGGATTTCACCCAAAACTAACCAAATGACTCCTCCCCCCATATTATGATGTTGCCCAAGTTTTGGGCTCGATCCGAAATCAATAGGTGTGAGAAATTGAAAATTCATGTTTAACGGCAGTTCGTTCCTAATTGGAGTGGTTGGTGTATTCCATACCTCTAGCGATTGGATTTCACTCAAAACTCACCAAATGACTCCTCCCACCATATTATGATGTTGCACAAGTTTGGGGTTCGATCCGAAATCAATAGGTGTGAAAAATTGGACAATTCAAGTTGAACGGCAGTTCGTTCCTAATGGGAGTGGTTGGTGTATTCCATACTTCTAGCGATTGGATTTCACTCAAAACTAACCAAAGGACTCCTCCCACCATATTATGATGTTGCCCAAGTTTTGGGCTCGATCCGAAATCAAAAGGTGTGACAAATTGGACAATTCAAGTTCAACGGCAGTTCGTTCCTAATTGGTGTGGTTGGTGTATTCCATACTTCTAGTGATTTGATTTCACTCAAAACTCACCAAATGACTCCTCCCACCATATTATGATGTTGCCCAAGTTTTGGGCTCGATCCGAAATCAATAGGTGTGAGAAATTGGACAATTCAAGTTCAACGGCAGTTCATTCCCAATTGGAGTGGTTGGTGGATTCCATACTTCTAGTGATTGGATTTCACTCAAAACTCACCAAATGACTCCTCTCACCATATTCTGATGTAGCCCAAGTTTCGGGCTCGATCCGAAATCAATAGGTGTTCCAAATTGGACAATTCAAGTTCAACGGCAGTTCGTTCCTAATTGGAGTGGTTGGTGTATTCCATACTTCTAGCGATTGGATTTCACTCAAAACTCACCAAATCACTCCTCCCACCATATTATGATGTTGCCCAAGTTTTGGGCTCGATCCGAAATCAATAGGTGTGAGAAATTGAAAATTCATGTTTAACGGCAGTTCGTTCCTAATTGGAGTGGTTGGTGTATTCCATACCTCTAGCGATTGGATTTCACTCAAAACTCACCAAATGACTCCTCCCACCATATTATGATGTTGCACAAGTTTGGGGTTCGATCCGAAATCAATAGGTGTGAAAAATTGGACAATTCAAGTTGAACGGCAGTTCGTTCCTAATGGGAGTGGTTGGTGTATTCCATACTTCTAGCGATTGGATTTCACTCAAAACTAACCAAAGGACTCCTCCCACCATATTATGATGTTGCCCAAGTTTTGGGCTCGATCCGAAATCAAAAGGTGTGACAAATTGGACAATTCAAGTTCAACGGCAGTTCGTTCCTAATTGGTGTGGTTGGTGTATTCCATACTTCTAGTGATTGGATTTCACTCAAAACTCACCAAATGACTCCTCCCACCATATTATGATGTTGCCCAAGTTTTGGGCTCGATCCGAAATCAATAGGTGTGAGAAATTGGACAATTCAAGTTCAACGGCAGTTCATTCCCAATTGGAGTGGTTGGTGGATTCCATACTTCTAGTGATTGGATTTCACTCAAAACTCACCAAATGACTCCTCTCACCATATTCTGATGTAGCCCAAGTTTCGGGCTCGATCCGAAATCAATAGGTGTTCCAAATTGGACAATTCAAGTTCAACGGCAGTTCGTTCCTAATTGGAGTGGTTGGTGTATTCCATACTTCTAGCGATTGGATTTCACTCAAAACTCACCAAATCACTCCTCCCACCATATTATGATGTTGACCAAGTTTTGGGCTCGATCCGAAATCAATAGGTGTGAGAAATTGGACAATTCAAGTTCAACGGCAGTTCATTCCTAATTGGAGTGGTTGGTGGATTCCATACCTCTAGCGATTGGATTTCACTCAAAACTCACCAAATGACTCCTCCCACCATATTATGATGTTGCCCAAGTTTTGGGCTCGATCCGAAATCAACAGGTGTGAGAAATTGGACAATTCAAGTTCAATGGCAGTTCGTTCCTAATTGGTGTGGTTGGTGGCGATTGGATTTCACTCAAAACTCACCAAATGACTCCTCCCACCATATTATGATGTTGCCCAAGTTTTGGGCTCGATCCGAAATCAATAGGTGTTCCAAATTGGACAATTCAAGTTCAACGTTAATTCGTTCCTAATTGGATTGGTTGGTGTATTCCATACTTCTAGCGATTGGATTTCACTCAAAACTCACCAAATGACTCCTCCAACCGTATTATGATGTTGCCCAAGTTTTGGGCTCGATCAGAAATCAATACGTGTGAGAAATTGGACAATTCAATTTCAACGGCAGTTCGTTCCTAATTGGTGTGGTTGGTGTATTCCATACTTCTAGCGATTGGATTTCACTCAAAACTCACCAAATGACTCCTCCCACCATATTTTGATGTTGCCAAAGTTTTGGGATCGATCCGAAATCAATCGGTGTTCCAAATTGGAAAACTCAAGTATAACGGCAGTTCGTTCCAAATTGGAGTGGTTGGTGTATTCCATACTTCTAGCGATTGGATTTCATTCAAAACTCAATAAATGACTCCTCCCACCATATTATGATGTTGCCCAAGTTTTGGGCTCGATCCGAAATCAATAGGTGTGAGAAATTGGACAATAGAATTTCAACGGCAGTTCGTTCCTAATTGGAGTGGTTGGTGTATTCCATACTTCTAGCGATTGGATTTCACTCAAAACTCACCAAATGACTCCTCCCACCATATTATGATATTGCCCAAGTTTTGGGCTCGATCCGAAATCAATAGGTGTTCCAAATTGGACAATTCAAGTTCAACGGCAGTTCGTTCCTAATTGGAGTGGTTGGTGTATTCCACACTTCTAGCGATTGGATTTCACTCAAAACTCACCAAATGACTCCCACCATATTATGATGTTGCCCAAGTTTTGGGCTCGATCCGAAATCAATAGTTGTTCCAAATTGGAAAATTCAAGTGTAACGGCAGTTCGTTCCTAACTGGAGTGGTTGGTGTATTCCATCCTTCTAGCGATTGGATTTCACTCAAAACTCACCAAATGACTCCTCCCACCATATTATGATCTTGCCTAAGTTTTGGGCTCGATCCGAAATCAAAAGGTGTGACAAATTGGACAATTCAAGTTCAACGGCAGTTCGTTCCTAATTGGTGTGGTTGGTGTATTCCATACTTCTAGTGATTGGATTTCACTCAAAACTCACCAAATGACTCCTCCCACCATATTATGATGTTGCCCAAGTTTTGGGCTCGATCCGAAATCAATAGGTGTGAGAAATTGGACAATTCAAGTTCAACGGCAGTTCATTCCCAATTGGAGTGGTTGGTGGATTCCGTACTTCTAGCGATTGGATTTCCCTCAAAACTCACCAAATGACTCCTCCCACCATATTCTGATGTAGCCCAAGTTTTGGGCTCGATCCGAAATCAATAGGTGTTCCAAATTGGAAAATTCAAGTGTAACGGCAGTTCGTTCCTAACTGGAGTGGTTGGTGTATTCCATCCTTCTAGCGATTGGATTTCACTCAAAACTCAATAAATGACTCCTCCCACCATATTATGATGTTGCCCAAGTTTTGGGCTCGATCCGAAATCAATAGGTGTGAGAAATTGGACAATTCAATTTCAACGGCAGTTCGTTCCTAATTGGAGTGGTTGGTGTATTCCATACTTCTAGCGATTGGATTTCACTCAAAACTCACCAAATGAATCCTCCCACCATATTATGATGTTGCCCAAGTTTTGGGCTCGATCCGAAATCAATAGGTGTTCCAAATTGGACAATTCAAGTTCAACGGCAGTTCGTTCCTAATTGGAGTGGTTGGTGTATTCCACACTTCTAGCGATTGGATTTCACTCAAAACTCACCAATAGCGATTGGATTTCACTCAAAACTCACCAAATGACTCCCACCATATTATGATGTTGCCCAAGTTTTGGGCTCGATCTGAAATCAATAGGTGTTCCAAATTGGAAAATTCAAGTATAATGGCAGTTCGTTCCTAACTGGAGTGGTTGGTGTATTCCATACTTCTAGCGATTGGATTTCACTCAAAACTCACCAAATGACTCCTCCCACCATAATATGATCTTGCCCAAGTTTTGGGCTCGATCCGAAATCAATAGGTGTTCCAAATTGGACAATTCAAGTTCAACGGCAGTTCGTTCCTAATGGGAGTGGTTGGTGTATTCCATACTTCTAGCGATTGGATTTCACTCAAAACTCACCAAATGATTCCTCCCACCATATTATGATGTTGCCCAAGTTTGGGGCTCGATCCGAAATCAATAGGTGTGAGAAATTGGTCAATTCAATTTCAACGAAAGTTCGTTCCTAATTGGAGTGGTCGGTGTATTCCATACTTCTAGTGTTTGGATTTCACTCAAAACTCACCAAATGACTCCTCCCACCATATTATGATGTTGCCCAAGTTTTGAGCTCGATCCGAAATCAGTAGGTATTCCAAATTGGACAATTCAAGTTCAACGGCAGTTCGTTCCTAATTGGAGTGGTTGGTGTATTCCATACTTCTAGCGATTGGATTTCACTCAAAACTCACCAAATGATTCCTCCCACCATATTATGATGTTGCCCAAGTTTGGGGCTCGATCCGAAATCAATAGGTGTGAGAAATTGGTCAATTCAATTTCAACGAAAGTTCGTTCCTAATTGGAGTGGTCGGTGTATTCCATACTTCTAGAGATTGGATTTCACTCAAAACTCACCAAATGACTCCTCCCACCATATTATGATGTTGCCCAAGTTTTGGGCTCGATCCGAAATCAATAGGTGTGAGAAATTGGACAATTCAAGTTCAACGGCAGTTCATTCCTAATTGGAGTGGTTGGTGGATTCCATACTTCTAGCGATTGGATTTCACTCAAAACTCACCAAATGACTCCTCCCACCATATTACAATGTTGTCCAAGTTTGGGGCTCGATCCGAAATCAATAGGTGTGAGAAATTGGACAATTCAAGTTCAATGGCAGTTCGTTCCTAATTGGTGTGGTTGGTGGCGATTGGATTTCACTCAAAACTCACCAAATGACTCCTCCCACCATATTATGATGTTGCCCAAGGTTTGGGCTCGATCCGAAATCAATAGGTGTTCCAAATTGGACAATTCAAGTTCAACGGCAGTTCGTTCCTAATTGGATTGGTTGGTGTATTCCATACTTCTAGCGATTGGATTTCACTCAAAACTCACCAAATGACTCCTCCAACCGTATTATGATGTTGCCCAAGTTTTGGGCTCGATCAGAAATCAATACGTGTGAGAAATTGGACAATTCAATTTCAACGGCAGTTCGTTCCTAATTGGTGTGGTTGGTGTATTCCATACTTCTAGCGATTGGATTTCACTCAAAACTCACCAAATGACTCCTCCCACCATATTACGATGTTGCCAAAGTTTTGGGATCGATCCGAAATCAATCGGTGTTCCAAATTGAGAATTCAAGTTCAACGGCAGTTCGTTCCCAATTGGAGTAGTTGGTGTATTCCATACCTCTAGCGATTGGATTTCACTCAAAACTCACCAAATGACTCCTCCCACCGTATTATGATGTTGCCCAAGTTTTGGGCTCGATCCGAAATCAATAGGTGTTCCAAATTGGAAAACTCAAGTATAACGGCAGTTCGTTCCAAATTGGAGTGGTTGGTGTATTCCATACTTCTAGCGATTGGATTTCACTCAAAACTCAATAAATGACTCCTCCCACCATATTATGATGTTGCCCAAGTTTTGGGCTCGATCCGAAATCAATAGGTGTGAGAAATTGGACAATTCAATTTCAACGGCAGTTCGTTCCTAATTGGAGTGGTTGGTGTATTCCATACTTCTAGCGATTGGATTTCACTCAAAACTCACCAAATGAATCCTCCCACCATATTATGATGTTGCCCAAGTTTTGGGCTCGATCCGAAATCAATAGGTGTTCCAAATTGGACAATTCAAGTTCAACGGCAGTTCGTTCCTAATTGGAGTGGTTGGTGTATTCCACACTTCTAGCGATTGGATTTCACTCAAAACTCACCAATAGCGATTGGATTTCACTCAAAACTCACCAAATGACTCCCACCATATTATGATGTTGCCCAAGTTTTGGGCTCGATCTGAAATCAATAGGTGTTCCAAATTGGAAAATTCAAGTATAATGGCAGTTCGTTCCTAACTGGAGTGGTTGGTGTATTCCATACTTCTAGCGATTGGATTTCACTCAAAACTCACCAAATGACTCCTCCCACCATAATATGATCTTGCCCAAGTTTTGGGCTCGATCCGAAATCAATAGGTGTTCCAAATTGGACAATTCAAGTTCAACGGCAGTTCGTTCCCAATTGGAGTGGTTGGTGTATTCCATACTTCTAGCGTTTGGATTTCACTCAAAACTCACCAAATGACTCCTCCCACCATGTTATGATGTTGCCCAAGTTTTGGGCTCGATCCAAAATCAATAGGTGTTTCAAATTGGACAATTCAATTTCAACGGCAGTTCGTTCCTAATTGGAGTGGTTGGTGTATTCCATACTTCTAGTGTTTGGATTTCACTCAAAACTCACCAAATGACTCCTCCCACCATATTATGATGTTGCCCAAGTTTTGAGCTCGATCCGAAATCAATAGGTATTCCAAATTGGACAATTCAAGTTCAACGGCAGTTCGTTCCTAATTGGAGTGGTTGGTGTATTCCATACTTCTAGCGATTGGATTTCACTCAAAACTCACCAAATGATTCCTCCCACCATATTATGATGTTGCCCAAGTTTGGGGATCGATCCGAAATCAATAGGTGTGAGAAATTGGACAATTCAAGTTCAACGGCAGTTCGTTCCAAATTGGAGTGGTTGGTGTACATTCCATACTTCTAGCGATTGGATTTCACTCAAAACTAACCAAATGACTCCTCCCACCATATCATGATGTTGCCCAAGTTTTGGGCTCGATCCGAAATCAATAGGTGTTCCAAATTGGAAAATTCAAGTATAATGGCAGTTCGTTCCTAACTGGAGTGGTTGGTGTATTCCATACTTCTAGCGATTGGATTTCACTCAAAACTCACCAAATGACTCCTCCCACCATAATATGATCTTGCCCAAGTTTTGGGCTCGATCCGAAATCAATAGGTGTTCCAAATTGGACAATTCAAGTTCAACGGCAGTTCGTTCCCAATTGGAGTGGTTGGTGTATTCCATACTTCTAGCGATTGGATTTCACTCAAAACTCACCAAATGACTCCTCCCACCATGTTATGATGTTGCCCAAGTTTTGGGCTCGATCCAAAATCAATAGGTGTTCCAAATTGGACAATTCAATTTCAACGGCAGTTCGTTCCTAATTGGAGTGGTTGGTGTATTCCATACTTCTAGTGTTTGGATTTCACTCAAAACTCACCAAATGACTCCTCCCACCATATTATGATGTTGCCCAAGTTTTGAGCTCGATCCGAAATCAATAGGTATTCCAAATTGGACAATTCAAGTTCAACGGCAGTTCGTTCCTAATTGGAGTGGTTGGTGTATTCCATACTTCTAGCGATTGGATTTCACTCAAAACTCACCAAATGATTCCTCCCACCATATTATGATGTTGCCTAAGTTTGGGGCTCGATCCGAAATCAATAGGTGTGAGAAATTGGTCAATTCAATTTCAACGAAAGTTCGTTCCTAATTGGAGTGGTCGGTGTATTCCATACTTCTAGCGATTGGATTTCACTCAAAACTCACCAAATGACTCCTCCCACCATATTATGATGTTGCCCAAGTTTTCGGCTCGATCCGAAATCAATAGGTGTTCCAAATTGGACAATTCAAGTTCAACGGCAGTTCATTCCTAATTGGAGTGGTTGGTGTATTCCAAACTTCTAGAAATTGGATTTCACTCAAAACTCACCAAATGACTCCTCCCACCATATTATGATGTTGCCCAAGTTTGGGGATCGATCCGAAATCAATAGTGTGAGAAATTGGACAATTCAAGTTCAACGGCAGTTCGTTCCAAATTGGAGTGGTTGGTGTACATTCCATACTTCTAGCGATTGGATTTCACTCAAAACTAACCAAATGACTCCTCCCACCATATCATGATGTTGCCCAAGTTTTGGGCTCGATCCGAAATCAATATGTTTTCCAAATTGGACAATTCAAGTTCAACGGCAGCTCGTTCCTAGCTGGAGTGGTTGGTGTATTCCATACTTCTACCGATTGGATTTCACTCAAAACTCACCAAAGGCCTCCTCCCACCATATTTATAAGTTGCCCAAGTTTGGGGCTCGATCCGAAATCAATAGGTGTGAGAAATTGGTCAGTTCAATTTCAACGACAGTTCTTTCCTAATTGGAGTGGTTGGTGTATTAGATACATCAAACGA
This sequence comes from Prunus avium, assembly GCF_965620075.1. Lineage (NCBI taxonomy): Eukaryota > Viridiplantae > Streptophyta > Magnoliopsida > Rosales > Rosaceae > Prunus > Prunus avium. The sequence continues at coordinate 33,434,403 of NC_142284.1, forward strand.
TTGGATTTCACTCAAAACTCACCAAATGACTCCTCCCACCATATTATGATGTTGCCCAAGTTTTGGGCTCGATCCGAAATCAATAGGTGTTCCAAATTGGACAATTCAAGTTCAACGGCAGTTCGTTCCTAATTGGAGTGGTTGGTGTATTCCATACTTCTAGCGATTGGATTTCACTCAAAACTCACCAAATGACTTCTCCCACCATATTATGATGTTGCCCAAGTTTTGGGCTCGATCCGAAATCAATAGGTGTGAGAAATTGGACAATTAAAGTTCAACGGCAGTTCATTCCTAATTGGAGTGGTTGGTGGATTCCATACTTCTAGTGATTGGATTTCACTCAAAACTAACCAAAGGACTCCTCCCACCATATTATGATGTTGCCCAAGTTTTGGGCTCGATCCGAAATCAATAGGTGTTAGAAATTGGACAATTCAAGTTCAACGGCAGTTCGTTCCTAATTGGAGTGGTTGGTATATTCCATACTTCTAGCGATTGGATTTCACTCAAAACTCACCAAATGACTCCTCCCACCATGTTGTGATTTTGCCCAAGTGTTGGGCTCGATCCGAAATCAATAGGTGTTCCAAATTGGACAATTCAAGTTCAACGGCAGTTCGTTCCTAATTGGAGTGGTAGGTGTATTCCATACTTCTAGCGATTGGATTTCATTCGAAACTCACCAAATTACTCCATCCACCATATTATGATGTTGCCCAAGTTTTGGGCTCGATCCGAAATCAATAAGTGTGAGAAATTGGTCAATTTAATTTCAACGACAGTTCTTTCCAAATTGGAGTGGTTGGTGTATTCCATACTTCAAGCGATTGGATTTCACTCAAAACTCACCAAATGACTCCTCCCACCATATTATGTTGTTGCCCAAGTTTTGGGCTCGATCCGAAATCAGTAGGTGTGAGAAATTGGTCAATTCAAGTTCAACGGCATTTCATTCCTAATTGGTGTGGTTGGTGTATTCCATACTTCAAGCGATTGGATTTCACTCAAAACTCACCAAATGACTCCTGACACCAAATTATGATGTTGCCCAAGTTTGGGAATCGATCCAAAATCAATAGGTGTGTGAAATTGGACAATTCAAGTTCAACGGCAGTTCGTTCCTAATTGGTGTGGTTGGTGTATTCCATACTTCTAGCGATTGTGTTCACTCAAAACTTACCCAATGACTCCTCCCACCATATTATGATGTTGCCCAAGTTTGGGGCTCAATCCGAAATCAATAGGTGTGAGAAATTGGACAATTCAAGTTCAACGGCTGTTCGTTCCTAATTGGAGTGGTTGGTGTATTCCATACCTCTAGCGATTGGATTTCTCTCAAAACTCACCAAATGACTCCTCCCACCATATTATGGTGTTGCCCAAGTTTTGGGCTCGATCCGAAACCAATAGGTGAAAGAAATTGGACAATTCAAGTTCAACGGCATTTCATTCCTAATTGGTGTGGTTGGTGTATTCCGTACTTCAAGCGATTGGATTTCACTCAAAACTCACCAAATGACTCCTGACACCAAATTATGATGTTGCCCAAGTTTGGGAATCGATCCAAAATCAATAGGTGTGTGAAATTGGACAATTCAAGTTCAACGGCAGTTCGTTCCTAATTGGTGTGGTTGGTGTATTCCATACTTCTAGCGATTGTGTTCACTCAAAACTTACCCAATGACTCCTCCCACCATATTATGATGTTGCCCAAGTTTGGGGCTCAATCCGAAATCAATAGGTGTGAGAAATTGGACAATTCAAGTTCAACGGCAGTTCGTTCCTAATTGGAGTGGTTGGTGTATTCCATACTTCTAGCGACTGGATTTCACTCAAAACTCACTAACGGAATCCTCCCACCATATTATGATGTTGCCCAAGTTTGGGGCTCGATCCGAAATCAATAGGTGTGAGAAATTGGACAATTCAAGTGCAACGGCAATTCGTTCCTAATTGGAGTGGTTGGTGTGTTCCATACTTCTAGCGATTGGATTTCACTCAAAACTCCCCAAATGACTCCTAACACCATATTATAATGTTGCCCATGTTTGGGGCTCGATCCGAAATCAATAGGTGTGGGAAATTGGACAATTCAAGTTCAACGACAATTCGTTCCTAATTGGAGTGGTTGATGTATTCCATACTTCTAGCGATTGGATTTCACTCAAAACTCACCAAATGACTCCTGACACCATATTATGATGTTGCCCAAGTTTGGGGCTCGATCCGAAATCAATAGGTGTGAGAAATTGGACAATTCAAGTTCAACGGCAGTTCGTTCCTAATTGGAGTGGTTGGTGTATTCCATACCTCTCGCGATTGGATTTCTCTCAAAACTCAACAAATGACTCCTCCCACCATATTATGATGTTGCCCAAGTTTGGGGCTCGATCCGAAATCAATAGGTGTGAGAAATTGGACAATTCAAGTTCAACGGCAGTTCGTTCCTAATTGGAGTGGTTGGTGTATTCCATACTTCTAGCGATTGGATTTCACTCAAAACTCACCAAATGACTCCTTCCACCATATTATGATGTTGCCCAAGTTTTGGGCTCGATCCGAAATCAATAGGTGTTCCAAATTGGACAATTCAAGTTCAACGGCAGTTCGTTCCTAATTGGAGTGGTTGGTGTATTCCATACTTCTAGCGATTGGATTTCACTCAAAACTCACCAAATGACTTCTCCCACCATATTATGATGTTGCCCAAGTTTTGGGCTCGATCCGAAATCAATAGGTGTTAGAAATTGGACAATTCAAGCTCAACGGCAGTTCGTTCCTAATTGGAGTGGTTGGTATATTCCATACTTCTAGCGATTGGATTTCACTCAAAACTCACCAAATGACTCCTCCCACCATGTTGTGATTTTGCCCAAGTGTTGGGCTCGATCCGAAATCAATAGGTGTTCCAAATTGGACAATTCAAGTTCAACGGCAGTTCATTCCTAATTGGAATGGTTGGTGTATTCCATACTTCTAGCGACTGGATTTCACTCAAAACTCACCAAATGACTCCTCCCACCATATTATGATGTTGCCCAAGTTTTGGGCTCGATCAATCCGAAATCAATAGGTGTGAGAAATTGGACAATTCAAGTTCAACGGCTGTTCGTTCCTAATTGGAGTGGTTGGTGTATTCCATACCTCTAGCGATTGGATTTCTCTCAAAACTCACCAAATGACTCCTCCCACCATATTATGGTGTTGCCCAAGTTTTGGGCTCGATCCGAAACCAATAGGTGAAAGAAATTTGACAATTCAAGTTCAACGGCATTTCATTCCTAATTGGTGTGGTTGGTGTATTCCATACTTCAAGCGATTGGATTTCACTCAAAACTCACCAAATGACTCCTGACACCAAATTATGATGTTGCTCAAGTTTGGGAATCGATCCAAAATCAATAGGTGTGTGAAATTGGACAATTCAAGTTCAACGGCAGTTCGTTCCTAATTGGTGTGGTTGGTGTATTCCATACTTCTAGCGATTGTGTTCACTCAAAACTTACCCAATGACTCCTCCCGCCATATTATGATGTTGCCCAAGTTTGGGGCTCAATCCGAAATCAACAGGTGTGAGAAATTGGACAATTCAAGTTCAACGGCAGTTCGTTCCTAATTGGAGTGGTTGGTGTATTCCATACTTCTAGCGACTGGATTTCACTCAAAACTCACTAACGGAATCCTCCCACCATATTATGATGTTGCCCAAGTTTGGGGCTCGATCCGAAATCAATAGGTGTGAGAAATTGGACAATTCAAGTGCAACGGCAATTCGTTCCTAATTGGAGTGGTTGGTGTGTTCCATACTTCTAGCGATTGGATTTCACTCAAAACTCCCCAAATGACTCCTAACACCATATTATAATGTTGCCCATGTTTGGGGCTCGATCCGAAATCAATAGGTGTGAGAAATTGGACAATTCAAGTTCAACGACAGTTTGTTCCGAATTGGAGTGGTTGATGTATTCCATACTTCTAGCGATTGGATTTCACTCAAAACTCACCAAATGACTCCTGACACCATATTATGATGTTGCCCAAGTTTGGGGCTCGATCCGAAATCAATAGGTGTGAGAAATTGGACAATTCAAGTTCAACGGCAGTTCGTTCCTAATTGGAGTGGTTGGTGTATTCCATACCTCCCGCGATTGGATTTCTCTCAAAACTCAACAAATGACTCCTCCCACCATATTATGATGTTGCCCAAGTTTGGGGCTCGATCCGAAATCAATAGGTGTGAGAAATTGGACAATTCAAGTTCAACGGCAGTTCGTTCCTAATTGGAGTGGTTGATGTATTCCATACCTCTAGCGATTGGATTTCTCTCAAAACTCACCAAATGACTCATCCCACCATATTATGATGTTGCCCAAGTTTGGGGCTCGATCCGAAATCAATAGGTGTGAGAAATTGGACAATTCAAGTTCAACGGTAGTTCGTTCCTAATTGGAGTGGTTGGTGTATTCCATACTTCTAGCGACTGGATTTCACTCAAAACTCACCAACGGAATCCTCCCACCATATTATGATGTTGCCCAAGTTTGGGGCTCTATCCGAAATCAATAGGTGTGAGAAATTGGACAATTCAAGTGCAACGGCAATTCGTTCCTAATTGGAGTGGTTGGTGTATTCCATACTTCTAGCGATTGGATTTCACTCAAAACTCCCCAAATGACTCCTAACACCATATTATAATGTTGCCCAAGTTTGGGGCTCGATCCGAAATCAATAGGTGTGAGAAATTGGACAATTCAAGTTCAACGGCAGTTCGTTCCTAATTGGAGTGGTTGATGTATTCCATACTTGTAGCGATTGGATTTCACTCAAAACTCACTAAATGACTCATGACACCATATTATGATGTTGCCCAAGTTTGGGGCTCGATCCGAAATCAATAGGTGTGAGAAATTGGACAATTCAAGTTCAATGGCAGTTCGTTCCTAATTGGAGTGGTTGGTGTATTCCATACCTCTAGCGATTGGATTTCTCTCAAAACTCACAAAATGACTCCTCCCACCATATTATGATGTTGCCCAAGTTTGGGGCTCGATCCGAAATCAATTGGTGTGAGAAATTGGACAATTCAAGTTCAACGGCAGTTCGTTCCTAATTGGAATGGTTGGTGTATTCCATACTTCTAGCGATTGGATTTCACTCAAACTCACCAAATGACTCCTCCCACCATATTATGTTGTTGCCCAAGTTTTGGGCTCGATCCGAACTCAATAGGTGTGAGAAATTGGACAATTCAAGTTCAACGGCAGTTTGTTCCTAATTGGCGTGGTTGGTGTATTCCATACTTCTAGCGATTGGATTTCCCCCAAAACTCACCAAATGACTTCTCCCACCATATTGTCATGTTGCCCAAGTCTTTGGATCAATCGGAAATCAATAGGTGTGAGAAATTGGAGAATTGAAGTTCAACGGCAGTTCTTGGAAATTGGAGTGGTTGGTGTATTCCATACTTCTGGCGATTGGATTTCACTCAAAACTCACCAAATGAGTCCTCCCACCATATTATGATGTTGCCCAAGTTTTGGGCACGATCCGAAATCAATAGGTGTGAGAAATTGGACAATTCAAGTTCAACGGCAGTTCGTTCCTAATTGGAGTGGTTGGTGTATTCCATACTTCTAGCGACTGGATTTCACTCAAAACTCACCAAATGACTCCTAACACCATATTATGATGTTGCCCAAGTTTGGGGCTCGATCCGAAATCAATAGGTGTGAGAAATTGGACAATTCAAGTTCAACGGCAGTTCGTTCCTAATTGGAGTGGTTGGTGTATTCCATACTTCTAGCGATTGGATTTCACTCAAACCTCACCAAACGACACCTCCCACCATATTATGTTGTTGCCCAAGTTTGGGGCTCGATCCGAAATCAATAGGTGTGAGAAATTGGACAATTCAAGTTCAACGGCAGTTCGTTCCTAATTGGAGTGGTTGGTGTATTCCATACTTCTAGCGATTGGATTTGACTCCAAACTCACCAAATGACTCCTCCCACCATATTATGTTGTTGCCCAAGTTTTGGGCTCGATCCGAACACAATAGGTGTGAGAAATTGGACAATTCAAGTTCAACGGCAGTTCGTTCCTAATTGGCGTGGTTGTTGTATTCCATACTTCTAGCGATTGGATTTCCCCCAAAACTCACCAAATGACTTCTCCCACCATATTATCATGTTGCCCAAGTTTTTGGCTCAATCGGAAATGAATAGGTGTGAGAAATTGGACAATTCAAGTTCAACGGCAGTTCGTGGAAATTGAAGTGGTTGGTGTATTCCATACTTCTGGCAATTGGATTTCACCCAAAACTCCCCAAATGACTCCTCCCACCATATTATGATGTTGCCCAAGTTTTGGGCTCGATCTGAAATCAATAGGCGTGAGAAATTGGACAATTCAAGTTCAACGGCAGTTCTTTCCTAATTGGAGTGGTTGGTGTATTCCATACTTCTAGCAATTGGATTTCACTCAAAACTCACCAAATGACTCCTCCCACCATATTATGATGTTGCCCAGGTTTTGGGCTCGATCCAAAATCAATAGGTGTGAGAAATTGGACAATTCAAGTTCAACGGCAGTTCGTCCCTAATTGGGGTGGTTGGTGTATTCCATACTTCTAGCGATTGGATTTCACTCAAAACTCACCAAATGACTCCTCCCACCATATTATGATGTTGCCCAAGTTTGGGGCTCTATCCGAAATCAATAGGTATGAGAAATTGGACAATTCAAGTTCAACGGCAGTTCGTTCCTAATTGGAGTGGTTGGTGTATTCCATACTTCTAGCGATTGGATTTCACTCAAAACTCACAAAATGACTCCTCCCACCATATTATGACGTTGCCCAAGTTTTGGGCTTGATACGAAATCAATCGGTGTGAGAAATTAGTCAATTCAAGTTCAACGGTAGTTCGTTCCTAATTGGAGTGGTTGGTGTATTCCATACTTCTAGCGATTGGATTTCACTCAAAACTCACCAAATGACTTCTCCCACCATATTATGATGTTGCCCAAGTTTTGGGCTCGATCCGAAATCAATAGGTGTGAGAAATTGGACAATTCAAGTTCAACGACAGTTCGTTCCTAATTGGAGTGGTCGGTGTATTCCACACTTCTAGCGATTGGATTTCACTCAAAACTCACCAAATGACTCCCCCCACCATATTATGAAGTTGCCCAAGTTTTGGGCTCGATCCGAAATCAAAAGGTATGAGAAATTGGACAATTCAAGTTCAACGGCAGTTCGTTCCTAATTGGAGTGGTTCGTGTATTCCATACTTCTAGCGATTGGATTTCACTCAAAACTCACCAAATGACTCCTCCCACCATATTATGACGTTGCCCAAGTTTTGGGCTCGATACGAAATCAATAGGTGTGAGAAATTGGACAATTCAAGTTCAACGGCAGTTCGTTCCTAATTGGAATGGTTGGTGTATTCCATACTTCTAGCGATTGGATTTCACTCAAACTCACCAAGTGACTCCTCCCACCATATTATGAGGTTGCCTAAGTTTTGGGCTCGATCCGAAATAAATAGGTGTTAGAAATTGGACAAATCAAGTTCAACGGCAGTTCGTTCCTAATTGGAGTGGTTGGTGTATTCCATACTTGTAGTGATTGGATTTCACTCAAAACTCACAAAATGACTCCTCCCACCATATTATGATGTTGCCCAAGTTTTGGGCTCGATCCGAAATCAATAGGTGTGAGAAATTTTACAATTCAAGTTCGACGGCAGTTCATTCCTAATTGGAGTGGTTGGCGTATTCCATACTTCTAGCGATTGGATTTCACTCAAAACTCACCAAATGACTCCTCCCACCATATTATGATGTTGCCCAAGTTTTGGGCTCGATCCGATATCAATAGGTGTTCAGAATTGGACAATTCAAGTTCAACGGCTGTTCGTTCCTAATTGGAGTGGTTGGTGTATTCCATACTTCTAGCGATTGGATTTCACTCAAAACTCACCAAATGACACCTCCCACCATATTATGATGTTGCCCAAGTTTTGGGCTCGATCCGAAATCAATAGGTGTTCGAAATTGGACAATTCAAGTTCAACGGCAGTTCATTCCTAATTGGAGTGGTTGGTGTATTCCATACTTCTAGCGACTGGATTTCACTCAAAACTCACCAAATGACTCCTCCCACCATATTATGATGTTGCCCAAGTTTTGGGCTCGATCAATCCGAAATCAATAGGTGTGAGAAATTGGACAATTCAAGTTCAACGGCAGTTCGTTCCTAATTGGAGTGGTTGGTGTATTCCATACTTCTAGCGATTGGATTTCACTCAAAACTCACCAAATGACTCCTCCCACCATATTATGATGTTGCCCAAGTTTTGGGCTCGATCCGATATCAATAGGTGTTCAGAATTGGACAATTCAAGTTCAACGGCAGTTCGTTCCTAATTGGAGTGGTTGGTGTATTCCATACTTCTAGCGATTGGATTTCTCTCAAAACTCACCAAATGACACCTCCCACCATATTATGATGTTGCCCAAGTTTTGGGCTCGATCCGAAATCAATAGGTGTTCGAAATTGGACAATTCAAGTTCAACGGCAGTTCGTTCCTAATTGGAGTGGTTGGTGTATTCCATACTTCTAGCGATTGGATTTCACTCAAACTCACCAAGTGACTCCTCCCACCATATTATGAGGTTGCCTAAGTTTTGGGCTCGATCCGAAATAAATAGGTGTTAGAAATTGGACAAATCAAGTTCAACGGCAGTTCGTTCCTAATTGGAGTGGTTGGTGTATTCCATACTTGTAGTGATTGGATTTCACTCAAAACTCACAAAATGACTCCTCCCACCATATTATGATGTTGCCCAAGTTTTGGGCTCGATCCGAAATCAATAGGTGTGAGAAATTTTACAATTCAAGTTCGACGGCAGTTCATTCCTAATTGGAGTGGTTGGCGTATTCCATACTTCTAGCGATTGGATTTCACTCAAAACTCACCAAATGACTCCTCCCACCATATTATGATGTTGCCCAAGTTTGGAGCTCGATTCGAAATCAATAGCTGTGAGAAATTGGACAATTCAAGTTCAGCGGCAGTTCGTTCCTAATTGGAGTGGTTGGTGTATTCCATACTTCTAGCGATTGGATTTCACCCAAAACTCACCAAATGACCCCTCCGACCATATTATCATGTTGCCCAGGTTTTGGGCTCGATCCGAAATCAATAGGTTTGAGAAATTGGACAATTCAAGTTCAACGGCAGTTCGTTCCTAATTGGAGGGGTTGGTGTAGTCCATACTTCTAGCTAATTGATTTCACTCAAAACTCACCAAATGACTCCTCCCACCATATTATGATGTTGCCCAAGTTTTGTGATCGATCTGAAATCAATAGGTGTGAGAAATTCGACAATTCAAGTTCAACGGCAATTCGTTCCTAATTGGAGTGTTTGGTGTATTCCATACTTCTAGCTGTTGGATTTCACCCAAAACTCACTAAATCTCCCCTCCCACCATATTATGATGTTGCCCAAGTTTTAGGCTCAATCCGAAATCAATAGGTGTTCCAAATTGGACAATTCAAGTTCAACGGCAATTCGTTCCTAACTGGAGTGGTTGGTGTATTCCATACTTCTAGCGATTGGATTTCACTAAAAACTCACCAAAAGACTTCTCCCACCATATTATGATGTTGCCCAATTTTGGGGCTCGATCCGAAATCAATAGGTGTTCCAAATTGGACAATTCAAGTTCAACGGCTGTTCGTTACAAATTGAAGTGGTTGGTGTATTCCATACTTCTACCTAATGGATTACACTCAAAACTCACCAAATGACTCCTCCCACCTTATTATGATATTGCCCAAGTTTTGGGCTCGATCCGAAATCAATAGGTGTGAGAAATTGGACAATTCAAGTTCAACGGCAGTTCTTTCCTAATTGGAGTGGTTGGTGTATTCCATACTTCTAGCTAATTGATTTCACTCAAAACTCACCAAATGACTCCTCCCACCATATTATGATGTTGCCCAAGTTTTGGGCTTGATCCGAAATCAATAGGCGAGGGAAATTGGACAATTCAAGTTCAATGGCAGTTCGTTCCTAATTGGAGTGGTTGGTGTATTCCATACTTCTACCAAATCAATTTCACTCAAAACTCACCAAATGACTCCTCTAACCTTATTATGAAGTTGCCGAAGTTTTGGACAATTCAAGTTCAACGGCTGTTCGTTCCAAATTGGAGTGGTTGGTGTATTCCATACTTCTAGCGATTGGATTTCACTCAAAACTCACCAAATGACTCCTCCCACCATATTATCATGTTGCACAAGTTTTGGGCTCAATCGGAAACAATAGGTGTGAGAAATTGGACAATTCAAGTTCAACGTCAGTTCGTTCCTAATTGGAGTGGTTGGTGTATTCCATACTTCTAGCGATTGGATTTCACTCAAAACTCACCAAATGACTCCCCCCACCATATTACGAAGTTGCCCAAGTTTTGGGCTCGATCCGAAATCAATAGGTGTGAGAAATTGGACAATTCAAGTTCAACGGCAGTTCGTTCCTAATTGGAGTGGTCGGTGTATTCCACACTTCTAGCGATTGGATTTCACTCAAAACTCACCAAATGACTCCCCCCACCATATTATGAAGTTGCCCAAGTTTTGGGCTCGATCCGAAATCAAAAGTTATGAGAAATTGGACAATTCAAGTTCAACGGCAGTTCATTCCTAATTGGAGTGGTTGGTGTATTCCATACTTCTACCTAATCGATTTCACTCAAAACTCACCAAATGACTCCTCCCACCTTATTATGAAGTTGCCGAAGTTTTGGACAATTCAAGTTCAACGGCAGTTCGTTCCAAATTGGAGTGGTCGGTGTATTCCATACTTCTAGCGATTGGATTTCACTCAAAACTCACCAAATGACCCCTCCCACCATATTATCATGTTGCCCAAGTTTTGGGCTCGATCCGAAATCTGTAGGTGTGAGAAATTGGACAATTCAAGTTCAATGGCAGTTCGTTCCTAATTGGAGTGGTTGGTGTATTCCATACTTCTAGCGATTGGATTTCACTCAAAACTCACCAAATGACTCCTCCCACCATATTATCATGTTGCCCAAGTTTTGGGCTCGATCCGAAATCAATAGGTGTTCCAAATTGGACAATTCAAGTTCAACGGCAGTTCGTTCCTAATTGGAGTGGTTGGTGTATTCCATACTTCTAGCGATTGGATTTCACTCAAAACTCACCAAATGACTCCTCCCACCATATTATGATGTTACACAGGTTTGGGGTTCGATCCGAAATCAATAGGTGTGAGAAATTGGACAATTCAAGTTCGACGGCAGTTCGTTCCTAATTGGAGTCGTTGGTGTATTCCATATTTCTAGCGATTGGATTTCTCTCAAACCTCACCAAATGACTCCTCCCAACATAATATGATGTTGCCCAAGTTTTGGGCTCGATCCGATATCAATAGGTGTTCAAAATTGGACAATTCAAGTTCAACGGCAGTTCGTTCCTAATTGGAGTGGTTGGTGTATTCCACACTTCTAGCGATTGGATTTCACTCAAAACTCACCAAATGACACCTCCCACCATATTCTGATGTTGCCCAAGTTTTGGGCTTGATCCGAAATCAATAGGTGTTCCAAATTGGACAATTCAAGTTCAACGGCAGTTCGTTCCTAATTGGAGTGGTTGGTGTATTCCACACTTCTAGCGATTGGATTTCACTCAAACTCACCAAATGACTCGTCCCACGATATTATGAGGTTGCCAAAGTTTTGGGTTCGATCCGAAATAAATAGGTGTTAGAAATTGGACAAATCAAGTTCAACGGCAGTTCGTTCCTAATTGGAGTGGTTGGTGTATTCCATACGTGTAGTGATTGGATTTCACTCAAAACTCACAAAATGACTCCTCCCACCATATTATTATGTTGCCCAAGTTTTGGGCTCGATCCGAAATCAATAGGTGTGAGAAATTGGACAATTCAAGTTCGACGGCAGTTCGTTCCTAATTGGAGTCGTTGGTGTATTCCATATTTCTAGCGATGGGATTTCTCTCAAAACTCACCAAATGACTCCTCCCAACATAATATGATGTTGCCCAAGTTTTGGGCTCGATCCGATATCAATAGGTGTTCAAAATTGGACAATTCAAGTTCAACGGCAGTTCGTTCCTAATTGGAGTGGTTGGTGTATTCCACACTTCTAGCGATTGGATTTCACTCAAAACTCACCAAATGACACCTCCCACCATATTCTGATGTTGCCCAAGTTTTGGGCTTGATCCGAAATCAATAGGTGTTCCAAATTGGACAATTCAAGTTCAACGGCAGTTCGTTCCTAATTGGAGTGGTTGGTGTATTCCACACTTCTAGCGATTGGATTTCACTCAAACTCACCAAATGACTCCTCCCACGATATTATGAGGTTGCCAAAGTTTTGGGTTCGATCCGAAATAAATAGGTGTTAGAAATTGGACAAATCAAGTTCAACGGCAGTTCGTTCCTAATTGGAGTGGTTGGTGTATTCCATACGTGTAGTGATTGGTTTCACTCAAAACTCACAAAATGACTCCTCCCACCATATTATTATGTTGCCCAAGTTTTGGGCTCGATCCGAAATCAATAGGTGTGAGAAATTTTACAATTCAAGTTCGACGGCAGTTCGTTCCGAATTGGAGTGGTTGGTGTATTCCATACTTCTACCTAATCGATTTCACTCAAAACTCACCAAATGACTCCTCCCACCTTATTATGAAGTTGCCGAAGTTTTGGACAATTCAAGTTCAACGGCAGTTCGTTCCAAATTGGAGTGGTCGGTGTATTCCATACTTCTAGCGATTGGATTTCACTCAAAACTTACCAAATGACCCCTCCCACCATATTATCATGTTGCCCAAGTTTTGGGCTCGATCCGAAATCAGTAGGTGTGAGAAATTGGACAATTCAAGTTCAATGGCAGTTCGTTCCTAATTGGAGTGGTTGGTGTATTCCATACTTCTACCAAATCAATTTCACTCAAAACTCACCAAATGACTCCTCCCACCATATTATCATGTTGCCCAAGTTTTGGGCTCGATCCGAAATCAATAGGTGTTCCAAATTGGACAATTCAAGTTCAACGGCAGTTCGTTCCTAATTGGAGTGGTTGGAGTATTCCATACTTCTAGCGATTGGATTTCACTCAAAACTCACCAAATGACTCCTCCCACCATATTATGATGTTACACAGGTTTGGGGTTCGACCCGAAATCAATAGGTGTGAGAAATTGGACAATTCAAGTTCAACGGCAGTTCGTTCCTAATTGGAGTGGTTGGTGTATTCCATACTTCTAGCGATTGGATTTCACTCAAAACTCACCAAATGACTCCTCCCACCATATTATGATGTTACACAGGTTTGGGGTTCGATCCGAAATCAATAGGTGTGAGAAATTGGACAATTCAAGTTCGACGGCAGTTCGTTCCTAATTGGAGTCGTTGGTGTATTCCATATTTCTAGCGATTGGATTTCTCTCAAACCTCACCAAATGACTCCTCCCAACATAATATGATGTTGCCCAAGTTTTGGGCTCGATCCGATATCAATAGGTGTTCAAAATTGGACAATTCAAGTTCAACGGCAGTTCGTTCCTAATTGGAGTGGTTGGTGTATTCCACACTTCTAGCGATTGGATTTCACTCAAAACTCACCAAATGACACCTCCCACCATATTCTGATGTTGCCCAAGTTTTGGGCTTGATCCGAAATCAATAGGTGTTCCAAATTGGACAATTCAAGTTCAACGGCAGTTCGTTCCTAATTGGAGTGGTTGGTGTATTCCACACTTCTAGCGATTGGATTTCACTCAAACTCACCAAATGACTCGTCCCACGATATTATGAGGTTGCCAAAGTTTTGGGTTCGATCCGAAATAAATAGGTGTTAGAAATTGGACAAATCAAGTTCAACGGCAGTTCGTTCCTAATTGGAGTGGTTGGTGTATTCCATACGTGTAGTGATTGGATTTCACTCAAAACTCACAAAATGACTCCTCCCACCATATTATTATGTTGCCCAAGTTTTGGGCTCGATCCGAAATCAATAGGTGTGAGAAATTGGACAATTCAAGTTCGACGGCAGTTCGTTCCTAATTGGAGTCGTTGGTGTATTCCATATTTCTAGCGATGGGATTTCTCTCAAAACTCACCAAATGACTCCTCCCAACATAATATGATGTTGCCCAAGTTTTGGGCTCGATCCGATATCAATAGGTGTTCAAAATTGGACAATTCAAGTTCAACGGCAGTTCGTTCCTAATTGGAGTGGTTGGTGTATTCCACACTTCTAGCGATTGGATTTCACTCAAAACTCACCAAATGACACCTCCCACCATATTCTGATGTTGCCCAAGTTTTGGGCTTGATCCGAAATCAATAGGTGTTCCAAATTGGACAATTCAAGTTCAACGGCAGTTCGTTCCTAATTGGAGTGGTTGGTGTATTCCACACTTCTAGCGATTGGATTTCACTCAAACTCACCAAATGACTCCTCCCACGATATTATGAGGTTGCCAAAGTTTTGGGTTCGATCCGAAATAAATAGGTGTTAGAAATTGGACAAATCAAGTTCAACGGCAGTTCGTTCCTAATTGGAGTGGTTGGTGTATTCCATACGTGTAGTGATTGGTTTCACTCAAAACTCACAAAATGACTCCTCCCACCATATTATTATGTTGCCCAAGTTTTGGGCTCGATCCGAAATCAATAGGTGTGAGAAATTTTACAATTCAAGTTCGACGGCAGTTCGTTCCGAATTGGAGTGGTTGGTGTATTCCATACTTCTACCTAATCGATTTCACTCAAAACTCACCAAATGACTCCTCCCACCTTATTATGAAGTTGCCGAAGTTTTGGACAATTCAAGTTCAACGGCAGTTCGTTCCAAATTGGAGTGGTCGGTGTATTCCATACTTCTAGCGATTGGATTTCACTCAAAACTTACCAAATGACCCCTCCCACCATATTATCATGTTGCCCAAGTTTTGGGCTCGATCCGAAATCAGTAGGTGTGAGAAATTGGACAATTCAAGTTCAATGGCAGTTCGTTCCTAATTGGAGTGGTTGGTGTATTCCATACTTCTACCAAATCAATTTCACTCAAAACTCACCAAATGACTCCTCCCACCATATTATCATGTTGCCCAAGTTTTGGGCTCGATCCGAAATCAATAGGTGTTCCAAATTGGACAATTCAAGTTCAACGGCAGTTCGTTCCTAATTGGAGTGGTTGGAGTATTCCATACTTCTAGCGATTGGATTTCACTCAAAACTCACCAAATGACTCCTCCCACCATATTATGATGTTACACAGGTTTGGGGTTCGACCCGAAATCAATAGGTGTGAGAAATTGGACAATTCAAGTTCAGCGGCAGTTCGTTCCTAATTGGAGTGCTTGGTGTATTCCATACTTCTAGCGATTGGATTTCACCCAAAACTCACCAAATGACTCCTCCCACCATATTATCTTGTTGCCCAAGTTTTGGGCTCGATCCGAAATCAATAGGTGTGAGAAATTGGACAATTCAAGTTCGACGGCAGTTCGTTCCTAATTGGAGTCGTTGGTGTATTCCATATTTCTAGCGATTGGATTTCTCTCAAAACTCACCAAATGACTCCTCCCAACATAATATGATGTTGCCCAAGTTTTGGGCTCGATCCGAAATCAATAGGTGTGAGAAATTGGACAATTCAAGTTCAATGGCAGTTTGTTCCTAATTGGAGTGGTTGGTGTATTCCATAGTTCTAGCAGTTGGATTTCACTCAAAACTCACCAAATGACTCCTCCCCCCATATTATCATGTTGCCCAAGTTTTCGGCTCGATCCGAAATCAATAGGTGTGAGAAATTGGACAATTCAAGTTCGACGGCAGTTCGTTCCTAATTGGAGTGGTTGGTGTATTCCATGCTTCTAGCGATTGGATTTCTCTCAAAACTCACCAAATGACTCCTCCCACCATATTATGATGTTGCCCAAGTTTTGGGCTCGATCCGAAATCAATAGGTGTGAGAAATTGGACAATTCAAGTTCAACGGCAGTTCGTTCCTAATTGGAGTGGTTGGTGTATTCCATACTTATAGCGATTGGATTTCACCCAAAACTCACCAAATGACTCCTCCCACCATATTATCATGTTGCCCAAGTTTTGGGCTCGAACCGAAATCAATAGGTGTTCCAAATTGGAGAATTCAAGTTCAACGGCTGTTCGTTCCTAATTGGAGTGGTTGGTGTATTCCATACTTCTAGCGATT
The DNA here is from genome assembly GCF_965620075.1 of Prunus avium. Taxonomy (NCBI): domain Eukaryota; kingdom Viridiplantae; phylum Streptophyta; class Magnoliopsida; order Rosales; family Rosaceae; genus Prunus; species Prunus avium. The sequence continues at coordinate 33,450,696 of NC_142284.1, forward strand.
GGATTTCACTCAAAACTCACCAAATGATTCCTCCCACCATATTATGATGTTGCCCAAGATTTGGGCTCGATCCGAAATCAATAGGTGTGAGAAATTGGACAATTCAAGTTCGACGGCAGTTCGTTCCTAATTGGAGTGGTTGGTGTATTCCATACTTCTAGCGATAGGATTTCACTCAAAACTCACCAAATGACTCCTCCCACTATATTATCATGTTGCCCAACTTTTGGGCTCGAGCCGAAATCAATATGTGTGAGAAATTGGACAATATAAGTTCAATGGCAGTTCGTTCCTAATTGGAGTGGTTGGTGTATTCCATACTTCTAGCGATTGGATTTCACTCAAAACTCACCAAATGACTCCTCCCACCATATTATGATGTTGCCCAAGTTTTGTGCTCGATCCGAAATCAATAGGTGTTCCAAATTGGGCAATTCAAGTTCAACGGCAGTTCGTTCCTAATTGGAGTGGTTGGTGTATTCCATATTTCTTGTGATTGGATTTCACTCAAAACTAACCAAATGACTCCTCCCACCGTATTATGATGTTGCCCAAGTTTTGGGCTCGATCTGAAATCAATAGGTGTGAGAAATTGGACAATTCAAGTTCAATGGCAGTTCGTTCCTAATTGGAGTGGTTGGTTGTTAAGCTCATAATTTCATACATATACATGCCGTATTTACTTACTTCTTTTGCTTAGTTTCTTAGATTTCTAAGTTATTTGCCTCCCTTGGTGTGTTTTGTAGGCAAATAGAGCAAGAGAGCATAATTCATGCAATTCAAGCATGTTAAGGCCTAATTTGGATGAATGGATGAAGAGCTTAAAAGACAAACTCATTTTGGCTACAGCCCCTGCCAGTCCAGTTCCGTAGGTCATATTGCAAGCTTTGTTTCAGCAACCTACACAGCTCGGATGAGGCAGCATTCTTCATGAAAGTTGTTCCAATGGGTGTATACTATAATATATCCAACATTCAGCCCCATTGGATAAATATGGAGTCTATTACCTAGCAAACACAGAGCCATACTCAGGATGGATTTTATCAGCGTGCAAAATGAGTTAGCAATTTGTTTTGGCCTTAACTTCCTCCTCCGACCTTGGATTGGCCCAAATGATATATGGCTGGAAAGAAGACATTTTTAACTTCACGTTTGAGTGCTTAAAGTCTTAATTTGCTTAAGTGAAGCCCAATTTGTAAGCCCTTGAAGTTGCTGGTCATGCTGACCTCAGGATGAGCTATTGTTTCTGGTTGGAAGCTTGGTCATGGTGAGCTAGGCATGAGCTATTGTAGCTGGTTGGAAGCTTGGTCATGGTGACATGAAAATGAGCTAGGGCTGCTGGTGGGATTTATTGGTCAAGTGTATCAACCAATTCATATTTTCTAATACAAGTGTTGTATGCATTAGCCATATCAAATTCAGATTTTCACTTCCCCTAGGCCTATAAATAGAGAAGTTCTCTAAGCTTGTAAACACACCCCAAGGGGGGGAAGCTCTCAAACACTTCTCTAGAGCTCCCTTCCCTTCTCTCCCTCAAATTCTCTTAGTTTCTCTTTCTAGTTTTCAATTGTTATAATGAGATCTTTGTGCTGAAATTCTCCTTAAGTTTTTCCAAGTTCTACTTAATTTTCATTGTTATGTAAATTCTTTTCTTTAGTTTCAAGTTTGATTAGTTTCCAAGTTTCAATTATGGTTTTTGTTCTTATTCATTATGCTTATAAGTTAATATGCTAGTTTGAATGATTGATCACCATTTAGGCTTACATGTTAGCTATCTTGGTTTGAATTAAGAGTAGACACCATGCTTTAATTCGAATTGAACTATGAATAGGAAGAGTATGTATGGACATTCAACAACAGGGATTAGATACATACTTGGTTGTTTAAAATGTTCTTCTATGCTTAATGGGTTCCTAATGCTTAATTTTAGGTTAGACAACAAATGATCAAATTAGGGAATTAGGAACACAAGGTTATGACCACACACCATGGCTTAATCATACTTTAGCTAGAATCAATCCATTAATCTAATTGAACTTGGGAACTTATCTGCTTGAGTTAGTTATTTCTTTCTTCCTTGTTTTATTTATTTCCTTTCTTTTTCATTTCTGTTTTGTGTAGGAAAAATGAATTGGATCATTCAATCACCAATCCTCGTGGGATCGACCTCGCACTTACATATGCTATACTACCAAACGGCAGTTCGTTCCTAATTGGAGTGGTTGGTGTATTCCATACTTCTAGCGAATGGATTTCACTCAAAACTCACCAAATGACTCCTCCTACCATATTAATATGTAGCCCAAGTTTTGGGCTCGATCCGAAATCAATAGGTGTGAGAAATTGGACAATTCAAGTTCAACGGCAGTTCGTTCCTAATTGGAGTGGTTGGTGTATTCCATACTTCTAGCGATTGGATTTCACTCAAAACTCACCAAATGACTCCTCCCACCATATTATGATGTTGCCCAAGTTTTGGGCTCGATCTGAAATCGAGAGGTGTGAGAAATTGGACAATTCAAGTTCAACGGCAGTTCGTTCCTAATTGGAGTGGTTAGTTGATTCCATACTTATAGCGATTGGATTTCACTCAAAACTCACCAAATGACTCCTCCCACCATATTATGACGTTGCCCAAGTTTTGGGCTCGATCCGGAATCAATAGGTGTGAGAAATTGGACAATTCAAGTTCAACGGCAGTTCGTTCCTAATTGGAGTTGTTGGTGTATTCCATACTTCTAGCGATTAGATTTCACTCAAAACTAACCAAATGACTCCTCCCACCATATTATGATGTTGCCCAAGTTTGGGGCTCGATCCGAAATCAATAGGTGTGAGAAATTGGACAATTTAAGTTCAACGGCAGTTCGTTCCTAATTGGAGTGGTTAGTGTATTCCATACTTCTAGCGACTGGATTTCACTCAAAACTCACCAAATGACTCCTCCCACCATATTATGATGTTGCCCAAGTTTTGGGCTCGATCCGAAATCAATAGGTGTTCAAAATTGGACAATTCAAGTTCAACGACAGTTTGTTCCTAATTGGAGTGGTTGGTGAATTCCATACTTCTAGCGATTGGATTTCACTCAAAACTCACCAAATGACTCCTCCCACCATATTATGACGTTGCCCGAGTTTTGGGCTCGATCCGAAATCAATAGGTGTGAGAAATTGGACAATTCAAGTTCAACGGCAGTTCGTTCCCAATTGGAGTGGTTGGTGTATTCCATACTTCTAGCGTTTGGATTTCACTCAAAACTCACGAAATGATTCCTCCCACCATATTATGATGTTGCCCAAGATTTGGGCTCGATCCGAAATCAATAGGTGTTCCAAATTGGATAATTCAAGTTCAACGGCAGTTCGTTCGTAATTGGAGTGGTTGGTGTATTCCATAGTTCTAGCGATTGGATTTCACTCAAAACTCACCGAATGACTCCTCCCACCATATTATGGTGTTGCCCAAGTTTTGGGCTCGATCCGAAATCAATAGGTGTGAGAAATTGGACAATTCAAGTTCAACGGCAGTTCGTTCGTAATTGGAGTGGTTGGTGTATTCCATAGTTCTAGCGATTGGATTTCACTCAAAACTCACGAAATGATTCCTCCCACCATATTATGATGTTGCCCAAGATTTGGGCTCGATCCGAAATCAATACGTGTTCCAAATTGGACAATTCAAGTTCAACGGCTGTTCGTTCCTAATTGCAGTGGTTGGTGGCGATTGGATTTCACTCAAAACTCACCAAATGACTCCTCCCACCATATTATGATGTTGCCCAAGTTTTGGGCTCGAACCGAAATCAATAGGTGTTCCAAATTGGACAATTCAAGTTCAACGGCTGTTCGTTCCTAATTGGAGTGGTTGGTGTATTCCATACTTCTAGCGATTGGATTTCACTCAAAACTCACCAAATGACTCCTCCCACCATATTATTATGTTGCCCAAGTTTTGGGCTCGATCCGAAATCAATAGGTGTTCCAAATTGGACAATTCAAGTTCAACGGCAGTTCGTTCGTAATTGGAGTGGTTGGTGTATTCCATAGTTCTAGCGATTGGATTTCACTCAAAACTCACCGAATGACTCCTCCCACCATATTATGATGTTGCCCAAGTTTTGGGCTCGATCCGAAATCAATAGGTGTGAGAAATTGGACAATTCAAGTTCAACGGCAGTTCGTTCCTAATTGGAGTGGTTGGTGTATTCCACACTTCTAGCGATTGGATTTCACTCAAAACTAACCAAATGACTCCTCCCACCATATTATGATGTTGCCCAAGTTTGGGGCTCGATCCGAAATCAATATGTGTGAGAAATTGGACAATTCAAGTTCAACGGCAGTTCGTTCCTAATTGGAGTGGTTAGTGTATTCCAGACTTCTAGCGATTGGATTTCACTCAAAACTCACCAAATGACTCCTCCCACCATATTATGTTGCTGCCCAAGTTTTGGGCTCGATCCGAAATCAATAGGTGTTCCAAATTGGACAATTCAAGTTCAACGGTAGTTCGTTCCTACTTGGAGTGGTTGGTGTATTCCTTACTTCTAGCGATTGTATTTCACTCAAAACTCCCCAAATGACTCCTCCCACCATATTATGATGTTGCCCAAGTTTTGGGCTCGATCCGAAATCCATAGGTGTTCCAAATTGGACAATTCAAGTTCAACGGCAGTTCGTTCCTAATTGGAGTGGTTGGTGTATTCCATACTTCTAGCGGTTGGATTTCACTCAAAACTCACCAAATGACTCGTCCCACCATATTATGTTGTTGCCCAAGTTTTGGGCTCGATCCGAAATCAATAGGTGTTCGAAATTGGACAATTCAAGTTCAACGGCAGTTCGTTCCTAATTGGAGTGGTTGGTGTATTCCATACTTCTAGCGTTTGGATTTCACTCAAAACTCACCAAATGACTCCGCCCACCATATTATGATGTTGCCCAAGTTTTGGGATCGATCCAAAATCAATAGGTGTGAGAAATTGGTCAATTCAATTCCAACGGCATTTCGTTCCTAATTGGAGTGGTTGGTGTATTCCATACTTCTAGCGATTGGATTTCCCTCAAAACTCACCAAATGGCTCCTCCCACCATATTATGATGTTGCCCAAGTTTTGGGCACGATCCGAAATCAATAGGTGTTCCAAATTGGACAATTTAAGTTCAACGGCAGTTCGTTCCTAATTGGAGTGGTTGGTGTATTCCATACTTCTAGCGATTGGATTTCACTCAAAACTCACCAAATCACTCCTCCCACCATATTATGATGTTGCCCAAGTTTGGGGCTCGATCCGAAATCAATAGGTGTGAGAAATTGGACAATTCAAGTTCAACGGCAGTTCGTTACTAATTGGAGTGGTTGGTGTATTCCATACTTCTAGCGATTGGATTTCACTCAAAACTCACCAAATGACTCCTCCCACCATATTATGTTGTTGCCCAAGTTTTGGGCTCGATCCGAAATCAATAGGTGTTCGAAATTGGACAATTCCAGTTCAACGGCAGTTCGTTCCTAATTGGAGTGGTTGGTGTATTCCATACTTCTAGCGTTTGGATTTCACTCAAAACTCACCAAATGACTCCGCCCACCATATTATGATGTTGCCCAAGTTTTGGGATCGATCCAAAATCAATAGGTGTGAGAAATTGGTCAATTCAATTTCAACGGCAGTTCGTTCCTAATTGGAGTGGTTGGTGTATTCCATACTTCTAGCGATTGGATTTCACTCAAAACTCACCCAATGACTCCTCCCACCATATTATGATGTTGCCCAAGTTTGGGGCTCGATCCGAAATCAGTAGGTGTGAGAAATTGGACAATTCAAGTTCAACGGCAGTTCGTTACTAATTGGAGTGGTTAGTGTATTCCATACTTCTAGCGATTGGATTTCACTCAAAACTCACCAAATGACTCCGCCCACCATATTATGTTGTTGCCCAAGTTTTGGGCTCTATCCGAAATCAATAGGTGTGAGAAATTGGACAATTCAAGTTGAACGGCAGTTCGTTCCAAATTGGAGTGGTTGGTGTATTCCATACTTCTATCGATTGGATTTCACCTAAAACTCACCAAATGACTCCTCCCACCATATTATGATGTTGCCCAAGTTTTGGGCTCGATCCGAAATCAATAGGTGTGAGAAATTGGACAATTCAAGTTCAACGGCAGTTCGTTCCTAATTGGAGTGGTTGGTGTGTTCCATACTTCTAGCGAATGGATTTCACTCAAAACTCACCAAATGACTCCTCCCACCATATTATGATGTTGCCCAAGTTTGGGGCTCGATTCGAAATCAAAAGGTGTGAGAAATTGGACAATTCAAGTTCAACGGCAGTTCGTTACTAATTGGAGTGGTTAGTTTATTCCATACTTCTAGCGATTGGATTTCACTCAAAACTCACCAAATGACTCCACCCACCATATTATGATGTTGCCCAAGTTTTGGGCTCGATCCGAAATCAATAGGTGTGAGAAATTGGACAATTCAAGTTCAACGGCAGTTCGTTCCAAATTGGAGTGGTTGGTGTATTCCATACTTCTATCGATTGGATTTTACCCAAAACTCACCAAATGACTCCTCCCACCATATTATGATTTTGCCCAAGTTTTGGGCTCGATCCGAAATCAATAGGTGTGAGAAATTGGACAATTCAAGTTCAACGGCAGTTCGTTCATAATTGGAGTGGTTGGTGTATTCCATACTTCTAGCGAATGGATTTCACTCAAAACTCACCAAATGACTCCTCCCACCATATTATGATGTTCCCCAAGTTTTGGGCTCAATCCGAAATCAATAGGTGTTCCAAATTGGAGAATTCAAGTTCAACGGCAGTTCGTTCCTAATTCGAGTGGTTGGTGTATTCCATACTTCTAGCAGTTGGATTTCACTCAAAACTCACCAAATGACTCCTCCCCCCATATTATCATGTTGCCCAAGTTTTCGGCTCGATCCGAAATCAATAGGTGTGAGAAATTGGACAATTCAAGTTCGACGGCAGTTCGTTCCTAATTGGAGTGGTTGGTGTATTCCATGCTTCAAGCGATTGGATTTCTCTCAAAACTCACCAAATGACTCCTCCCACCATATTATGACGTTGCCCAAGTTTTGGGCTCGATCCGAAATCAATAGGTGTTCCAAATTGGACAATTCAAGTTCAACGGCAGTTCGTTCCTAATTGGAGTGGTTGGTGTATTCCATAGTTCTAGCGATTGGATTTCACTCAAAACTCACCAAATGACTCCTCCCACCATATTATGATGTTGCCCAAGTTTTGGGCTCGATCCGAAATCAATCGGTGTTCAAAATTGGACAATTCAAGTTCAACGGCAGTTCGTTCCTAATTGGAGTGGTTGGTGAATTCCATACTTCTAGCGATTGGATTTCACTCAAAACTAACCAAATGACTCCTCCCACCATATTATGATGTTGCCCAAGTTTTGGGCTCGATCCGAAATCAATAGGTGTGAGAAATTGGACAATTCAAGTTCAACGGCAGTTCGTTCCTAATTGGAGTGGTTGGTGTATTCCATACTTCTAGCGATTGGATTTCACTCAAAAGTAACCAAATGACTCCTCCCACCATATTATGATGTTGCCCAAGTTTGGGGCTCGATCCGAAATCAATAGGTGTTCAAAATTGGACAATTCAAGTTCAACGGAAGTTCGTTCCTAATTGGAGTGGTTGGTGTATTCCATACTTCTAGCGATTGGATTTCAATCAAAACTCACCAAATGACTCCTCCCACCATATTATGATGTTGCCCAAGTTTTGGGCTCGATCCGAAATCAATAGGTGTGAGAAATTGGACAATTCAAGTTGAACGGCAGTTCGTTCCAAATTGGAGTGGTTGGTGTATTCCATACTTCTATCGATTGGATTTAAATCAAAACTCACCAAATGACTCCTCCCACCTTATTATGATGTTGCCCAAGTTTTGGGCTCGATCCGAAATCAATAGGTGTGAGAAATTGGACAATTCAAGTTCAACGGCAGTTCGTTCCTAATTGGAGTGGTTGGTGTATTCCATACTTCTAGCGATAGGATTTCACTCAAAACGCACCAAATGACTCCTCCCACCATATTATGATGTTGCCCAAGTTTTGGGATCGATCCGAAATTAATAGGTGTGAGAAATTGGACAATTCAAGTTCAACGGCAGTTCGTTCCTAATTGGAGTGGTTGGTGTATTCCAAACTTCTAGCGATTGGATTTCACTCAAAACTCACCAAATGACTCCTCCCACCATATTATGATGTTGTCCAAGTTTTGGGCTCGATCCGAAATCAATAGGTGTTCCAAATTGGACAATTCAAGTTCAACGGCAGTTCGTTCCTAATTGGAGTGGTTGGTGTATTACATACTTCTAGCATTTGGATTTCACTCAAAACTCACCAAATGACTCCTCCCACCACATTATGATGTTGCCCAAGTTTTGGGCTCGATCCGAAATCAATAGGTGTTCCAAATTGGTCAATTCAATTTCAACGGCATGTCGTTCCTAATTGGAGTGGTTGGTGTATTCCATACTTCTAGCGATTGGATTTCACTCAAAACCCGCCAAATGACTCCTCCCACCATATTATGATGTTGCCCAAGTTTGGGGCTCGATCCGAAATCAATAGGTGTGAGAAATTGGACAATTCAAGTTCAACGGCAGTTCGTTACTAATTGGAGTGGTTAGTATATTCCATACTTCTAGCGATTGGATTTCACTCAAAACTCACCGAATGACTCCTCCCACCATATTATGTTGTTGCCCAAGTTGTGGGCTCGATCCGAAATCAATAGGTGTTCCAAATTGGACAATTCAAGTTCAACGGCAGTTCGTTCCTAATTGGAGTGGTTGGTGTATTCCATACTTCTAGCGATTGGATTTCACTCAAAACTCACCAAATGACTCCTCCCACCATATTATGTTGTTGCCCAGGTTGTGGGCTCGATCCGAAATCAATAGGTGTTCCAAATTGGACAATTCAAGTTCAACGGCAGTTCGTTCCTAATTGGAGTGGTTGGTGTATTCCATACTTTTAGCGATTGGATTTCACTCAAAACTCACCAAATGACTCCTCCCACCATATTATGATGTTGCCCAAGGTTTGGGCTCGATCCGAAATCAATAGGTGTTCCAAATTGGACAATTCATGTTCAACGGCAGTTCGTTCCTAATTGGAGTGGTTGGTGTATTCCATACTTCTAGCGATTGGATTTCACTCAAAACTCACCAAATGACTCGTCCCACCATATTATGATGTTGCCCAAGTTTTGGGCTCGATCCGAAATCAATAGGTGTGAGAAATTGGACAATTCAAGTTCAACGGCAGTTCGTTCCTAATTGGAGTGGTTGGTGTATTCCATACTTCTAGCGATTGGATTTCAATCAAAACTCACCAAATGACTCCTCCCACCATGTTATGATGTTGCCCAAGTTTGGGGCTCGATCCGAAATCAATAGGTGTGAGAAATTGGACAATTCAAGTTCAACGGCAGTTCGTTCCTAATTGGAGTGGTTGGTGTATTCCATACTTCTAGCAATTGGATTTCACTCAAAACTCACCAAATGACTCCTCCCACCATATTATGATGTTGCCCAAGTTTTGGGCTCGATCTGAAATCAATAGGTGTGAGAAATTGGACAATTCAAGTTCAACGGCAGTTCGTTCCTGATTGGAGTGGTTGGTGTATTCCAAACTTCTAGCGATTGGATTTCACTCAAAACTCACCAAATGACTCCTCCCACCATATTATGATGTTGCCCATGTTTTGGGCTCGATCCGAAATCAATAGGTGTTCCAAATTGAACAATTCAAGTTCAACGGCAGTTCGTTCCTAATTGGAGTGGTTGGTGTATTCCATACTTCTAGCGTTTGGATTTCACTCAAAACTCACCAAATGACTCCTCCCACCATATTATGATGTTGCCCAAGTTTTGGGCTCGATCCGAAATCAATAGGTGTTCCAAATTGGACAATTCAAGTTCAACGGCAGTTCGTTCCTAATTGGAGTGGTTGGTGTATTCCATACTTCTATCGATTGGATTTCACTCAAAACTCACCAAATGACTCCTCCCACCATATTATGATGTTGCCCAAGTTTTGGGCTCGATCCGAAATCAATAGGTGTGAGAAATTGGACAATTCAACTTCAACGACAGTTCGTTCCTAATTGGAGTGGTTGGTGTATTCCATACTTCTAGCCATTGGATTTCACTCAAAACTCACCAAATGACTCCTCCCACCATATTATGATGTTGCCCATGTTTTGGGCTCGATCCGAAATCAATAGGTGTTCCAAATTGGACAATTCAAGTTCAACGGCAGTTCGTTCCTAATTGGAGTGGTTGGTGTATTCCAAACTTCTAGCAATTGGATTTCACTCAAAACTCACCAAATGACTCCTCCCACCATGTTATGATGTTGCCCATGTTTTGGGCTCGATCCGAAATCAATAGGTGTTCCAAATTGGACAATTCAAGTTCAACGGCAGTTCGTTCCTAATTGGAGTGGTTGGTGTATTCCATACTTTTAGCGATTGGATTTCACTCAAAACTCACCAAATGACTCCTCCCACCATATTATGATGTTGCCCAAGGTTTGGGCTCGATCCGAAATCAATAGGTGTTCCAAATTGGACAATTCATGTTCAACGGCAGTTCGTTCCTAATTGGAGTGGTTGGTGTATTCCATACTTCTAGCGATTGGATTTCACTCAAAACTCACCAAATGACTCCTCCCACCATATTATGATGTTGCCCATGTTTTGGGCTCGATCCGAAATCAATAGGTGTTCAAAATTGGACAATTCAAGTTCAACGGCAGTTCGTTCCTTATTGGACTGGTTGGTGTATTCCATACTTCTAGCGAGTGGATTTCACTCAAAACTCACCAAATGACTCCTACCACCATATTATGATGTTGCCCAAGTTTTGGGCTCGATCTGAAATCAATGGGTGTGAGAAATTGGACAATTCAAGTTCAACGGCAGTTCGTTCCTAATTGGAGTGGTTGGTGTATTCCATACTTCTAGCGATTGGATTTCAATCAAAACTCACCAAATGACTCCTCCCACCATGTTATGATGTTGCCCAAGTTTGGGGCTCGATCCGAAATCAATAGGTGTGAGAAATTGGACAATTCAAGTTCAACGGCAGTTCGTTCCTAATTGGAGTGGTTGGTGTATTCCATACTTCTAGCGATTGGATTTCACTCAAAACTCACCAAATGACTCCTCCCACCATATTATGATGTTGCCCATGTTTTGGGCTCGATCCGAAATCAATAGGTGTTCCAAATTGAACAATTCAAGTTCAACGGCAGTTCGTTCCTAATTGGAGTGGTTGGTGTATTCCATACTTCTAGCGTTTGGATTTCACTCAAAACTCACCAAATGACTCCTCCCACCATATTATGATGTTGCCCAAGTTTTGGGCTCGATCCGAAATCAATAGGTGTTCCAAATTGGACAATTCAAGTTCAACGGCAGTTCGTTCCTAATTGGAGTGGTTGGTGTATTCCATACTTCTATAGATTGGATTTCACTCAAAACTCACCAAATGACTCCTCCCACCATATTATGATGTTGCCCAAGTTTTGGGCTCGATCCGAAATCAATAGGTGTGAGAAATTGGACAATTCAACTTCAACGACAGTTCGTTCCTAATTGCTGTGGTTGGTGTATTCCATACTTCTAGCCATTGGATTTCACTCAAAACTCACCAAATGACTCCTCCCACCATATTATGATGTTGCCCATGTTTTGGGCTCGATCCGAAATCAATAGGTGTTCCAAATTGGACAATTCAAGTTCAACGGCAGTTCGTTCCTAATTGCAGTGGTTGGTGTATTCCATACTTCTAGCGTTTCGATTTCACTCAAAACTCACCAAATGACTCCTCCCACCATATTATGATGTTGCCCAAGTTTTGGGCTCGATCCGAAATCAATAGGTGTTCCAAATTGGACAATTCAAGTTCAACGGCAGTTCGTTCCTAATTGGAGTGGTTGGTGTATTCCATACTTCTAGCGTTTCGATTTCACTCAAAACTCACCAAATGACTCCTCCCACCATATTATGATGTTGCCCATGTTTTGGGCTCGATCCGAAATCAATAGGTGTTCCAAATTGGACAATTCAAGTTCAACGGCAGTTCGTTCCTAATTGCAGTGGTTGGTGTATTCCATACTTCTAGCGTTTCGATTTCACTCAAAACTCACCAAATGACTCCTCCCACCATATTATGATGTTGCCCATGTTTTGGGCTCGATCCGAAATCAATAGGTGTTCCAAATTGAACAATTCAAGTTCAACGGCAGTTCGTTCCTAATTGCAGTGGTTGGTGTATTCCATACTTCTAGCGTTTCGATTTCACTCAAAACTCACCAAATGACTCCTCCCACCATATTATGATGTTGCCCAAGTTTTGGGCTCGATCCGAAATCAATAGGTGTGAGAAATTGGACAATTCAAGTTCAACGGCAGTTCGTTCCTAATTGGAGTGGTTGGTGTATTCCAAACTTCTAGCGATTGGATTTCACTCAAAACTCACCAAATGACTCCTCCCACCATATTATGATGTTGCCCATGTTTTGGGCTCGATCCGAAATCAATAGGTGTTCCAAATTGAACAATTCAAGTTCAACGGCAGTTCGTTCCTAATTGCAGTGGTTGGTGTATTCCATACTTCTAGCGTTTCGATTTCACTCAAAACTCACCAAATGACTCCTCCCACCATATTATGATGTTGCCCAAGTTTTGGGCTCGATCCGAAATCAATAGGTGTCCAAATTGGACAATTCAAGTTCAACGGCAGTTCGTTCCTAATTGCAGTGGTTGGTGTATTCCATACTTCTAGCGTTTCGATTTCACTCAAAACTCACCAAATGACTCCTCCCACCATATTATGATGTTGCCCAAGTTTTGGGCTCGATCCGAAATCAATAGGTGTTCCAAATTGGACAATTCAAGTTCAACGGCAGTTCGTTCCTAATTGGAGTGGTTGGTGTATTCCATACTTCTAGCGATTGGATTTCACTCAAAACTCACCAAATGACTCCTCCCACCATATTATGATGTTGCCCAAGTTTTGGGCTCGATCCGAAATCAATAGGTGTGAGAAATTGGACAATTCAAGTTCAACGGCAGTTCGTTCCTAATTGGAGTGGTTGGTGTATTCCAAACTTCTAGCGATTGGATTTCACTCAAAACTCACCAAATGACTCCTCCCACCATATTATGATGTTGCCCATGTTTTGGGCTCGATCCGAAATCAATAGGTGTTCCAAATTGAACAATTCAAGTTCAACGGCAGTTCGTTCCTAATTGCAGTGGTTGGTGTATTCCATACTTCTAGCGTTTCGATTTCACTCAAAACTCACCAAATGACTCCTCCCACCATATTATGATGTTGCCCAAGTTTTGGGCTCGATCCGAAATCAATAGGTGTCCAAATTGGACAATTCAAGTTCAACGGCAGTTCGTTCCTAATTGGAGTGGTTGGTGTATTCCATACTTCTAGCGATTGGATTTCACTCAAAACTCACCAAATGACTCCTCCCACCATATTATGATGTTGCAGAAGTTTTGGGATCGATCCGAAATCAATAGGTGTGAGAAGTGGGTCAATTCAATTTCAACTGCATGTCGTTCCTAATTGGGGTGGTTGGTGTATTCCATACTTCTTGCGATTGGATTTCACTCAAAACTCACCAAATGACTCCTCCCACCATATTATGATGTTGCCCAAGTTTTGGGCTCGATCCGAAATCAATAGGTGTTCCAAATTGGACAATTCAAGTTCAACGGCAGTTCGTTCCTAATTGGAGTGGTTGGTGTATTCCATACTTCTAGCGATTGGATTTCACTCAAAACTCACCAAATGACTCCTCCCACCATATTATGATGTTGCCCAAGTTTTGGGCTCGATCCGAAATCAATAGGTGTTCAAAATGGGACAATTCAAGTTCAACGGCAGTTCATTCCTAATTGGAGTGGTTGGTGAATTCCATACTTCTAGCGATTGAATTTCACTCAAAACTCACCAAATGACTCCTCCCACCATATTATAACGTTGCCCAAGTTTGGGGCTCGATCCGAAATCAATAGGTGTTCCAAATTGGACAATTCACGTTCAACGGCAGTTCGTTCCTAATTGGAGTGGTTGGTGTATTCCATACTTCTAGCGTTTGGATTTCACTCAAAACTCACCAAATGACTACTCCCACCATATTATGATGTTGCCCAAGTTTTGGGATCGATCCGAAATCAATAGGTGTGAGAAATTGGTCAATTCAATTTCAACGGCATTTCGTTCCTAATTGGAGGGGTTGGTGTATTCCATACTTCTAGCGATTGGATTTCTCTCAAAACTCACCAAATGACTCCTCCCACCATATTATAATGTTGCCCAAGTTTTGGGCTCGATCCGAAATCAATAGGTGTTCAAAATTGGACAATTCAAGTTCAACGGCAGTTCGTTCCTAATTGGAGTGGTTGGTGTATTCCATACTTCTAGCGATTGGATTTTACTCAAAACGAACCAAACGACTCCTCCCACCATATTATGATGTTGCCCGAGTTTTGGGCTCGATCCGAAATCAATAGGTGCGAGAAATTGGACAATTCAAGTTCAATGGCAGTTCGTTCCTAATTGGAGGGGTTGGTGTATTCCATACTTCTAGCGATTGGATTTCACTCAAAACTCACCAAATGACTCCTCCCACCATATTATGATGTTGCCCAAGTTTTGGGCTCGATCCGAAATCAATAGGTGTTCCAAATTGGACAATTCAAGTTCAACGGCAGTTCGTTCCTAATTGGAGTGGTTGGTGTATTCCATACTTCTAGCGATTGGATTTCACTCAAAACTCACCAAATGACTCCTCCCACCATATTATGATGTTGCCCAAGTTTTGGGCTCGATCCGAAATCAATAGGTGTTCCAAATTGGACAATTCAAGGTCAACGGCAGTTCGTTCCTAATTGGAGTGGTTGGTGTATTCCATACTTCTAGCGATTGGATTTCACTCAAAACTCACCAAATGACTCCTCCCACCATATTATGATGTTGCCCAAGTTTTGGGCTCGATCCGAAATCAATACGTGTGAGAAATTGGTCAATTCAAATTGAATGGCAGTTCGTTCCTAATTGGAGTGGTTGGTGTATTCCATACTTCTAGCGATTGGATTTCACTGAAAACTCACCAAATGACTCCTCCCACCATATTATGATGTTGACCAAGTTTTGGGCTCGATCCGAAATCAACAGGTGTTCCAAATTGGACAATTCAAGTTCAACGGCAGTTGGTTCCTAATTGGAGTGGTTGGTGTATTCCATACTTCTAGCGATTGGATTTTACTCAAAACTCACCAAATGACTCCCCCCACCACATTATGATGTTGCCCAAGTTTTGGGCTCGATCCGAAATCAATAGGTGTTCCAAATTGGACAATTCAAGTTCAACGGCAGTTTGTTCCTAATTGGAGTGGTTGGTGTATTCCATACTTCTAGCGTTTCAATTTCACTCAAAACTCACCAAATGACTCCTCCCACCGTATTATGATGTTGCCCAAGTTTTGGGCTCGATCCGAAATCAGTAGGTGTGAGAAATTGGACAATTCAAGTTCAACGGCAGTTCATTCCTAATTGGAGTGGTTGGTGTATTCCATACTTCTAGCGATTGGATTTCACTCAAAACTCACCAAATGACTCCTCCCACCATATTTTGATGTTGCCCAAGTTTTGGGATCGATCCGAAATCAATAGGTGTGAGAAATTGGTCAATTCAATTTGAACGGCAGTTCGTTCCGAATTGGAGTGGTTGGTGTATTCCATACTTCTAGCGATTGGATAACACTCAAAACTCACCAAATGACTCCTCCCACCATATTATGATGTTGCCCAAGTTTTGGGCTCGATCCGAAATCAATAGGTGTTCCAAATTGGACAATTCAAGTTCAACGGCAGTTCGTTCCTAATTGGAGTGGTTGGTGTATTCCATACTTCTAGCGATTGGATTTCACTCAAAACTCACCAAATGACTCCTCCCACCATAATATCATGTTGCCCAAGTTTTGGGCTCGATCCGAAATCAATACGTGTGAGAAATTGGTCAATTCAATTTGAATGGCAGTTCGTTCCTAATTGGAGTGGTTGGTGTATTCCATACTTCTAGCGATTGGATTTCCCTGAAAACTCACCAAATGACTCCTCCCACCATATTATGATGTTGCCCAAGTTTTGGGCTCGATCCGAAATCAATAGGTGTTCCAAATTGGACAATTCAAGTTCAACGGCAGTTGGTTCCTAATTGGAGTGGTTGGTGTATTCCATACTTCTAGCGATTGGATTTCACTCAAAACTCACCAAATGACTGCTCCCACCACATTCTGATGTTGCCCAAGTTTTGGGCTCGATCCGAAATCAATAGGTGTTCCAAATTGGACAATTCAAGTTCAACGGCAGTTCGTTCCTAATTGGAGTGCTTGGTGTATTCCATACTTCTAGCGTTTCAATTTCACTCAAAACTCACCAAATGACTCCTCCCACCATATTATGATGTTGCCCAAGTTTTGGGCTCGATCCGAAATCAGTAGGTGTGAGAAATTAGACAATTCAAGTTCAGCGGCAGTTCGTTCCTAATTGGAGTGGTTGGTGTATTCCATACTTCTAGCGATTGGATTTCACTCAAAATGAACCAAATGACTCCTCCCACCATATTATGATGTTGGCCGAGTTTTGGGCTCGATCCGAAATCAATAGGTGTGAGAAATTGGACAATTCAAGTTCAACGGCAGTTCGTTCCTAATTGGAGTGGTTGGTGTATTCCATACTTCTAGCGATTGGATTTCACTCAAAACTCACCAAATGGCTCCTCCCACCATATTATGATGTTGCCCATGTTTTGGGCTCGATCCGAAATCAATACGTGTTCCAAACTGGACAATTCAAGTTCAACGGCAGCTCGTTCCTAATTGGAGTGGTTGGTGTATTCCATACTTCTAGCGATTGGATTTCACTCAAAACTCACCAAATGACTCCTCCCACCATATTATGATGTTGCCCAAGATTTGGGCTCGATCCGAAATCAATAGGTGTTCCAAATTGGACAATTCAAGTTCAACGGCAGTTCGTTCCTAATTGGAGTGGTTGGTGTATTCCATACTTCTAGCGATTGGATTTCACTCAAAACTAACCAAATGTCTCCTCCCACCATATTATTATGTTGCCCAAGTTTTCGGCTCGATCCGAAATCAATAGGTGTGAGAAATTGGACAATTCAAGTTCAACGGCAGTTGGTTCCTAATTGGAGTGGTTGGTGTATTCCATACTTCTAGCGATTGGATTTCACTCAAAACTCACCAAATGACTCCTCCCACCATATTATGATGTTGCCCAAGTTTTGGGCTCGATCCGAAATCAATAGGTGTTCCAAATTGGACAATTCAAGTTCAACGGCAGTTCGTTCCTATTTGGAGTGGTTGGTGTATTCCATACTTCTAGCGTTTCAATTTCACTCAAAACTCACCAAATGACTCCTCCCACCATATTATGATGTTGCCCAAGTTTTGGGCTCGATCCGAAATCAGTAGGTGTGAGAAATTGGACAATTCAAGTTCAACGGCAGTTCGTTCCTAATTGGAGTGGTTGGTGTATTCCGTACTTCTAGCGATTGGATTTCACTCAAAACTCACCGAATGACTCCTCCCACCATATTATGATGTTGCCCAAGTTTTGGGCTCGATCCGAAATCAATAGGTGTGCGAAATTGGACAATTCAAGTTCAACGGCAGTTCGTTCCTAATTGGAGTGGTTGGTGTATTCCATACTTCTAGCGATTGGATTTCACTCAAAACTAACCAAATGACTCCTCCCACCATATTATTATGTTGCCCAAGTTTTGGGCTCGATCCGAAATCAATAGGTGTGAGAAATTGGACAATTCAAGTTCAACGGCAGTTGGTTCCTAATTGGAGTGGTTGGTGTATTCCATTCTTCTTGCGATTGGATTTCACTCAAAACTCACCAAATGACTCCTCCCACCATATTATGATGTTGCCCAAGTTTTGGGCTCGATCCGTAATCGGTAGGTGTGAGAAATTGGACAATTCAAGTTTAACGGCAGTTCGTTCCTAATTGGAGTGGTTGGTGTATTCGAAACTTCTAGCGATTGGATTTCACTCAAAACTCACCAAATGACTCCTCCCACCATATTATGATGTTGCCCAAGATTTGGGCTCGATCCGAAATCAATAGGTGTTCCAAATTGGACAATTCAAGTTCAACGGCAGTTCGTTCCTAATTGGAGTGGTTGGTGTATTCCATACTTCTAGCGATTGGATTTCACTCAAAACTCACCAAATGACTCCTCCCACCATATTATGATGTTGCCCAAGTTTTGGGCTCGATCCGAAATCAATAGGTGTTCGAAATTGGACAATTCAAGTTCAACGGCAGTTCGTTCGTAATTGGAGTGGTTGGTGTATTCCATACTTCTAGCGTTTGGATTTCACTCAAAACTCACCAAATGACTCCTCCCACCATATTATGATGTTGCCCAAGTTTTGGGATCGATCCGAAATCAATAGTTGTGAGAAATTGGTCAATTCAATTTCAACGGCATTTCGTTCCTAATTGAAGTGGTTGGTGTATTTCATACTTCTAGCGATTGGATTTCACTCAAAACTCACCAAATGACTCCTCCCACCATATTATGTTGTTGCCCAAGTTTTGGGCTCGATCCGAAATCAATAGGTGTTCCAAATTGGACAATTCAAGTTCAACGGCAGTTCGTTCCTAATTGGAGTGGTTGGTGTATTCCAAACTTGTAGCGATTGGATTTCACTCAAAACGCACCAGATGACTCCTCCCACCATATTATGATGTTGCCCAAGTTTTGGGCTCGATCCGAAATCAATAGGTGTGAGAAATTGGTCAATTCAATTTCAACGGCATTTCGTTCCTAATTGGAGTGGTTGGTGTATTCCATACTTCTAGCGATTGGATTTCACTCAAAACTCACCAAATGACTCCTCCCACCATATTATGATGTTGCCCAAGTTTTGGGCTCGATCCGAAATCAATAGGTGTGCAAAATTGGACAATTCAAGTTCAACGGCAGTTCGTTCCTAATTGGAGTGGTTGGTGTATTCCATACTTCTAGCGATTGGATTTCACTCAAAACTCACCAAATGACTCCTCCCACCATATTATGATGTTGCCCAAGTTTTGGGCTCGATCCGAAATCAATAGGTGTGCGAAATTGGACAATGCAAGTGCAACGGCAGTTCGTTCCTAATTGGAGTGGTTGGTGTATTCCATACTTCAAGCGATTGGATTCCACTCAAAACTCACCAAATGACTCCTCCCACCATATTATGATGTTGCCCAAGATTTGGGCTCGATCCGAAATCATTAGGTGTTCCAAATTGGACAATTCAAGTTCAACGGCAGTTCGTTCCTAATTGGAGTGGTTGGTGTATTCCATACTTCTAGCGATTGGATTTCACTCAAAACTAACCAAATGACTCCTCCCACCATATTATTATGTTGCCCAAGTTTTGGGCTCGATCCGAAATCAATAGGTGTGAGAAATTGGACAATTCAAGTTCAACGGCAGTTGGTTCCTAATTGGAGTGGTTGGTGTATTCCATACTTCTTGCGATTGGATTTCACTCAAAACTCACCAAATGACTCCTCCCACCATATTATGATGTTGCCCAAGTTTTGGGCTCGATCCGAAATCGGTAGGTGTGAGAAATTGGACAATTCAAATTCAACGGCAGTTCGTTCCTAATTGGAGTGGTTGGTGTATTCGAAACTTCTAGCGATTGGATTTCACTCAAAACTCACCAAATGACTCCTCCCACCATATTATGATGTTGCCCAAGTTTTGGGCTCCATCCGAAATCAATAGGTGTTCCAAATTGGACAATTCAAGTTCAACGGCAGTTCGTTCCTAATTGGAGTGGTTGGTGTATTCCATACTTCTAGCGATTGGATTTCACTCAAAACTCACCAAATGACTCCTCCCACGATATTATGATGTTGCCCAAGTTTTGGGCTCGATCCGAAATCAATAGGTGTGAGAAATTGGACAATTCAAGTTCAACGGCAGTTCGTTCCTAATTGGAGTGGTTGGTGTATTCCATACTTCTAGCGATTGTATTTTACTCAAAACGCACCAAATGACTCCTCCCACCATATTATGATGTTGCCCAAGTTTTGGGCTCGATCCGAAATCAATAGGTGTTCCAAATTGGACAATTCAAGTTCAACGGCAGTTCGTTCTTAATAGGAGTTGTTGGTGTATTCCAAACTTCTAGCGATTGGATTTCACTCAAAACCCACCAAACGACTCCTCCCACCATATTATGATGTTGCCCAAGTTTTGGGCTCGATCCGAAATCAATAGGTGTTCAAAATAGGACAATTCAAGTTGAACGGCAGTTCGTTCCTAATTGGAGTGGTTGTTGTATTCCATACTTCTAGCGATTGGATTTCACTCAAAACTCACCAAATGACTCCTCCCACGATATTATGATGTTGCCCAAGTTTTGGGCTCGATCCGAAATCAATAGGTGTTCCAAATTGGACAATTCAAGTTCAACGGCAGTTAGTTCTTAATTGGAGTGGTTGGTGTATTCCATGCTTCTAGCGATTGGATTTCACTCAAAAATCACCAAATGACTCCTCCCACCATATTATGATGTTGCCCAAGTTTTGGGCTCGATCCGAAATCAATAGGTGTTCCAAATTGGACAATTCAAATTCAACGGCAGTTCGTTCCTAATTGGAGTGGTTGGTGTATTCCATACTTCTACCGATTGGATTTCACTCAAAACTCACC
Source organism: Prunus avium (assembly GCF_965620075.1). Classification (NCBI taxonomy): domain Eukaryota; kingdom Viridiplantae; phylum Streptophyta; class Magnoliopsida; order Rosales; family Rosaceae; genus Prunus; species Prunus avium. The sequence goes on from NC_142284.1 coordinate 33,471,541, forward strand.
AAATGACTCCTCCCACCATATTATGATGTTGCCCAAGTTTTGGGCTCGATCCGAAATCAATAGGTGTGAGAAATTGGACAATTCAAGTTCAACGGCAGTTCGTTCCTAATTGGAGTGGTTGGTGTATTCCATACTTCTAGCGATTGTATTTTACTCAAAACGCACCAAATGACTCCTCCCACCATATTATGATGTTGCCCAAGTTTTGGGCTCGATCCGAAATCAATAGGTGTTCCAAATTGGACAATTCAAGTTCAACGGCAGTTCGTTCTTAATTGGATTTGTTGGTGTATTCCATACTTCTAACGATTGGATTTCACTCAAAACTCACCAAACGACTCCTCCCACCATATTATGATGTTGCCCAAGTTTTGGGCTCGATCCGAAATCAATAGGTGTTCAAAATAGGACAATTCAAGTTGAACGGCAGTTCGTTCCTAATTGGAGTGGTTGGTGTATTCCATACTTCTAGCGATTGGATTTCAGTCAAAACTCACCAAATGACTCCTCCCATCATATTATGATGTTGCCCAAGTTTTGGGCTCGATCCGAAATCAATAGGTGTTCCAAATTGGACAATTCAAGTTCAACGACAGTTCGTTCCTAATTGGAGTGGTTGGTGTATTCCATACTTCTAGCGATTGGATTTCACTCAAAACTCACCAAATGACTCCTCCCACCATATTATGATGTTGCCCAAGTTTTGGGCTCGATCCGAAATCAATAGTTGTTCCAAATTGGACAATTCAAGTTCAACGGCAGTTCGTTACTAATTGGAGTGGTTGGTGTATTCCGTACTTCTAGCGATTGGATTTCACTCAAAACTCACCAAATGACTCCTCCCACCATATTATGATGTTGCCCAAGTTTTGGGCTCGATCCGAAATCAATAGGTGAGAGAAATTGGACAATTCAAGTTCAACGGCAGTTCGTTCCTAATTGGAGTGGTTGGTGTATTCCATACTTCTAGCGATTTGATTTCACTCAAAACTCACCAAATGACTCCTCCCACCATATTATGATGTTGCCCAAGTTTTGGGCTCGATCCGAAATCAATCGGTGTTCCAAATTGGACAATTCAAGTTCAACGGCAGTTCGTTCTTAATTGGAGTGGTTGGTGTATTCCATACTTCTAGCGATTGGATTTCACTCAAAACTCACCAAATGACTCCTCCCACCGTATTATGATGTTGCCCAAGTTTTGGGCTCGATCCGAAATCAATAGGTGTTCCAAATTGGACAATTCAAGTTCAACGGCAGTTCGTTCTTAATTGGAGTGGTTGGTGCATTCCATACTTCTAGCGATTGGATTTCACTCAAACCTCACCAAATGACTCCTCCCACCATATTATGATGTTGCCCAAGCTTTGGGCTCGATCCGAAATCAATAGGTGTGAGAATTTGGTCAATTCAAGTTCAACGGCAGTTCGTTCCTAATTGGAGTGGTTGGTGTATTCCATACTTCTAGCGATTGGATTTCACTCAAAACTCACCAAATGACTCCTCCCACCATATTATGATGTTGCCCAAGTTTTGGGCTCGATCCGAAATCAATAGTTGTTCCAAATTGGACAATTCAAGTTCAACGGCAGTTCGTTACTAATTGGAGTGGTTGGTGTATTCCGTACTTCTAGCGATTGGATTTCACTCAAAACTCACCAAATGACTCCTCCCACCATATTATGATGTTGCCCAAGTTTTGGGCTCGATCCGAAATCAATAGGTGAGAGAAATTGGACAATTCAAGTTCAACGGCAGTTCGTTCCTAATTGGAGTGGTTGGTGTATTCCATACTTCTAGCGATTTGATTTCACTCAAAACTCACCAAATGACTCCTCCCACCATATTATGATGTTGCCCAAGTTTTGGGCTCGATCCGAAATCAATCGGTGTTCCAAATTGGACAATTCAAGTTCAACGGCAGTTCGTTCTTAATTGGAGTGGTTGGTGTATTCCATACTTCTAGCGATTGGATTTCACTCAAAACTCACCAAACGACTCCTCCCACCATATTATGATGTTGCCCAAGTTTTGGGCTCGATCCGAAATCAATAGGTGTTCCAAATTGGACAATTCAAGTTCAACGGCAGTTCTTTCCAAATTGGAGTGGTTGGTGTATTCCATACTTCTAGCGATTGGATTTCACTCAAATCTCACCAAATGACTCCTCCCACCATATTATGATGTTGCCCAAGTTTTGGGCTCGATCCGAAATCAATAGGTGTTCCAAATTGGACAATTCAAGTTCAACGGCAATTCGTTCCTAATTGGAGTGGTTGGTGTATTCCATACTTCTAGCGATTGAATTTCACTCAAAACTCACCAAATATCTCCTCCCACCATATTACGATGTTGCCAAGTTTTGGGCTCGATACGAAATCGATAGGTGTTCCAAATTGGACAATTCAAGTTCAACGGCAGTTCGTTCCTAATTGGAGTGGTTGGTGTATTCCATACTTCTAGCGATTGGATTTCACTCAAAACTCACCAAATGACTCCTCCCACCATATTATGCTGTCGCCCAAGTTTTCGGCTCGATCCGAAATCAGTAGGTGTTCCAAATTGGACAATTCAAGTTCAACGGCAGTTCTTTCCAAATTGGAGTGGTTGGTGTATTCCATACTTCTAGCGATTGGATTTCACTCAAAACTCACCAAATGACTCCTCCCACCATATTATGATGTTGCCCAAGTTTTCGACTCAATCCGAAATCAATAGGTGTGAGAAATTGGTCAATTCAATTTCAACAGCATTTCGTTCCTAATTGGAGTGGTTGGTGTATTCCATACTTCTAGCGATTGGATTTCACTCAAAACTCACCAAATGACTCCTCCCACCGTATTATGATGTTGCCCAAGTTTTGGGCTCGATCCGAAATCAATAGGTGTTCCAAATTGGACAATTCAAATTCAACGGCAGTTCGTTCCTAATTGGAGTGGTTGGTGTATTCCATACTTCTAGCGATTGGATTTCACTCAAAACTCACCAAATGACTCCTCCCACCATATTATGATGTTGCCCAAGTTTTGGGCTCGATCCGAAATCAATAGGTGTTCCAAATTGGACAATTCAAGTTCAACGGCAGTTCGTTCTTAATAGGAGTTGTTGGTGTATTCCAAACTTCTAGCGATTGGATTTCACTCAAAACCCACCAAACGACTCCTCCCACCATATTATGATGTTGCCCAAGTTTTGGGCTCGATCCGAAATCAATAGGTGTTCAAAATAGGACAATTCAAGTTGAACGGCAGTTCGTTCCTAATTGGAGTGGTTGTTGTATTCCATACTTCTAGCGATTGGATTTCACTCAAAACTCACCAAATGACTCCTCCCACGATATTATGATGTTGCCCAAGTTTTGGGCTCGATCCGAAATCAATAGGTGTTCCAAATTGGACAATTCAAGTTCAACGGCAGTTAGTTCTTAATTGGAGTGGTTGGTGTATTCCATGCTTCTAGCGATTGGATTTCACTCAAAAATCACCAAATGACTCCTCCCACCATATTATGATGTTGCCCAAGTTTTGGGCTCGATCCGAAATCAATAGGTGTTCCAAATTGGACAATTCAAATTCAACGGCAGTTCGTTCCTAATTGGAGTGGTTGGTGTATTCCATACTTCTACCGATTGGATTTCACTCAAAACTCACCAAATGACTCCTCCCACCATATTATGATGTTGCCCAAGTTTTGGGCTCGATCCGAAATCAATAGGTGTGAGAAATTGGACAATTCAAGTTCAACGGCAGTTCGTTCCTAATTGGAGTGGTTGGTGTATTCCATACTTCTAGCGATTGTATTTTACTCAAAACGCACCAAATGACTCCTCCCACCATATTATGATGTTGCCCAAGTTTTGGGCTCGATCCGAAATCAATAGGTGTTCCAAATTGGACAATTCAAGTTCAACGGCAGTTCGTTCTTAATTGGATTTGTTGGTGTATTCCATACTTCTAACGATTGGATTTCACTCAAAACTCACCAAACGACTCCTCCCACCATATTATGATGTTGCCCAAGTTTTGGGCTCGATCCGAAATCAATAGGTGTTCAAAATAGGACAATTCAAGTTGAACGGCAGTTCGTTCCTAATTGGAGTGGTTGGTGTATTCCATACTTCTAGCGATTGGATTTCAGTCAAAACTCACCAAATGACTCCTCCCATCATATTATGATGTTGCCCAAGTTTTGGGCTCGATCCGAAATCAATAGGTGTTCCAAATTGGACAATTCAAGTTCAACGGCAGTTCGTTCCTAATTGGAGTGGTTGGTGTATTCCATACTTCTAGCGATTGGATTTCACTCAAAACTCACCAAATGACTCCTCCCACCATATTATGATGTTGCCCAAGTTTTGGGCTCGATCCGAAATCAATAGTTGTTCCAAATTGGACAATTCAAGTTCAACGGCAGTTCGTTACTAATTGGAGTGGTTGGTGTATTCCGTACTTCTAGTGATTGGATTTCACTCAAAACTCACCAAATGACTCCTCCCACCATATTATGATGTTGCCCAAGTTTTGGGCTCGATCCGAAATCAATAGGTGAGAGAAATTGGACAATTCAAGTTCAACGGCAGTTCGTTCCTAATTGGAGTGGTTGGTGTATTCCATACTTCTAGCGATTTGATTTCACTCAAAACTCACCAAATGACTCCTCCCACCATATTATGATGTTGCCCAAGTTTTGGGCTCGATCCGAAATCAATCGGTGTTCCAAATTGGACAATTCAAGTTCAACGGCAGTTCGTTCTTAATTGGAGTGGTTGGTGTATTCCATACTTCTAGCGATTGGATTTCACTCAAAACTCACCAAATGACTCCTCCCACCGTATTATGATGTTGCCCAAGTTTTGGGCTCGATCCGAAATCAATAGGTGTTCCAAATTGGACAATTCAAGTTCAACGGCAGTTCGTTCTTAATTGGAGTGGTTGGTGCATTCCATACTTCTAGCGATTGGATTTCACTCAAACCTCACCAAATGACTCCTCCCACCATATTATGATGTTGCCCAAGCTTTGGGCTCGATCCGAAATCAATAGGTGTGAGATTTTGGTCAATTCAAGTTCAACGGCAGTTCGTTCCTAATTGGAGTGGTTGGTGTATTCCATACTTCTAGCGATTGGATTTCACTCAAAACTCACCAAATGACTCCTCCCACCATATTATGATGTTGCCCAAGTTTTGGGCTCGATCCGAAATCAATAGTTGTTCCAAATTGGACAATTCAAGTTCAACGGCAGTTCGTTACTAATTGGAGTGGTTGGTGTATTCCGTACTTCTAGCGATTGGATTTCACTCAAAACTCACCAAATGACTCCTCCCACCATATTATGATGTTGCCCAAGTTTTGGGCTCGATCCGAAATCAATAGGTGAGAGAAATTGGACAATTCAAGTTCAACGGCAGTTCGTTCCTAATTGGAGTGGTTGGTGTATTCCATACTTCTAGCGATTTGATTTCACTCAAAACTCACCAAATGACTCCTCCCACCATATTATGATGTTGCCCAAGTTTTGGGCTCGATCCGAAATCAATCGGTGTTCCAAATTGGACAATTCAAGTTCAACGGCAGTTCGTTCTTAATTGGAGTGGTTGGTGTATTCCATACTTCTAGCGATTGGATTTCACTCAAAACTCACCAAACGACTCCTCCCACCATATTATGATGTTGCCCAAGTTTTGGGCTCGATCCGAAATCAATAGGTGTTCCAAATTGGACAATTCAAGTTCAACGGCAATTCGTTCCTAATTGGAGTGGTTGGTGTATTCCATACTTCTAGCGATTGAATTTCACTCAAAACTCACCAAATATCTCCTCCCACCATATTACGATGTTGCCAAGTTTTGGGCTCGATACGAAATCGATAGGTGTTCCAAATTGGACAATTCAAGTTCAACGGCAGTTCGTTCCTAATTGGAGTGGTTGGTGTATTCCATACTTCTAGCGATTGGATTTCACTCAAATCTCACCAAATGACTCCTCCCACCATATTATGATGTTGCCCAAGTTTTGGGCTCGATCCGAAATCAATAGGTGTTCCAAATTGGACAATTCAAGTTCAACGGCAATTCGTTCCTAATTGGAGTGGTGGGTGTATTCCATACTTCTAGCGATTGAATTTCACTCAAAACTCACCAAATATCTCCTCCCACCATATTACGATGTTGCCAAGTTTTGGGCTCGATACGAAATCGATAGGTGTTCCAAATTGGACAATTCAAGTTCAACGGCAGTTCGTTCCTAATTGGAGTGGTTGGTGTATTCCATACTTCTAGCGATTGGATTTCACTCAAAACTCACCAAATGACTCCTCCCACCATATTATGCTGTCGCCCAAGTTTTCGGCTCGATCCGAAATCAGTAGGTGTTCCAAATTGGACAATTCAAGTTCAACGGCAGTTCTTTCCAAATTGGAGTGGTTGGTGTATTCCATACTTCTAGCGATTGGATTTCACTCAAAACTCACCAAATGACTCCTCCCACCATATTATGATGTTGCCCAAGTTTTCGACTCAATCCGAAATCAATAGGTGTGAGAAATTGGTCAATTCAATTTCAACAGCATTTCGTTCCTAATTGGAGTGGTTGGTGTATTCCATACTTCTAGCGATTGGATTTCACTCAAAACTCACCAAATGACTCCTCCCACCGTATTATGATGTTGCCCAAGTTTTGGGCTCGATCCGAAATCAATAGGTGTTCCAAATTGGACAATTCAAGTTCAACGGCAGTTCGTTCTTAATTGGAGTGGTTGGTGCATTCCATACTTCTAGCGATTGGATTTCACTCAAAACTCACCAAATGACTCCTCCCACCATATTATGATGTTGCCCAAGTTTTGGGCTCGATCCGAAATCAATAGGTGAGAGAAATTGGACAATTCAAGTTCAACGGCAGTTCGTTCCTAATTGGAGTGGTTGGTGTATTCCATACTTCTAGCGATTGGATTTCACTCAAAACTCACCAAATGACTCCTCCCACCGTATTATGATGTTGCCCAAGTTTTGGGCTCGATCCGAAATCAATAGGTGTTCCAAATTGGACAATTCAAGTTCAACGGCAGTTCGTTCTTAATTGGAGTGGTTGGTGCATTCCATACTTCTAGCGATTGGATTTCACTCAAACCTCACCAAATGACTCCTCCCACCATATTATGATGTTGCCCAAGCTTTGGGCTCGATCCGAAATCAATAGGTGTGAGAATTTGGTCAATTCAAGTTCAACGGCAGTTCGTTCCTAATTGGAGTTATTGGTGTATTCCGTATTTCTAGCGATTGGATTTGACGCAAAACTCCCCAAATGACTCCTCCCACCATATTATGATGTTGCCCAAGTTTTGGGCTCGATCCGAAATCAATAGGTGTTCCAAATTGGACAATTCAAGTTCAACGGTAGTTCGTTCTTAATTGGAGTGGTTGGTGTATTCCATACTTCTAGTGATTGGATTTCACTCAAAACTCACCAAACGACTCCTCCCACCATATTATGATGTTGCCCAAGTTTTGGGCTCGATCCGAAATCAATAGGTGTTCAAAATTGGACAATTCATGTTGAACGGCAGTTCGTTCCTAATTGGAGTGGTTGGTGTATACCATACTTCTAGCGATTGGATTTCACTCAAAACTCACCAAATGACTCCTCCCACCATATTATGATGTTGCCCAAGTTTTGGGCTCGATCCGATATCAATAGGTGTGAGAATTTGGTCAATTCCAGTTCAACGGCAGTTCGTTCCTAATTGGAGTGGTTGGTGTATTCCGTATTTCTAGCGATTGGATTTGACGCAAAACTCCCCAAATGACTCCTCCCACCATATTATGTTGTTGCCCAAGTTTGGGGCTCGATCCGAAATCAATAGGTGTTCCAAGTTGGACAATTCAAGTTCAACGGCAGTTCGTTCCTAATTGGAGTGGTTGGTGTATTCCGTACTTCTAGCGATTGGATTTCACTCAAAACTCAACAAATAACTCATCCCACCATATTATGATGTTGCCCAAGTTTTGGGCTCGATCCGAAATAAATAGGTGTTCCAAATTGGACAATTCAAGTTCAACGGCAGTTCGTTCCTAATTGGAGTGGTTGGTGTATTCCGTACTTCTAGCGATTGGATTTAAATCGAAACTCACCAAATGACTCCTCCCACCATATTATGATGTTGCCCAAGTTTTGGGCTCGATCCGAAATCAATAGGTGTTCCAAATTGGACAATTCAAGTTCAACGGCAATTCGTTCCTAATTGGAGTGGTTGGTGTATTCCATACTTCTAGCGATTGAATTTCACTCAAAACTCACCAAATGTCTCCTCCCACCATATTATGATGTTGCCCAAGTTTTGGGCTCGATCCGAAATCAATAGGTGTTCCAAATTGGACAATTCAAGTTCAACGGCAGTTCGTTCCTAATTGGAGTGGTTGGTGTATTCCATACTTCTAGCGATTGGATTTCACTCAAAACTCCCCAAATGACTCCTCCCACCATATTATGATGTTGCCCAAGTTTTGGGCTCGATCCGAAATCAATAGGTGTTCCAAATTGGACAATTCAAGTTCAACGGCAGTTCGTTCCTAATTGGAGTGGTTGGTGTATTCCATACTTCTAGCGATTGGATTTCACTCAAAACTCACCAAACGACTCCTCCCACCATATTATGATGTTGCCCAAGTTTTGGGCTCGATCTGAAATCAATAGGTTTGAGAAATTGGTCAATTCAATTTCAACGGCATTTCGTTCCTAATTGGAGTGGTTGGTGTACTCCATACTTCTAGCGATTGGATTTCACTCAAAACTCACCAAATGACTCCTCCCACCATATTATGATGTTGCCCAAGTTTTGGGCTCGATCTGAAATCAATAGGTGTGAGAAATTGGTCAATTCAATTTCAACGGCATTTCGTTCCTAATTGGAGTGGTTGGTGTATTCCATACTTCTAGCGATTGGATTTCACTCAAAACTCACCAAATGACTCCTCCCACCATATTATGATGTTGCCCAAGTTTTGGGCTCGATTCGAAATCAATAGGAGTTTCAAATTGGACAATTCAAGTTCAACGGCAGTTCGTTCCTAATTGGAGTGGTTGGTGTATTCCATACTTCTAGCGATTGGATTTCACTCAAAACTCACCAAATGACTCCTCCCACCATATTATGATGTTGCCCAAGTTTTGGGCTCGATCCGAAATCAATAGGTGTTCCAAACTGGACAATTCAAGTTCAACGGCAATTCGTTCCTAATTGGAGTGGTTGGTGTATTCCATACTTCTAGCAATTGGATTTCACTCAAAACTCACCAAATGACTCCTCCCACCATATTATGATGTTGCCCAAGTTTTGGGCCCGATCCGAAATCAATAGGTGTGAGAAATTGGACAATTCAAGTTCAACGGCAGTTCGTTCCTAATTGGAGTGGTTGGGGTATTCCATACTTCTAGCGATTGGATTTCACTCAAAACTCACCAAAGGACTCCTCCCACCATATTATGATGTTGTCCAAGTTTTGGGCTCGATCTGAAATCAATAGGTGTGAGAAATTGGACAATTCAAGTTCAACGGCAGTTCGTTCCTAATTGAAGTGGTTGGTGTATTCCATACTTCTAGCGATTGGATTTCAATCAAAACTCACCAAATGACTCCTCCCACCATATTATGATGTTGCCCAAGTTTTGGGCTCGATCCGAAATCAATAGGTGTGAGAAATTGGACAATTCAAGTTCAACGGCAGTTCGTTCCTAATTGGAGTGGTTGGTGTATTCCATACTTCTAGCGATTGGATTTCACTCAAACCTCACCAAATGACTCCTCCCACCATATTATGATGTTGCCCAAGTTTTGGGCTCGATCCGAAATCAATAGGTGTGAGAAATTGGTCAATTCAACTTCAACGGCATTTCGTTCCTAATTGGAGTGGTTGGTGTATTCCATACTTCTAGCGATTGGATTTCACTCAAAACTTACCAAATGACTCCTCCCACCATATTAGGATGTTGCCCAAGTTTTGGGCTCGATCCGAAATCAATAGGTGTTCCGAATTGGACAATTCAAGTTCTACGGCAGTTCGTTCCTAATTGGAGTGGTTGGTGTATTCCATACTTCTAGCGATTGGATTTCAATCAAAACTCACCAAATGACTCCTCCCACCATATTATGATGTTGCCCAAGTTTGGGCTCGATCCGAAATCAATAGGTATGAGAAATTGGACAATTCAAGTTCGACGGCAGTTCGTTCCTAATTGGAGTGGTTGGTGTATTCCACACTTCTAGCGATTGGATTTCACTCAAAACTCACCAAAGGACTCCTCCCACCGTATTATGATGTTGCCCAAGTTTTGGGCTCGATCCGAAATCAATAGGTGTGAGAAATTGGTCAATTCAATTTCAACGGCATTTCGTTCCTAATTGGAGTGGTTGGTGTATTCCATACTTCTAGCGATTGGATTTCACTCAAAACTCACCAAATGACTCCTCCCACCATATTATGATGTTGCCCAAGTTTTGGGCTCGATCTGAAATCAATAGGTGTGAGAAATTGGTCAATTCAAATTCAACGGCATTTCATTCCTAATTGGAGTGGTTGGTGTATTCCATACTTCTAGCGATTGGATTTCACTAAAAACTCACCAAATGACTCCACCCACCATATTATGATGTTGCCCAAGTTTTGGGCTCGATCCGAAATCAATAGGAGTTCCAAATTGGACAATTCAAGTTCAACGGCAGTTCGTTCCTAATTGGAGTGGTTGGTGTATTCCATACTTCTAGCGATTGGATTTCACTCAAAACACACCAAATGACTCCTCCCACCATATTATGATGTTGCCCAAGTTTTGGGCTCGATCCGAAATCAATAGGTGTTTCAAATTGGACAATTCAAGTTCAACGGCAATTCGTTCCTAATTGGAGAGGTTGGTGTATTCCATACTTCTAGCAATTGGATTTCACTCAAAACTCACCAAATGACTCCTCCCACCATATTATGATGTTGCCCAAGTTTTGGGCCCGATCCGAAATCAATAGGTGTGAGAAATTGGACAATTCAAGTTCAACGCCAGTTCGTTCCTAATTGGAGTGGTTGGTGTATTCCATACTTCTAGCGATTGGATTTCACTCAAAACTCACCAAAGGACTCCTCCCACCATATTATGATATTGTCCAAGTTTTGGGCTCGATCCGAAATCAATAGGTGTGAGAAATTGGACAATTCAAGTTCAACGGCAGTTCGTTCCTAATTGAAGTGGTTGGTGTATTCCATACTTCTAGCGATTGGATTTCAATAAAAACTCACCAAATGACTCCTCCCACCATATTATGATGTTGCCCAAGTTTTGGGCTCGATCCGAAATCAATAGGTGTTCCAAATTGGACAATTCAAGTTCAACGGCAATTCGTTCCTAATTGGAGTGGTTGGTGTATTCCATACCTCTAGCGATTGCATTTCACTCAAAACTCACCAAATGACTCCACCCACCATATTATGATGTTGCCCAAGTTTTGGGCTCGATCCGAAATCAATAGGAGTTCCAAATTGGACAATTCAAGTTCAACGGCAGTTCGTTCCTAATTGGAGTGGTTGGTGTATTCCATACTTCTAGCGATTGGATTTCACTCAAAACTCACCAAATGTCTCCTCCCACCATATTATGATGTTGCACGAGTTTTGGGCTCGATCCGAAATCAATAGGTGTTCCAAATTGGACAATTCAAGTTCAACGGCAGTTCGTTCCTAATTGGAGTGGTTGGTGTATTCCATACTTCTGGCGATTGGATTTCACTCAAAACTCACCAAATGACTTCTCCCACCATATTATGATGTTGTCCAAGTTTTGGGCTCGATCCGAAATCAATAGGTGTTCGAAATTGGACAATTCAAGTTCAACGGCAGTTCGTTCCTAATTGGAGTGGTTGGTGTATTCCATACTTCTAGCGATTGGATTTCACTCAAAACCCACCAAATGACTCCTCCCACCATATTATGATGTTGCCCAAGTTTTGGGCTCGATCCGAAATCAATAGGTGTTCCAAATTGGACAATTCAAGTTCAACGGCAGTTCGTTCCTAATTGAAGTGGTTGGTGTATTCCATACTTCTAGCGATTGGATTTCACTCAAAACTCACCAAATGACTCCTCCCACCATATTATGATGTTGCCCAAGTTTTGGGCTCGATCCGAAATCAATAGGTGTTCCAAATTGGACAATTCAAATTCAACGGCAGTTCGTTCCTAATTGGAGTGGTTGGTGTATTCCATACTTCTAGCAATTGGATTTCACTCAAAACTCACCAAAGGACTCCTCCCACCATATTATGATGTTGCCCAAGTTTTGGGCTCGATCCGAAATCAATAGGTGTGAGAAATTGGTCAATTCAATTTCAACGGCATTTCGTTCCTAATTGGAGTGGTTGGTGTATTCCATACATCTAGCGATTGGATTTCACTCAAAACTCACCAAATGACTCCTCCCACCATATTATGATGTTGCCCAAGTTTTGGGCTCGATCCGAAATCAATAGGTGTGAGAAATTGGTCAATTCAATTTCAACGGCATTTCGTTCCTAGTTGGAGTGGTTGGTGTATTCCATACTTCTAGCGATTGGATTTCACTCAAAACTCACCAAATGACTCCTCCCACCATATTATGTTGTTGCCCAAGTTTTGGGCTCGATCCGAAATCAATATTTGTTCCAAATTGGACAATTCAAGTTCAACGGCAGTTCGTTCCTAATTGGAGTGGTTGGTGTATTCCATACTTCTAGCGATTGGATTTCACTCAAAACTCACCAAATGACTCCTCCCACCGTATTATGATGTTGCCCAAGTTTTGGGCTCGATCCGAAATCAATAGGTGTGAGATATTGGACAATTCAAGTTCAACGGCAGTTCGTTCCTAATTGGAGGGGTTGGTGTATTCCATACTTCTAGCGATTGGATTTCAATCAAAACTCTCCAAATGACTCCTCCCACCATATTATGATGTTGCCCAAGTTTTGGGCTCGATCCGAAATCAATAGGTGTTCCAAATTGGACAATTCAAGTTCAACGGCAGTTCGTTCCTAATTGGAGTGGTTGGTGTATTCTATACTTCTAGCGATTGGATTTCACTCAAAACTCACCAAATGACTCCTCCCACCATATTATGATGTTGCCCAAGTTTTGGGCTCGATCCGAAATCAATAGGTGTTCCAAATTGGACAATTCAAGTTCAACGACAGTTCGTTCTTAATTGGAGGGGTTGGTGTATTCCATACTTCTAGCGATTGGATTTCACTCAAAACTCACCAAACGACTCCCCCACCATATTATGGTGTTGCCCAAGCTTTGGGCTCGATCCGAAATCAATAGGTGTTCAAAATTGGACAATTCAAGTTGAACGGCAGTTCGTTCCTAATTGGAGTGGTTGGTGTATTCCATACTTCTAGCGATTGGATTTCACTCAAAACTCACCAAATGACTCCTCCCACCATATTATGATGTTGCCCAACTTTTGGGCTCGATCCGAAATCAATAGGTGTTCCAAATTGGACAATTCAAGTTCAACGACAGTTCGTTCCTAATTGGAGTGGTTGGTGTATTCCAAACTTCTAGCGATTGGATTTCACTCAACACGCACCAAATGACTCCTCCCACCATATTATGATGTTGCCCAAGTTTTGGGCTCGATCCGAAATCAATAGGTGTGAGAAATTAGACAATTCAAGTTCAACGGCAGTTCGTTCCTAATTCGAGTGGTTGGTGTATTCCATACTTCTAGCGATTGGATTTCACTCAAAACTCACCAAATGACTCCTCCCACCATATTATGTTGTTGCCCAAGTTTTGGGCTCGATCCGAAATCAATAGGTGTTCCAAATTGGACAATTCAAGTTCAACGGCAGTTCGTTCCTAATTGGAGTGGTTGGTGTGTTCCATACTTCTAGCGATTGGATTTCACTCAAAACTCACCAAATGACTCCTCCCACCATATTATGATGTTGCCCAAGTTTTGGGCTCGATCCGAAATCAATAGGTGTGCGAAATTGGACAATTCAAGTTCAACGGCAGTTCGTTCCAAATTGGAGTGGTTGGTGTATTCCATACTTCTAGCGAATGGATTTCACTCAAAACTCACCAAATGACTCCTCCCTCCATATTTTGATGTTGCCCAAGATTTGGGCTCGATCCGAAATCAATAGGTGTTCCAAAATGGACAATTCAAGTTCAACGGCAGTTCGTTCCTAATTGGAGTGGTTGGTGTGTTCCATACTTCCAACGATTGGATTTCACTCAAAACTCACCAAATGACTCCTCCCACCATATTATGATGTTGCCCAAGTTTTGGGCCCGATCCGAAATCAATAGGTGTTCCAAATTGGACAATTCAAGTTCAGCGGCAGTTCGTTCCTAATTGGAGTGGTTGGTGTATTCCATACTTCTAGCGATTGGATTTCACTCAAAACTCACCAAATGACTCCTCCCACCATATTATGATGTTGCCCAAGTTTTGGGCTCGATCCGAAATCAATAGGTGTGCGAAATTGGACAATTCAAGTTCAACGGCAGTTCGTTCCTAATTCGAGTGGTTGGTGTATTCCATACTTCTAGCGATCGGATTTCACTCAAAACTCACCAAATGACTCCTCCCACCATATTATGGTGTTGCCCAAGCTTTGGGCTCGATCCGAAATCAATAGGTGTTCAAAATTGGACAATTCAAGTTGAACGGCAGTTCGTTCCTAATTGGAGTGGTTGGTGTATTCCATACTTCTAGCGATTGGATTTCACTCAAAACTCACCAAATGACTCCTCCCACCATATTATGATGTTGCCCAACTTTTGGGCTCGATCCGAAATCAATAGGTGTTCCAAAATGGACAATTCAAGTTCAACGGCAGTTCGTTCCTAATTGGAGTGGTTGGTGTGTTCCATACTTCCAACGATTGGATTTCACTCAAAACTCACCAAATGACTCCTCCCACCATATTATGATGTTGCCCAAGTTTTGGGCCCGATCCGAAATCAATAGGTGTTCCAAATTGGACAATTCAAGTTCAGCGGCCGTTCGTTCGTAATTGGAGTGGTTGGTGTATTCCATACTTCTAGCGATTGGATTTCACTCAAAACTCACCAAATGACTCCTCCCACCATATTATTATGTTGCCCAAGTTTTGGGCTCGATCCGAAATCAATAGGTGTTCCAAATTGGACAATTCAAGTTCAACGACAGTTCGTTCTTAATTGGAGGGGTTGGTGTTTTCCATACTTCAAGCGATTGGATTTCACTCAAAACTCACCAAACGACTCCCCCACCATATTATGGTGTTGCCCAAGCTTTGGGCTCGATCCGAAATCAATAGGTGTTCAAAATTGGACAATTCAAGTTGAACGGCAGTTCGTTCCTAATTGGAGTGGTTGGTGTATTCCATACTTCTAGCGATTGGATTTCACTCAAAACTCACCAAATGACTCCTCCCACCATATTATGATGTTGCCCAACTTTTGGGCTCGATCCCAAAACAATAGGTTTTCCAAATTGGACAATTCAAGTTCAACGACAGTTCGTTCCTAATTGGAGTGGTTGGTGCATTCCAAACTTCTAGCGATTGGATTTCACTCAACACGCACCAAATGACTCCTTCCACCATATTATGATGTTGCCCAAGTTTTGGGCTCGATCCGAAATCAATAGGTGTGAGAAATTAGACAATTCAAGTTCAACGGCAGTTCGTTCCTAATTCGAGTGGTTGGTGTATTCCATACTTCTAGCGATTGGATTTCACTCAAAACTCACCAAATGACTCCTCCCACCATATTATGTTGTTGCCCAAGGTTTGGGCTCGATCCGAAATCAATAGGTGTTCCAAATTGGATAATTCAAGTTCAACGGCAGTTCGTTCCTAATTGGAGTGGTTGGTGTGTTCCATACTTCTAGCGATTGGATTTCACTCAAAACTCACCAAATGACTCCTCCCACCATATTATGATGTTGCCCAAGTTTTGGGCTCGATCCGAAATCAATAGGTGTGCGAAATTGGACAATTCAAGTTCAACGGCAGTTCGTTCCTAATTCGAGTGGTTGGTGTATTCCATACTTCTATCGATTGGATTTCACTCAAAACTCACCAAATGACTCCTCCCACCATATTATGATGTTGCCCAAGATTTGGGCTCGATCCGAAATCAATAGGTGTTCCAAATTGGACAATTCAAGTTCAACGACAGTTCGTTCCTAATTGGAGTGGTTGGTGTATTCCATACTTCTAGCGATTGGATTTCACTGCAAACGCACCAAATGACTCCTCCCACCATATTATGATGTTGCCCAAGTTTTGGGCTCGATCCGAACTCAATAGGTGTTCAAAATTGGACAATTCAAATTCAACGGCAGTTCGTTCCTAATTGGAGTGGTTGGTGTATTCCATACTTCTAGCGATTTCATTTCACTCAAAACTCACCAAATGACTCCTCCCACCATATTATGTTGTTGCCCAAGTTTTGGCCTCGATCCCAAATCAATAGGTGTTCCAAATTGGACAATTCACGTTCAACGACAGTTCGTTTCTAATTGGAGTGGTTGGTGTATTCCATACATCTAGCGATTGGATTTCACTCAAAACTCACCAAATGACTCCTCCCACCATATTATGTTGTTGCCCAAGTTTGTGGTTCGATCCGAAATCAATAGGTGTGAGAAATTGGACAATTTAAGTTCAACGGCAGTTCGTTCCTAATTGGAGTGGTTGGTGTATTCCATACTTCTAGCGATTGGATTTCGCTCAAAACTCACCAAATGACTCCTCCCACCATATTATGATGTTGCCCAAGTTTTGGGATCGATCCGAAATCTATAGGTGTTCCAAGTTGGACAATTCAAGTTCAACGACAGTTCGTTCCAAATTGGAGTTGTTGGTGTATTCCAAACTTCTAGCGATTGGATTTCACTCAAAACGCACCAAATGACTCCTCCCACCATATTATGATGTTGCCCAAGTTTTGGGCTCGATCCGAAATCAATAGGTGTGAGAAATTGGACAATTCAAGTTCAACGGCAGTTCGTTCCTAATTGGAGTGGTTGGTGTATTCCATACTTCTAGCGATTGGATTTCACTCAAAACTCTCCAAATGACTCCTCCCACCATATTATGTTGTTGCCCAAGTTTTGGGCTCGATCCCAAATCAATAGGTGTTCCAAATTGGACAATTCAAGTTCAACGGCATTTCGTTCCTAATTGGAGTGGTTGGTGTATTCCATACTTCTAGCGATTGGATTTCACTCAAAACTCACCAAATGACTCCTCCCACCATATTATGATGTTGCCCAAGTTTTGGGCTCGATCCGAAATCAATAGGTGTGAGAAATTGGACAATTCAAGTTCAACGGCAGTTTTTTCGTAATTGGAGTGGTTGGTGTATTCCATACTTCTAGCGATTGGATTTCACTCAAAACTCACCAACTGACTCCTCCCACCATGTTATGTTGTTGCCCAAGTTTTGGGCTCGATCCCAAATCAATAGGTGTTCCAAATTGGACAATTCAAGTTCAACGGCAGTTCGTTCCTAATTGGAGTGGTTGGTGTATTCCATACATCTAGCGATTGGATTTCACTCAAAACAAACCAAATGACTCCTCCCACCATATTATGTTGTTGCCCAAGTTTGGGGATCAATCCGAAATCAATAGGTGTGAGAAATTGGACAATTTAAGTTCAACGGCAGTTCGTTCCTAATTGGAGTGGTTGGTGTATTCCATACTTCTAGCGATTGGATTTCACTCAAAACTCACCAAATGACTCCTCCCACCATATTATGATGTTGCCCAAGTTTTGGGCTCGATCCGAAATCAATAGGTGTTCCAAATTGGACAATTCAAGTTCAACGACAGTTCGTTCCGAATTGGGGTGGTTGGTGTATTCCAAACTTCTCGCGATTGGATTTCACTCAAAACGCACCAAATGACTCCTCCCACCGTATTATGATGTTGCCCAAGATTTGGGCTCGATCCGAAATCAATAGGTGTTCCAAATTGGACAATTCAAGTTCAACGGCAGTTCGTTCCTAATTGGAGTGGTTGGTGTATTCCATACTTCTAGCGATTGCATTTCACTCAAAACTCACCAAATGACTCCTCCCACCATATTATGATGTTGCCCAAGTTTTGAGCTCGATCCGAAATCAATAGGTGTTCCAAATTGGACAATTCAAGTTCAACGGCAGTTCGTTCCTAATTTGAGTGGTTGGTGTATTCCATACTTCAAGCGATTGGATTTCACCCAAAACGCACCAAATGACTCCTCCCACCATATTATGATGTTGCCCATGTTTTGGGCTCGATCCGAAATCAATAGGTGTTCAAAATTGGACAATTCAAGTTGAACGGCAGTTCGTTCCTAATTGGAGTGGTTGGTGTATTCCATACTTCTAGCGTTTGGATTTCACTCAAAACTCACCAAATGACTACTCCCACCATATTATGTTGTTGCCCAAGTTTTGGGCTCGATCCGAAATCAATAGGTATTCCAAATTGGACAATTCAAGTTCAAGGGCAGTTCGTTCCTCATTGGAGTGGTTGGTGTATTCCATACTTCTAGCGATTGGATTTCACTCAAAACTCACCAAATGACTCCTCCCACCATATTATGATGTTGCCCAAGTTTTGGGCTCGATCCGAAATCAATAGGTGTTCCAAGTTGGACAATTCAAGTACAACGGCAGTTCGTTCCTAATTGGAGTGGTTGGTGTATTCCATACTTCTAGCGATTGGATTTCACTCAAAACTCACCAAATGACTCCTCCCACCATGTCATGATGTTGCCCAAGATTTGGGCTCGATCCGAAATCAATAGGTGTTCCGAATTGGACAATTCAAGTTCAACGGCAGTTCGTTCCTAATTGGAGTGGTTGGTGTATTCCATACTTCTAGCGATTGGATTTCACTAAAAACTAACCAAATGACTCCTCCCACCATATTATGATGTTGCCCAAGTTTTGGGCTCGATCCGAAATCAATAGGTGTTCCAAATTGGACAATTCAATTTCAACGGCAGTTCGTTCCTAATTGGAGTGGTTGGTGTATTCCATACTTCTAGCGATTGGATTTCACACAAAACTCACCAAATGACTCCTCCCACCATATTATGATGTTGCCCAAGTTTTGGGCTCGATCCGAAATCAATAGGTGTTCCAAGATGGACAATTCAAGTACAACGGCAGTTCGTTCCTAATTGGAGTGGTTGGTGTATTCCATACTTCTAGCGATTGGATTTCACTCAAAACTCACCAAATGACTCCTCCCACCATATTACGATGTTGCACAAGTGTGGGGTTCGATCCGAAATCTATAGGTGTGAGAAATTGGACAATTCAAGTTCAACGGCAGTTCGTTCCTAATTGGAGTGGTTGGAGTATTCCATACTTCTAGCGATTGGATTTCACTCAAAACGCACCAAATGACTCCTCCCACCATATTATGATGTTGCGCAAGTTTTGGGCTCGATCCGAAATCAATAGGTGTTCAAAATTGGAAAGTTCTGCTCCCACCATATTATGATGTTGCCCAAGTTTTGGGCTCGATCCGAAATCAATAGGTGTTCCAAATTGGACAATTCAAGTTCAACGACAGTTCGTTCCTAATTGGACTGGTTGGTGTATTCCATACTTCTAGCGAATGGATTTCACTCAAACCTCACCAAATGACTCCTCCCACCATATTATGATGTTGCCCATGTTTTTGGCTCGATCCGAAATCAATAGGTGTTCAAAATTGGACAATTCAAGTTGAACGGCAGTTCGTTCCTAATTGGAGTGGTTGTTGTAGTACATACTTCTAGCGATTGGATTTCACTCAAAACTCACCAAATGACTCCTCCCACCATAATATGATGTTGCCCAAGTTTTGGGCTCGATCTGAAATCAATAGGTGTTCCAAATTGGACAATTCAAGTTCAACGACAGTTCGTTCCTAATTGGAGTGGTTGGTGTAGTACATACTTCAAGCGATTGGATTTCACTCAAAACGCACCAAATGACTCCTCCCACCATATTATCATGTTGCCCATGTTTTGGGCTCGATCCGAAATCAAAAGGTGTGAGAAATTGGACAATTCAAGTTCAACAGCAGTTCGTTCCTAATTGGAGTGGTTGGTGTATTCCCTACTTCTAGCGATTGGATTTCACTCAAAACTCACCAAATGACTCCTCCCACCATATTATGATGTTGTCCAAGATTTGGGCTCGATCCGAAATCAATAGGTGTTCCAAATTGGACAATTCAAGTTCAACGGCAGTTCGTTCCTAATTGGAGTGGTTGGTGTATTCCATACTTCTGGCGATTGGATTTCACTCAAAACTCACCAAATGACTTCTCCCACCATATTATGATGTTGTCCAAGTTTTGGGCTCGATCCGAAATCAATAGGTGTTCGAAATTGGACAATTCAAGTTCAACGGCAGTTCGTTCCTAATTGGAGTGGTTGGTGTATTCCATACTTCTAGTGTTTGGATTTCACTCAAAACTCACCAAATGACTCCTCCCACCATGTTATGATGCTGCCCAAGTTTTGGGATCGATCCGAAATCAATTGGTGTGAGAAATTGGTCAATTCAATTTCAACGGCATTTCGTTCCTAATTGGAGTGGTTGGTGTATTCCATACTTCTTGCGATTGGATTTCATTCGAAACTCACCAAATGACTCCTCCCACCATATTATGATGTTGCCCAAGTTTTGGGCTCGATCCGAAATCAATAGGTGTGAGAAATTGGACAATTCAAGTTCAACGGCAGTTCGTTCCTAATTGGAGTGGTTGGTGTATTCCATACTTCTAGCGATTGGATTTCACTCAAAACTCACCAAACAACTCCTCCCACCATATTATGATGTTGCCCAAGTTTTGGGCTCGATCCGAAATCCATAGGTGTTCAAAATTGGAAAATTCAAGTTCAACGGCAGTTCGTTCCTAATTGGAGTGGTTGGTGTATTCCATACTTCTAGCATTTGGATTTCACTCAAAACTCACCAAATGACTCCTCCCACCATATTATGATGTTGCCCAAGTTTTGGGCTCGATCTGAAATCAATAGGTGTTCCAAATTGGACAATTCAAGTTCAACGACAGTTCGTTCCTAATTGGAGTGGTTGGTGTAGTACATACTTCAAGCGATTGGATTTCACTCAAAACGCACCAAATGACTCCTCCCACCATATTATCATGTTGCCCATGTTTTGGGCTCGATCCGAAATCAAAAGGTGTGAGAAATTGGACAATTCAAGTTCAACAGCAGTTCGTTCCTAATTGGAGTGGTTGGTGTATTCCCTACTTCTAGCGATTGGATTTCACTCAAAACTCACCAAATGACTCCTCCCACCATATTATGATGTTGTCCAAGATTTGGGCTCGATCCGAAATCAATAGGTGTTCCAAATTGGACAATTCAAGTTCAACGGCAGTTCGTTCCTAATTGGAGTGGTTGGTGTATTCCATACTTCTGGCGATTGGATTTCACTCAAAACTCACCAAATGACTTCTCCCACCATATTATGATGTTGTCCAAGTTTTGGGCTCGATCCGAAATCAATAGGTGTTCGAAATTGGACAATTCAAGTTCAACGGCAGTTCGTTCCTAATTGGAGTGGTTGGTGTATTCCATACTTCTAGTGTTTGGATTTCACTCAAAACTCACCAAATGACTCCTCCCACCATGTTATGATGCTGCCCAAGTTTTGGGATCGATCCGAAATCAATTGGTGTGAGAAATTGGTCAATTCAATTTCAACGGCATTTCGTTCCTAATTGGAGTGGTTGGTGTATTCCATACTTCTTGCGATTGGATTTCATTCGAAACTCACCAAATGACTCCTCCCACCATATTATGATGTTGCCCAAGTTTTGGGCTCGATCCGAAATCAATAGGTGTGAGAAATTGGACAATTCAAGTTCAACGGCAGTTCGTTCCTAATTGGAGTGGTTGGTGTATTCCATACTTCTAGCGATTGGATTTCACTCAAAACTCACCAAACAACTCCTCCCACCATATTATGATGTTGCCCAAGTTTTGGGCTCGATCCGAAATCCATAGGTGTTCAAAATTGGAAAATTCAAGTTCAACGGCAGTTCGTTCCTAATTGGAGTGGTTGGTGTATTCCATACTTCTAGCATTTGGATTTCACTCAAAACTCACCAAATGACTCCTCCCACCATATTATGATGTTGCCCAAGTTTTGGGCTCGATCCGAAATCAATAGGTGTTCCAAATTGGACAATTCAATTTCAACGGCAGTTCGTTCCTAATTGGAGTGGTTGGTGTATTCCATACTTCTAGCGATTGGATTTCACACAAAACTCACCAAATGACTCCTCCCACCATAATATGATGTTGCCCAAGTTTTGGGCCCGATCCCAAATCAATACGTGTTCCAAATTGGATAATTCAAGTTCAACGGCAGTTCGTTCCTAATTGGAGTGGTTGGTGTATTCCATACTTTTAGCGATTGGATTTCACTCAAAACGCACCAAATGACTCCTCCCACCATATTATGATGTTACCCAAGTGTTGGGCTCGATTCGAAGTCAATAACTGTTCGAAATTTGACAATTCAAGTTCAACGGCAGTTCGTTCCTAATAGGAGTGGTTGGTGTATTCCATACTTCTAGCGATTGGATTTCACTAAAAACTCACCAAATGACTCCTCCCACCATATTATGATGTTGCCCAAGTTTTGGGCTCGATCCGAAATCAATAGGTGTTCCAAATTGGACAATTCAAGTACAACGGCAGTTCGTTCCTAATTGGAGTGGTTGGTGTATTCCACACTTCTAGCGATTGGATTTCTCTCAAAACTCACCAAATGACTCCTCCCACCACATTGTCATGTTGCCCAAGTTTTGGGCTCAATCAGAAATCAATAGGTGTGAGAAATTGGACAATTCAAGTTCAACGGCAGTTCGTTCCTAATTGGAGTGGTTGGTGTATTCCATACTTCTAGCGATTGGATTTCTCTCAAAACTCACCAAATGACTCCTCCCACCATAATATGATGTTGCCCAAGTTTTGGGCTCGATCCGAAATCAATAGGTGTTCCAAGTTGGACAATTCAAGTACAACGGCAGTTCGTTCCTAATTGGAGTGGTTGGTGTATTCCATACTTCTAGCGATTGGATTTCACTCAAAACTCACCAAATGACTCCTCCCACCATATTACGATGTTGCACAAGTGTGGGGTTCGATCCGAAATCAATAGGTGAGAGAAATTGGACAATTCAAGTTCAACGGCAGTTCGTTCCTAATAGGAGTGGTTGGTGTATTCCATACTTCTAGCGATTGGATTTCACTAAAAACTCACCAAATGACTCCTCCCACCATATTATGATGTTGCCCAAGTTTTGGGCTCGATCCGAAATCAATAGGTGTTCCAAATTGGACAATTCAAGTTCAACGGCAGTTCGTTCCTAATTGGAGTGGTTGGTGTATTCCATACTTCTAGCGATTGGATTTCACTCAAAACTCACCAAATGACTCCTCCCACCATATTATGCTGTCGCCCAAGTTTTCGGCTCGATCCGAAATCAGTAGGTGTTCCAAATTGGACAATTCAAGTTCAACGGCAGTTCTTTCCAAATTGGAGTGGTTGGTGTATTCCATACTTCTAGCGATTGGATTTCACTCAAAACTCACCAAATGACTCCTCCCACCATATTATGATGTTGCCCAAGTTTTCGACTCAATCCGAAATCAATAGGTGTGAGAAATTGGTCAATTCAATTTCAACAGCATTTCGTTCCTAATTGGAGTGGTTGGTGTATTCCATACTTCTAGCGATTGGATTTCACTCAAAACTCACCAAATGACTCCTCCCACCGTATTATGATGTTGCCCAAGTTTTGGGCTCGATCCGAAATCAATAGGTGTTCCAAATTGGACAATTCAAGTTCAACGGCAGTTCGTTCTTAATTGGAGTGGTTGGTGCATTCCATACTTCTAGCGATTGGATTTCACTCAAAACTCACCAAATGACTCCTCCCACCATATTATGATGTTGCCCAAGTTTTGGGCTCGATCCGAAATCAATAGGTGAGAGAAATTGGACAATTCAAGTTGAACGGCAGTTCGTTCCTAATTGGAGTGGTTGGTGTATTCCATACTTCTAGCGATTGGATTTCAGTCAAAACTCACCAAATGACTCCTCCCATCATATTATGATGTTGCCCAAGTTTTGGGCTCGATCCGAAATCAATAGTTGTTCCAAATTGGACAATTCAAGTTCAACGGCAGTTCGTTCCTAATTGGAGTGGTTGGTGTATTCCATACTTCTAGCGATTGGATTTCACACAAAACTCACTAAATGACTCCTCCCACCATATTATGATGTTGCCCAAGTTTTGGGCTTGATCCGAAATCAATAGGTGTGAGAAATTGAAAAATTCATGTTCAACGGCAGTTCGTTCCTAATTGGAGTGGTTGGTGTATTCCATACTTCTAGCGATTGGATTTCACTCAAAACTCACCAAATGACTCCTCCCACCATATTATGATGTTGCCCAAGTTTGGGGCTCGGTCCGAAATCAATAGGTGTGAGAACTTGGACAATTCAAGTTCAACGGCAGTTCGTTCCTAATTGGAGTGGTTGGTGTATTCCGTATTTCTAGCGATTGGATTTGACGCAAAACTCCCCAAATGACTCCTCCCACCATATTATGTTGTTGCCCAAGTTTGGGGCTCGATCCGAAATCAATAGGTGTTCCAAGTTGGACAATTCAAGTTCAACGACAGTTCGTTCCTAATTGGAGTGGTTGGTGTATTCCGTACTTCTAGCGATTGGATTTCACTCAAAACTCAACAAATAACTCATCCCACCATATTATGATGTTGCCCAAGTTTTGGGCTCGATCCGAAATAAATAGGTGTTCCAAATTGGACAATTCAAGTTCAACGGCAGTTCGTTCCTAATTGGAGTGGTTGGTGTATTCCATACTTCTAGCGATTGGATTTCTCTCAAAACTCACCAAATGACTACTCCCACCACATTGTCATGTTGCCCAAGTTTTGGGCTCAATCAGAAATCAATAGGTGTGAGAAATTGGACAATTCAAGTTCAACGGCAGTTCGTTCCTAATTGGAGTGGTTGGTGTATTCCATACTTCTAGCGATTGGATTTCACTCAAAACTCACCAACTGACTCCTCCCACCATATTATGATGTTGCCCAAGTTTGGGGTTCGATCCGAAATCAATAGGTGTCAGAAATTGGTCAATTCAATTTCAACGGCAGTTCGTTCCTAATTGGAGTGGTTGGTGTATTCCATACTTCTAGCGATTGGATTTCTCTCAAAACTCACCAACTCACTCCTCCCACCACATTGTCATGTTGCCCAAGTTTTGGGCTCAATCAGAAATCAATAGGTGTGAGAAATTGGACAATTCAAGTTCAACGGCAGTTCGTTCCTAATTGGAGTGGTTGGTGTATTCCATACTTCTAGCGATTGGATTTCACTCAAAACTCTCCAAATGACTTTCCCACCATATTATGTTGTTGCCCAAGTTTTGGGCTCGATCCGAAATCAATAGGTGTGAGAAATTTGACAACTCAAGTTCAACGGAAGTTCGATCCTAATTGGTGTGGTTGGTGTATTTCATACTTCTAGCGATTGGATTTCACTCAAAACTCACCAACTGACTCCTCCCACCATATTATGATGTTGCCCAAGTTTGGGGCTCGATCCGAAATCAATAGGTGTCAGAAATTGGTCAATTCAATTTCAACGACAGTTCGTTCCTAATTGGAGTAGTTGTTGTATTCCATACTTCTAGCGATTGGATTTCACTCAAAACTCACCAAATGACTCCTCCCACCATATTATGATGTTGCCCAAGTTTTGGGCTCGATCCGAAATCAATAGGTGTGAGAAATTGGACAATTCAAGTTCAACGGCAGTTCGTTCCTAATTGGAGTTGTTGGTGTATTCCACACTTCTAGCGATTGGATTTCACTCAAAACTCCCCAAATGACTCCTCCCACCATATTATGATGTTGCCCAAGTTTTGGGCTCGATCCGAAATCAATAGGTGTGAGAAATTGGACAATTCAAGTTCAACGGCAGTTCGTTCCTAATTGGAGTTGTTGGTGTATTCCACACTTCTAGCGATTGGATTTCACTCAAAACTCCCCAAATGACTCCTCCCACCATATTCTGATGTTGCCCAAGTTTTGGGCTCGATCCGAAATCAATAGGTGTGAGAAATTCGAGAATTCAAGTTCAACGGCAGTTCGTTCCTAATTGGAGTGGTTGGTGTATTCCATACTTCTAGCGATTGGATTTCTCTCAAAACTCACCAAATGACTCCTCCCACCACATTGTCATGTTGCCCAAGTTTTGGGCTCAATCAGAAATCAATAGGTGTGAGAAATTGGACAATTCAAGTTCAACGGCAGTTCGTTCCTAATTGGAGTGGTTGGTGTATTCCACACTTCTAGCGATTGGATTTAACTCAAAACTCACCAAATGAATCCTCCCACCATATTATGATGTTGCCCAAGTTTTGGGCTCGATCCGAAATCAATAGGTGTGAGAAATTGGACAATTCAAGTTCAACGGCAGTTTGTTCCTAATTGGAGTGGTTAGTGTATTTCATACTTCTAGCGATTGGATTTCACTCAAAACTCACCAACTGACTCCTCCCACCATATTATGATGTTGCCCAAGTTTGGGGCTCGATCCGAAATCAATAGGTGTCAGAAATTGGTCAATTCAATTTCAACGACAGTTTATTCCTAATTGGAGTAGTTGTTGTATTCCATACTTCTAGCGATTGGATTTCACTCAAAACTCACCAAATGACTCCTCCCACCATATTATGATGTTGCCCAAGTTTTGGGCTCGATCCGAAATCAATAGGTGTGAGAAATTGGAGAATTCAAGTTCAAAGGCAGTTTGTTCCTAATTGGAGTGGTTGGTGTATTCCACACTTCTAGCAATTGGATTTAACTCAAAACTCACCAAATGAATCCTCCCACGGTATTATGATGTTGCCCAAGTTTTGGGCTCGATCCGAAATCAATAGGTGTGAGAAATTGGACAATTCAAGTTCAACGGCAGTTTGTTCCTAATTGGAGTGGTTGGTGTATTCCATACTTCTAGCGATTGGATTTCACTCAAAACTCACCAAAGGACAACTCCCACCATATTATGATGTTGCACAAGTTTTGGGCTCGATTCGAAATCAATAGGTGTGAGAAATTGGACAATTCAAGTTCAACGGCAGTTTGTTCCTAATTGGAGTGGTTGGTCTATTCCATACTTCTAGCGATTGGATTTCACTCAAAACTCACCAAATGACTCCTCCCACCACATTAATATGTAGCCTAAGTTTTGGGCTCGATCCGAAATCAATAGGTGTGAGAAATTGGACAATTCAAGTTCAACGGCAGTTCGTTCCTAATTGGAGTGGTTGGTGTATTCCATACTTCTAGCGATTGGATTTCACTCAAAACTCACCAAAGGACTCCTCCCACCATATTATGATGTTGCCCCAGTTTTGGGCTAGACTCGAAATCAATAGGTGTGAGAAATTGGACAATTCAAGTTCAACGACAGTTTGTTCCTAATAGGAGTGGTTGGTGTATTCCATACTTCTAGCGATTGGATTTCACTCAAAACTCACCAAATGACTCCTCCCACCATATTATGATATTGCCCAAGTTTTGGGCTCGATCCGAATTCAATAGGTGTGAGAAATTGGACAATTCAAGTTCAACGACAGTTTGTTCCTAATAGGAGTGGTTGGTGTATTCCATACTTCTAGCGATTGGATTTCACTCAAAACTCACCAAATGACTCCTCCCACCATATTATGATATTGCCCAAGTTTTGGGCTCGATCCGAATTCAATAGGTGTTAGAAATTGGACAATTCAAGTTCAACGGCAGTTCGTTCCTAATTGGAGTGGTTGGTGTATTCCATACTTCTAGCGATTGGATTTCACTCAAAACTCACCAAATGACTCCTCCCACCATATTATGATGTTGACCAAGTTTTGGGCTCGATCCGAAATCAAAAGGTGTGAGAAATTGGACAATTCAAGTTCAACGGCAGTTCGTTCCTAATTGGAGTGGTTAGTGTATTCCATACTTCTAGCGAATGGATTTCACTCAAAACTCACCAAATGACTCCTCCCACCATATTTTGATGTTGCCCAAGTTTGGGGCTCGATCCGAAATCAATAGGTGTTAGAAATTGGACAATTCAAGTTCAATGGCTGGTCCTTCCTAATTGGAGTGGTTGGTGTATTCCATACTTCTAGCGATTGGATTTCACTCAAAACTCACCAAATGACTCCTCCCACCATATTACGATATTGCCCAAGTTTTGGGCTCGATCCGAAATCAATTGGTGTTCGAAATTGGACAATTCAAGTTCAACGTCAGTTCGTTCCTAATTGGAGTGGTTGGTGTATTCCATACTTCTAGCGATTGGATTTCACTCAAAACTCCCGAAATGACTCCTCCCACCATATTACGATGTTGCCTAAGTTTTGGGCTCGATCCGAAATCAATTGGTGTGCGAAATTGGACAATTCACACGGCAGTTCGTTCCTAATTGGAGTGGTTGGTGTATTCCGTACTTCAAGTGATTGGATTTCACTCAAAACTCACCAAATGACTCCTCCCACCATATTATGATGTTGCCCAAGTTTTGGCCTCGATCCGAAATCAATTGGTGTTCGAAATTTGACAATTCAAGTTCAACGGCAGTTCGTTCCTCATTGGAGTGGTTGGTGTCTTCCATACTTCTAGCGATTGGGTTTCACTCAAAACTCACCAAATGACTCCTTCCACCATATTATGATGTTGCCCATGTTTTGGGCTCGATCCGAAATCAATAGGTGTTCCAAATTGGACAATTCAAGTTCAACGGCAGTTCGTTCCTAATTGGAGTGGTTGGTGTATTCCATACTTCTAGCGTTTGGATTTCACACAAAACTCACCAAATGACTCCTCCCACCATATTATGACATTTCCCAAGTTTGGGGCTCGATCCGAAATCAATAGGTGTTAGAAATTGGACAATTCAAGTTCAATGGCAGGTCGTTCCTAATTGGAGTGGTTGGTGTATTCCATACTTCTAGCGAATGGATTTCACTCAAAACTCACCAAATGACTCCTCCCACCATATTTTGATGTTGCCCAAGTTTGGGGCTCGATCCGAAATCAATAGGTGTTAGAAATTGGACAATTCAAGTTCAATGGCAGGTCGTTCCTAATTGGAGTGGTTGGTGTATTCCATACTTCTAGCGATTGGATTTCACTCAAAACTCACCAAATGACTCCTCCCACCATATTACGATGTTGCCCAAGTTTTGGGCTCGATCCGAAATCAATTGGTGTTAGAAATTGGACTATTCAAGTTCAACGTCAGTTCGTTCCTAATTGGAGTGGTTGGTGTATTCCATACTTCTAGCGATTGGATTTCACTCAAAACTCCCGAAATGACTCCTCCCACCATATTATGATGTTGTCCAAGTTTTGGGCTCGATCCGAAATCAATTGGTGTTCGAAATTGGACAATTCACGTTCAACGGCAGTTCGTTCCTAATTGGAGTGGTTGGTGTATTCCGTACTTCAAGCGATTGGATTTCACTGAAAACTCACCAAATCACTCCTCCCACCATATTATGATGTTGCCCAAGTTTTGGCCTCGATCCGAAATCAATTGGTGTTCGAAATTGGACAATTCAAGTTCAACGGCAGTTCGTTCCTCATTGGAGTGGTTGGTGTCTTCCTTGCTTCTAGCGATTGGATTTCACTCAAAACTCACCAAATGACTCCTCCCACCATATTATGATGTTGCCCATGTTTTGGGCTCAATCCGAAATCAATAGGGGGTTCCAAATTGGACAATTCAAGTTGAATGGCAGTTCGTTCCTAATTGGAGTGGTTGGTGTATTCCATACTTCTAGCGATTGGATTTTACTCAAAACTCATCAAATGACTCCTCCCACCATATTATGATGTTTCCCAAGTTTGGGGCTCGATCCGAAATCAATAGGTGTGAGAAATTGGACAATTCAAGTTCAACGGCAGTTCGTTCCTAATTGGAGTGGTTGGTGTCTTCCATACTTCTAGCGATTGGATTTCACTCAAAACTCTCCAAATGACTCCTCCCACCATATTATGATTTTGCCCAAGTTTTGGGCTCGATCCGTAATCAATTGGTGTTAGAAATTGGACAATTCAAGTTCAACGGCAGTTTGTTCCTAATTGGAGTGGTTGTTGTATTCCACACTTCTAGCGATTGGATTTCACTCAAAACTCACCAAATGACTCCTCCCACCATATTCTGATGTTTCCCAAGTTTGGGGCTCGATCCGAAATCAATAGGTGTGAGAAATTGGACAATTCAAGTTCAACGGCAGTTCGTTCTTAATTGGAGTGGTTGGTGTATTCCACACTTCTACCGATTGGATTTTTCTCGAAACTCACCAAATGACTCCTCCCACCATATTATGATGTTGCCCAAGTTTTCGGCTCGATCCGAAATCAATAGGTGTTCCAAATTGGACAATTCAATTTCAACGGCAGTTTGTTCCTAATTGGAGTGGTTGGTGTATTCCACACTTCTAGCGATTGGATTTTACTCAAAACTCACCAAAGGACTCCTCCCACCATATTATGATGTTTCCCAAGTTTGGGGCTCGATCCGAAATCAATAGGTGTGAGAAATTGGACAATTCAAGTTCAACGGCAGTTCGTTCCTAATTGGAGTGGTTGGTGTATTCCACACTTCTAGCGATTGGATTTCTCTCAAAACTCACCAAATGACTCCTCCCACCAAATTATGATGTTGCCCAAGTTTGGAGCTCGATACGAAATCGATAGGTGTTCCAAATTGGGCAATTCAAGTTCAACGGCAGTTCGTTCCTAATTGGAGTGGTTGGTGTCTTCCATACTTCTAGCGATTGGATTTCACTCAAAACTCACCAA
This sequence comes from Prunus avium, assembly GCF_965620075.1. NCBI lineage: Eukaryota > Viridiplantae > Streptophyta > Magnoliopsida > Rosales > Rosaceae > Prunus > Prunus avium. The sequence continues at coordinate 33,502,485 of NC_142284.1, forward strand.
ATGACTTCTCCCACCATATTATGATGTTGCCCAAGTTTTGGGCTCGATCCGAAATCAATAGGTGTGAGAAATTGGACAATTCAACTTCAACGGCAGATCGTTCCAAATTGGAGTGGTTGGTGTATTCCATACTTCTAGCGATTGGATTTCACTCAAAACTCACCAACTGACTCCTCCCACCATATTATGATGTTGCCCAAGTTTTTGGCTCGATCCGAAATCAATAGGTGTGAGAAATTGGACAATTCAAGTTCAACGGCAGTTCGTTCCTAATTGGAGTGGTTGGTGTGTTCCATACTTCTAGCGATTGGATTTCACTCAAAACTCACCAAATGAGTCCTCCCACCATATTATGATGTTGCCCAAGTTTGGGGATCGATCGGAAATCAATAGGTGTGAGAAACTGGACAATTCAAGTTCAATGGCAGTTCGTTCCTAATTGGAGCGGTTGGTGTATTCCATACTTCTAGCAAATGGATTTCACTCAAAACTCACCAAATGAATCCTCCCACCATATTATGATGTTGCACAAGTTTGGGGCTCGATCCGGAATCAATAGGTGTTCCAAATTGGGCAATTCAAGTTCAACGGCAGTTCGTTCCTAATTGGAGTGGTTGGTGTCTTCCATACTTCTAGCGATTGGATTTCACTCAAAACTCCCGAAATGACTCCTCCCACCATATTATCATGTTGCCCAAGTTTTGGGCTTGATCCGAAATCAATAGGTGTTCGAAATTGGACAATTCAAGTTCCACGGCAGTTCGTTCCTAATTGGAGTGGTTGGTGTATTCCATACTTCTAGCGATTGGACTTCTCTCAAAACTCACCAAATGACTCCTCCCACCATATTATGATGTTGCCCAAGTTTTGGGCTCGATCCGAAATCAATAGGTGTTCCAAATTGGACAATTCAAGTTCAATGGCAGTTCGTTCCTAATTGGAGTGGTTGGTGTATTCCATACTTCTAGCGATTGGATTTCGCTCAAAACTCACCGAATGACTCCTCCCACCAAATTATGATGTTGCCCAAGTTTTGGCTCGATCCGAAATTAATAGGTGTTCCAAATTGGACAATTCCAGTTCAACGGCAGTTCGTTCCTAATTGGAGTGGTTGGTGTATTCCATACTTCTAGCGATTGGATTTCACTCAAAACTCACCAAATGACTCCTCCCACCATATTATGTTGTTGCCCATGTTTTGGGCTCGATCCGAAATCAATAGGTGTGAGAAATTGGACAATTCAAGTTCAACGGCAGTTCGTTCCTAATTGGAGTGGTTGGTGTATTCCATACTTCTAGCGATTGGATTTTACTCAAAACTCATCAAATGACTCCTCCCACCATATTATGATGTTTCCCAAGTTTGGGGCTCGATCCGAAATCAATAGGTGTGAGAAATTGGACAATTCAAGTTCAACGGCAGTTCGTTCCTAATTGGAGTGGTTGGTGTCTTCCATACTTCTAGCGATTGGATTTCACTCAAAACTCTCCAAATGACTCCTCCCACCATATTATGATTTTGCCCAAGTTTTGGGCTCGATCCGAAATCAATAGGTGTTCCGAATTGGACAATTCAATTTCCACGGCAGTTCGTTCCAAATTGGAGTGGTTGGTGTATTCCATACTTCTAGCGATTGGATTTCACTCAAAACTCACCAAATGACTCCTCCCACCATATTATGATGTTGCCCAAGTTTTGGGCTCGATCCGTAATCAATTGGTGTTCGAAATTGGACAATTCAAGTTCAACGGCAGTTTGTTCCTAATTGGAGTGGTTGTTGTATTCCACACTTCTAGCGATTGGATTTCACTCAAAACTCACCAAATGACTCCTCCCACCATATTCTGATGTTTCCCAAGTTTGGGGCTCGATCCGAAATCAATAGGTGTGAGAAATTGGACAATTCAAGTTCAACGGCAGTTCGTTCTTAATTGGAGTGGTTGGTGTATTCCACACTTCTACCGATTGGATTTTTCTCGAAACTCACCAAATGACTCCTCCCACCATATTATGATGTTGCCCAAGTTTTCGGCTCGACCCGAAATCAATAGGTGTTCCAAATTGGACAATTCAAGTTCAACGGCAGTTCGTTCCTAATTTGAGTGGTTGGTGTCTTCCATACTTCTAGCGATTGGATTTCACTCAAAACTCACCAAATGACTCCTCTCACCATATTATGATGTTGCCCAAGTTTTGGGGTTGATCCGAAATCAATAGGTGTGAGAAATTGGACAATTTAAGTTCAACGGCAGTTCGTTCCTAATTGGTGTGGTTGGTGTATTCCATACTTCTAGCGATTGGATTTCACTCAAAACTCACTAAATGACTCCTGACACCATATTATGATGTTGCCGAAGTTTGTGGCTCGATCCGAAATCAATAGGTGTGAGAAATTGGACAATTCAAGTTCAACGGCAGTTCGTTCCTAATTGGAGTGGTTGGTGTATTCCATACTTCTAGCGATTGGATTTCAATCAAAACTCACCAAATGACTCCTCCCACCATATTATGATGTTGCCCAAGTTTGGGGCTCGATCGGAAATCAATAGGTGTGAGAAATTGGACAATTCAAGTTCAACGGCAGTTCGTTCATAATTGGAGTGGTTGGTGTACTCCATACTTCTAGCGATTGGATTTCACTCCAAACTCACCAAATGACTCCTCCCACCATATTATGATGTTGCACAAGTTTGGGGTTCGATCCGAAATCAATAGGTGTTAGATATTGGACAATTCAAGTTCAACGGCAGTTCGTTCCTAATGGGAGTGGTTGGTGTATTCCATACTTCTAGCGTTTGGATTTCACTCAAAACTCACCAAATGACTCCTCCCACCATATTATGATGTTGCCCAAGTTTTGGGCTTGATCCGAAATCAATAGGTGTGAGAAATTGGACAATTCAAGTTCAACGGCAGTTCGTTCCTAATTGGAGTGGTTGGTGTATTCCATACTTCTAACGATTGGATTTCACTCAAAACTCACCAAATGACTCCTCCCACCATATTATGATGTTGCCCAAGTTTGGGGCTCGATCCGAAATCAATAGGCGTGAGAAATTGGACATTTCAAGTTCAACGGCAGTTCGTTCCTAATTGGAGTGGTTGGTGTATTCCATACTTCTAGCGATTGGATATCACTCAAAACTCACCAAATGACTCCTTCCCCCATACTATGATGTTGCCCAAGTTTTTGGCTCGATCCGAAATCAATAGGTTTGAGAAATTGGACAATTCAAGTTCAACGGCAGATCGTTCCTAATTGGAGTGGTTGGTGTATTCCATACTTCTAGCGATTGGATTTCAATCAAAACTCACCAAATGACTCTTCCCACCATATTATGATGTTGCCCAGGTTTGGGGCTCGATCCGAAATCAATAGGTGTGAGAAATTGGACAATTCAAGTTCAACGGCAGTTCTTTCCTAATTCGAGTGGTTGGTGTCTTTCATACTTCTAGGAATTGGATTTCACTCAAAACTCACCAAATGACTCCTCCCACCATATTATGATGTTGCACAAGTTTGGGGTTCGATCCGAAATCAATAGGTGTTAGATATTGGACAATTCAAGTTCAACGGCAGTTCGTTCCTAATGGGAGTGGTTGGTGTATTCCATACTTCTAGCGTTTGGATTTCACTCAAAACTCACCAAATGACTCCTCCCACCATATTATGATGTTGCCCAAGTTTTGGGCTTGATCCGAAATCAATAGGTGTTCGAAATTGGACAATTCAAGTTCCACGGCAGTTCGTTCCTAATTGGAGTGGTTGGCGTATTCCATACTTCTAGTGATTCGATTTCACTCAAAACTCACCAAATGACTCCTCCCACCATATTATGATGTTGCCCAAGTTTGGGGATCGATCCGAAATCAATAGGTGTGAGAAATTGGACAATTCAAGTTCAAAGGCAGTTCGTTCCTAATTCGAGCGGTTGGTGTATTCCATACTTCTAGCATATGGATTTCACTCAAAACTCACCAAATGACTCTTCCCACTATATTATGATGTTGCCCAAGTTTGGGCCTCGATCCGAAATCAATAGGTGTGAGAAATTGGACAATTCAAGTTCAACGGCAGTTCTTTCCAAATTCGAGTGGTTGGTGTCTTTCATACTTCTAGGGATTGGATTTCACTCAAAACTCACCAAATGACTCCTCCCACCCTATTATGATGTTGCCCAAGTTTTGGGCTTGATCCGAAATCAATAGGTGTGAGAAATTGGACAATTCAAGTTCAACGGCAGTTCGTTTCTAATTGGAGTGGTTGGTGTATTCCATACTTCTAGCGATTGGATTTCACTCAAAACTCACCAAATGACTCCTCCCACCAAATTACGATGTTGCCCAAGTTTTGGGCTCGATCCGAAATCAATAGGTGTTCCAAATTGGACAATTCAAGTTCAATGGCAGTTCGTTCCTAATTGGAGTGGTTGGGGTATTCCATACTTCTAGCGATTGGATTTCGCTCAAAACTCACCAAATGACTCCTCCCACCAAATTATGATGTTGCCCAAGTTTTGGCTCGATCCGAAATTAATAGGTGTTCCAAATTGGACAATTCCAGTTCAACGGCAGTTCGTTCCAAATTGGAGTGGTCGGTGTATTCCATACTTCTAGCGATTGGATTTCGCTCAAAACTCACCAAATGACTCCTCCCACCAAATTATGATGTTGCCCAAGTTTTGGCTCGATCCGAAATTAATAGGTGTTCCAAATTGGACAATTCCAGTTCAACGGCAGTTCGTTCCAAATTGGAGTGGTCGGTGTATTCCATACTTCTAGCGATTGGATTTCACTCAAAACTCACCAAATGACTCCTCCCACCATATTATGATGTTGTCCATGTTTTGGGCTCGATCCGAAATCAATAGGTGTGAGAAATTGGACAATTCAAGTTCAACGGCAGTTCGTTCCTAATTGGAGTGGTTGGTGTATTCCATACTTCTAGCGATTGGATTTCACTCAAAACTCACCAAATGACTCCTCCCACCATATTATGATGTTGCCCAAGTTTGAGGCTCGATCGGAAATCAATAGGTGTGAGAAATTGGACAATTCAAGTTCAACGGCAGTTCGTTCCTAATTGGAGTGGTTGGTGTATTCCATACTTCTAGCGATTGGATTTCACTCCAGACTCACCAAATGACTCCTCCCACCATATTATGATGTTGCACAAGTTTGGGGTTCGATCCGAAATCAATAGGTGTTAGAAATTGGACAATTCAAGTTCCACGGCAGTTCGTTCCTAATTGGACTGGTTGGTGTATTCCATACTTCCAGCGATTGGATTTCACTCAACACTCACCAAATGACTCCTCCCACCATATTATGATGTTGCCCAAGTTTGGGGCTCGATCCGAACTCAATAGGTGTGAGAAATTGGACAATTCAAGTTCATCGGCAGTTCGTTTCTAATTGGAGTGGTTGGTGTATTCCATACTTCTAGCGATTGGATTTCACTCCAGACTCACCAAATGACTCCTCCCACCATATTATGATGTTGCACAAGTTTGGGGTTCGATCCGAAATCAATAGGTGTTAGAAATTGGACAATTCAAGTTCCACGGCAGTTCGTTCCTAATTGGACTGGTTGGTGTATTCCATACTTCCAGCGATTGGATTTCACTCAACACTCACCAAATGACTCCTCCCACCATATTATGATGTTGCCCAAGTTTGGGGCTCGATCCGAACTCAATAGGTGTGAGAAATTGGACAATTCAAGTTCATCGGCAGTTCGTTTCTAATTGGAGTGGTTGGTGTATTCCATACTTCTAGCGATTGGATTTCACTCAAAACTAACCAAATGACTCCTCCCACCATATTATGATGTTGCCCAAGTTTGAGGCTCGATCGGAAATCAATAGGTGTGAGAAATTGGACAATTCAAGTTCAACGGCAGTTCGTTCCTAATTGGAGTGGTTGGTGTATTCCATACTTCTAGCGATTGGATTTCACTCCAGACTCACCAAATGACTCCTCCCACCATATTATGATGTTGCACAAGTTTGGGGTTCGATCCGAAATCAATAGGTGTTAGAAATTGGACAATTCAAGTTCCACGGCAGTTCGTTCCTAATTGGACTGGTTGGTGTATTCCATACTTCCAGCGATTGGATTTCACTCAACACTCACCAAATGACTCCTCCCACCATATTATGATGTTGCCCAAGTTTGGGGCTCGATCCGAACTCAATAGGTGTGAGAAATTGGACAATTCAAGTTCATCGGCAGTTCGTTTCTAATTGGAGTGGTTGGTGTATTCCATACTTCTAGCGATTGGATTTCACTCAAAACTAACCAAATGACTCCTCCCACCATATTATGATGTTGCCCAAGTTTGGGGCTCGATCCGAAATCAATTGGCGTGAGAAATTGGACAATTCAAGTTCAACGGCAGTTCGTTCCTAATTGGAGTGGTTGGTGTCTTCCATACTTCTAGCGATTGGATTTCACTCGAAACTCACCAAATGACTCCTCCCACGATATTATGATATTGCCCAAGTTTTGGGCTCGATCCAAAATCAATAGGTGTTCCAAATTGGACAAGTCAAGTTCAACGGCAGTTCGTTCCTAATTGGAGTGGTTGGTGTATTCCACACCTCTAGCGATTGGATTTCACTCAAAACTCACCAAATGACTCCTCCCGCCGTATTATGATGTTGCCCAAGTTTTGGCCTCGATCCGAAATCAATAGGTGTGAGAAATTGGACAATTCAAGTTCAACGGCAGTTCGTTCCTAATTGGAGTGGTTGGTGTATTCCATACTTCTAGCGATTGGATTTCACTCAAAACTCACCAAATGACTCCTCCCACAATATTATGATGTTGCCCAAGTTTTGGGCTCGATCCGAAATCAATAGGTGTGATAAATTGGACAATTCAAGTTCAACGGCAGTTCGTTCCTAATTGGAGTGGTTGGTGTATTCCATACTTCTAGCGATTGGATTTCACTCAAAACTCACCAAATGGCTCCTCCCACCATATTACGATGTTTCCCAAGTTTTGGGCTCGATCCGATATCAATAGGTGTTCCAAATTGGACAATTCAAGCTCAACGGCAGTTCGTTCCTAATTGGAGTGGTTGGTGTATTCCGTACTTCTAGCGATTTGATTTCACTCGAAACTAACCAAATGACTCCTCCCACCATATTATGATGTTGCCCAAGTTTTGGGCTCGATCCGAAATCAATAGGTGTGAGAAATTGGACAATTCAAGTTCAACGGCAGTTCGTTCCGAATTGGAGTGGTTGGTGTATTCCATACTTCAAAAGATTGGATTTCACTCAAAACTCACCAAATGACTCCTCCCACCATATTATGATGTTGCCCAAGTTTGGGGCTCGATCCGAAATCAATAGGTTTGAGAAATTGGAAAATTCAAGTTCAACGGCAGTTCGTTCCTAATTGGAGTGGTTGGTGTATTCCATACTTCTAGCGATTGGATTTCACTAAAAACTCACCAAATGACTCCGCCCACCATATTATGATGTTGCCCAAGTTTTGAGCTCGATCCGAAATCAATAGGTGTGAGAAATTGGACAATTCAAGTTCAACGGCAGTTCGTTCCTAATTGGAGTGGTTGGTGTATTCCATACTTCTAAAGATTGGATTTCACTCAAAACTCACCAAACGACTTCTACCACCATATTATGATGTTGCCCAAGTTTTCGACTCGATCCGGAATCAATAGGTGTGAGAAATTGGACAATTCAAGTTCAACGGCAGTTTGTTCGTAATTGGAGTGGTTGGTGTATTCCATACTTCTACCGATTGGATTTCACTCAAAACTCAACAAATGACTCCTCCCACCATATTATGATGTTGCCCAAGTTTTGGGCTCGATCCGAAATCAATAGATGTTCCAAATTGGACAATTCAAGTTCAACGGCAGTTCGTTCCTAATTGGAGTCGTTGTTGTATTCCATACTTCTAGCGATTGGATTTCACTCAAAACTAAACGGAAGTTCGTTCCTAATTGGAGTGGTTGGTGTATTCCACACTTCTAGCGATTGGATTTCACGCAAGACTCCCCAAATGACTCCTCCCACCATATTATGATGTTGCCCAAGTTTGGGGCTCGATCCGAAATCAATAGGTTTGGGAAATTGGACAATTCAAGTTCAACGGCAGTTCGTTCCTAATTGGAGTGGTTGGTGTATTCCATACCTCTAGCGATTGGATTTCACTCAAAACTCACCAAATGACTCCTCCCACCATATTATGATGTTGCCCAAGTTTTGGGCTCGATCCGAAATCAATAGGTGTTCCAAATTGGACAATTCATGTTCAACGGCAGTTTGTTCCTAATTGGAGTGGTTGGTGTATTCCATACTTCTAAAGATTGGATTTCACTCAAAACTCACCAAATGACTCCTCCCACCATATTATGATGTTGCCCAAGTTTTGGGCTCGATCCGGAATCAATAGGTGTGAGAAATTGGACAATTCAAGTTCAACGGCAGTTTGTTCCTAATTGGAGTGGTTGGTGTATTCCATACTTCTAGCGATTGGATTTCACTCAAAACTCACCAAATGACTCCTCCCATCATATTATGATGTTGCCCAAGTTTGGGGCTTGATCAGAAATCAATGGGTTTGAGAAATTGGACAATTCAAGTTCAACGGCAGTTCGTTCCAAATTGGAGTGGTTGGTGTATTTCATACTTCTAGCGATTGGATTTCTCTCAAAACCCACCAAATGACTCCTCCCACCATATTATGATGTTGCCCAAGTTTTGGGCTCGATCCGAAATCAATAGATGTTCCAAATTGGACAATTCAAGTTCAACGACAGTTCGTTCCTAATTGGAGTGGTTGGTGTATTCCATACTTCTAGCGATTGGATTTCACTCGAAACTCACCAAATGACTCCTCCACCATATTATGATGTTGCCCAAGTTTTGGGCTCGATCCGAAATCGATAGGTGTGAGAAATTGGACAATTCAAGTTCGACAGCAGTTCGTTCCTACTTGGAGTGGTTGGTGTATTCCACACTTCTAGCGATTGCATTTCACTCAAAACTCACCAAATGACTCCTCCCACCATATTATGATGTTGCCCAAGTTTTGGGCTCGATCCGAAATCAATAGGTGTGAGAAATTGGACAATTGAAGTTCAACGGCAGTTCGTACCTAATTGGAGTGGTTGGTGTATTCCATACTTCTAGCGATTTGATTTCACTCGAAACTCAACAAATGACTCCACCCACCATATTATGATGTTGCCCAAGTTTTGGGCTCGATCCGAAATCGATAGGTGTGAGAAATTGGACAATTCAAGTTCGACAGCAGTTCGTTCCTACTTGGAGTGGTTGGTGTATTCCATACTTCTAGCGATTGGATTTCACTCAAAACTCACCAAATGACTCCTCCCACCATATTGTGATGTTGCCCAAGTTTTGGGCTCGATCCGAAATCAATAGGTGTGAGAAATTGGACAATTCAAGTTCACCGGCAGTTCGTTCCTAATTGGACAATTCATGTTCAACGGCAGTTCGTTCGTAATTGGAGTGGTTGGTGTATTCCATACTTCTAGTGATTGGATTTCACTCAAAATTCACCAAAGGACTCCTCCCACCATATTATGATGTTGCCCATGTTTGGGGCTCGATCCGTAATCAATAGGTGTGAGAAATTGGACAATTCAAGGTCAACGGCAGTTTGTTCCTAATTGGAGTGGTTGGTGTATTCCATACTTCTAGAGATTCGATTTCACTCAAAACTCACCAAATGACTCCTCCCACCATATTATGATGTTGCCCAAGTTTGGGTCTCGATCCGAAATCAATAGGTTTGAGCAATTGGACAATTCAAGTTCAATGGCAGTTCGTTCCTAATTGGAGTGGTTGGTGTAATCCATACCTCTAGCGAATGGATTTCACTCAAAACTCACCAAATGACTCCTCCCACCATATTATGATGTTGCCCAAGTTTTGGGCTCGATCCAAAATCAATAGGTGTTCCAAATTGGACAATTCAAGTTCAACGGCAGTTCGTTCCTAATTGGAGTGGTTGGTGTATTCCCTACTTCTAGCAATTGGATTTCACTCAAAACTCACCAAATGACTCCTCCCACCATATTATGATGTTGCCCAAGTTTGGGGCGCGGTCCGAAATCAATAGGTGTTCCAAATTGGACAATTCAAGTTCAACGGCAGTTCGTTCCTAATTGGAGTGGTTGGTGTATTCCCTACTTCTAGCGATTGGATTTCACTCAAAACTCACCAAATGACTCCTCCCACCATATTATGATGTTGCCCAAGTTTAGGGTTCGATCCGAAATCAATAGGTGTGAGAAATTGGACAATTCAAGTTCAACAGCAGTTCGTTCCTAATTGGAGTGGTTGGTGTATTCCATACTTCTAAAGATTGGATTTCACTAAAAACTCACCAAATGACTCCTCCCACCATATTATGATGTTGCCCAAGTTTTGGGCTCGATCCGGAATCAATAGGTGTGCGAAATTCGACAATTCAAGTTCAACGGCAGTTTGTTCCTAATTGGAGTGGTTGGTGTATTCCATACTTCTAGCGATTGGATTTCACTCAAAACTCACCAAATGACTCCTCCCACCATATTATGATGTTGCCCAAGTTTGGGGCTCGATCCGAAATCAATCGGTTTGAGAAATTGGACAATTCAAGTTCAACGGCAGTTTGTTCCTAATTGGAGTGGTTGGTGTATTCCATACTTCTAGCGATTGGATTTCACTCAAAACTCACCAAATGACTCCTCCCACCATATTATGTTGTTGCCTAAGTTTAGGGTTCGATCCGAAATCAATAGGTGTGAGAAATTGGACAATTCAAGTTCAACAGCAGTTCGTTCCTAATTGGAGTGGTTGGTATATTCCACACTTCTAGCGATTGCATTTCACTCAAAACTCACCAAAGGACTCCTCCCACCATATTATGATGTTGCCTAAGTTTAGGGTTCGATCCGAAATCAATAGGTGTGAGAAATTGGACAATTCAAGTTCAATAGCAGTTCGTTCCTAATTGGAGTGGTTGGTATATTCCACACTTCTAGCGATTGCATTTCACTCAAAACTCACCAAAGGACTCCTCCCACCATATTATGATGTTGCCCAAGTTTTGGGCTTGATCCGAAATCAATAGGTGTTCGAAATTGGACAATTCAAGTTCAACGGCAGTTCGTTCCTAATTGGAGTGGTTGGTGTATTCCTTACTTCTAGCGATTGGATTTCACTCAAAACTCACCAAATGACTCCTCCCACCATATTATGATGTTGCCCAAGTTTTGGCCTCGATCCGAAATCAATAGGTGTTCAAAATTGGACAATTCATGTTCAACGGCAGTTCGTTCCTAATTGGAGTGGTTGGTGTATTCCATACTTCTAGTGATTGGATTTCACTCAAAATTCACCAAAGGACTCCTCCCACCATATTATGATGTTGCCCAAGTTTTGGGCTCGATCCGAAATCTATAGGTATGTGAAATTAGACAATTCAAGTTCAACGGAAGTTCGTTCCTAATTGGAGTGGTTGGTGTATTCCATACTTCTAGCGATTGGATTTCACTCAAAACTCACCAAATGACTCCTTCCACCATATTATGATGTTGCCCAAGTTTGGGGCTCGAGTCGAAATCAATAGGTGTGAGAAATTGGACAATTCAAGTTCAACGGCAGTTCGTTCCTAATTGGAGTGGTTGGTGTATTCCATACTTCTAGCGATTGGATTTCACTCAAAACTCACCAAATGACTCCTCCCACCATATTATGATGTTGCCCAAGTTTTGGGCTCGATCGGAAATCAATAGGTGTTCCAAATTGGACAATTCAAGTTCAACGGCAGTTCGTTCCTAATTGGAGTGGTTGGTGTATTCCATACTTCTAGCGATTGGATTTCACTCAAAACTCACCAAAGGACTCCTCCCACCATATTATGATGTTGCCCAAGTTTTGGGCTCGATCTGAAATCAATAGGTGTTCGAAATTGGATAATTCAAGTTCAACGGCAGTTCGTTCCAAATTGGAGGGGTTGGTGTATTCCATACTTCTAGTGATTGGATTTCACTCCAAACTCACCAAATGACTCCTCCTACCATATTATGATGTTGCCCAAGTTTTGGGTTCGAGCCGAAATCAATAGGTGTTCCAATTTGGATAATTCAAGTTCAACGGCATTTCGTTCCTAATTGGAGTAGTTGGTGTATTCCATACTTCTAGCGATGGGATTTCACTCAAAACTAACCAAATGACTCCTCCCACCATATTATGATGTTGCCCAAGTTTTGGGCTCGATCCGAAATCAATAGGTGTGAGAAATTGGACAATTCAAGTTCAACGGCAGTTCGTTCCTAATTGGAGTGGTTGGTGTATTCCATACTTCTAGCTATTGGATTTCACTCAAAACTAACCAAATGACTCCTCCCACCATATTATGATTTTGCCCAAGTTTTGGGCTCGATCCGAAATCAATAGGTGTGAGAAATTGGACAATTCAAGTTCAACGGCAGTTCGTTCCTAATTGGAGTGGTTGTTGTATTCCATACGTCTAGCGATTGGATTTCACCCAAAACTCACCAAATGACTCCTCCCACCATATTATGATGTTGCCAAAGTTTTGGGCTCGAACCGAAATCAATAGGTGTGAGAAATTGGACAATTCAAGTTCAACGGCAGTTCGTTCCTAATTGGAGTGGTTGGTGCATTCCATACTTCTAGCGATTGGATTTCCACTACAACAAAAAGGCTTTTTGATGACATGGTTTTAATGACGTGTCAGGAATACACGTCATTAATTGTAATTATCTATGACGTGCTTTTAAAATGCGTCATTGAAGCTGGTTTGTGATATCCTTTCAATGACATCCGGATATGCACGCCATTGAATATGCATTCAATGACGCGTTTTACGCGTCATAGATTTTTTCTACTTTACATGACGTTGGATCTGCGTCATGAAACGTTTGTTAAATCAATGACGCATATTGCGCGTCATAAATGTCTATGACGTTTGGGTTGCGTCATGGAATCAAGTATCCATGGCTGGCTAGCTGCATCATGGAAGTGTTTTTCAATGACGTTTCCTATGCGTCATAGATCTATGAAAATTTCCCACCTTTTTTTTTTCGTTCCACGCAATTATTTTTTACCTCTTTAATTTTGCCCGCTATTTTTGCACATATTATAAAAATATTTTTAATAACCTTAAGATGACGCGTCTTGAGCGCCATAAAAGCTTTAACGATTTGACGACGCAGTATATGCGTCATGGAATTGGTTTTGAGGACGCAGTATACGCATCATAGAATGTAATTTTACGACGTAGATTCTGCGTCATGAAATTTGGTTTTGAGGCCCCAATTTTTTTTCACGTTGCGCTCTTTTTTTGGGTGAAATTTTAGTTTGCCCGCTATTCCCTTCCAGAAGGCGCGCTCTCTCTCTCTGTCTTTCTAAAATATTCTCCTCATTCTCATACCTAAGGATCTCTCTCTCTCTGTCCCCAACTCCAAATCTTCTCTTCATTCTCTCTCATCTCTCCCTTCCCTTTCTTTTCTTTTTCTGTTCACTCTTCACTCATTCTCCAGCACCCCCTGATCTTCTCCTCATCTTTTCTTCTCGTGTATCTCCAACGGTGGCTTATTTTGCTGGGGATGTGTGATATTGAGTTTTGAAGGTGGAGATTCTAATTGAAGTTGTGGTAATTCAATGCTCAAGGTACGAATTTTTTCTTCTTCTTCTCTTCTTTGCATTTTTCTCATTTATATTTTAGTTTGCCCCTAATTTTTTTTTATATTATCATTTTTGTAATGAATTTTCGGGACATTTGAGTTGTTGAAGAGGTGTCTTTTCGAGCCTTTAATTTCTTCTGGGGACATTTGAGAGAGCTTCATAAAGCCATTGTCAGCTTGGGCAATTCGTTGAGAGAGCTAAGGAATTTTGAATTTCTTCTTGAACCCTTTGTAAGTTTGTTTTCTCATATTTTAATTTCTTGTTTTTGGATGTTGTTGTCTTGTTGGGTTGATTATTTAAATTGTGTAGTTGATTGATTGCTCCACAGAACCCACGAAACTAAATGGAAGAAGAGTATGAATTGGATTTATTAAGTTTGGGTGTATTGATCAACTTTCAGTTTCGGGTTTTGGTTTTTCAAACTTCGATTCTTGTTGGTAATTGAGTAGCAGTCATAACTGAAATATATACTTGTTTTTAAGATTGTTCAAAAGTGTTTTGGGGTTTTGTTTTGTTAAAAAAACAAATAGGTGCAGAAGTTGTTCAGTTTCAGATTTTTAGAAAGTGTGATTGTTTTACCCACATTGACTGTTAGTTTTGCACAGGTTGTGGGTTAGTTTTGAGATATAAGTACTTGGTTTTAAACTATACATATCCAGGATTAAAAGCCCTCTGATATCATGTAATTTGGCTGAAGTTTGATACCTAAAGTTTGGTAATTAAAGTATGACTACAAAATCTGTCAAAAACAGGGGCTGCAGTTTCAGTTTTGAAACACTTACCTTTGTTATATGAAAATAGACATCTCAATGAACATTTGAAAACTTGTTTCATGTAAATCAGAGTTAAATTGAATTTATGGTAACTTTTCCAAGTTAGTGTTATGCTGCAGAAAAACAGAAAAGTCTGTAACTTAGTCTGTTTTGAATTCAGTTTTTGACATGATTCCTGAACTTCGAATTGAATGAATTTTTGATATGATGAGGTTCTATATGTCTTGTTATGATCTGGAAAGTTTTACATTCTTTTGAATTAAACTGAATGTTTAGTTAGCAACACCACTGCAAATGTTAGGGGCATGGCCACAGAGCTTAGGATTTCCTCTGTCAAGATTGTAACCCCAATTAACCTTCTATGCAATTGATCGTCTTTGAGAGGTGATAGGTTCCAGCCCAAAAGAATTGAACAAAACTAACTGGTTTTTGGGTTTTGGATATAATGCCATATATGATATTAGTTTCTCTTACCATCCCTCCCCGTACTTGCACCTATTTCTTATCTTTCTCTTTTTCTGGTTTTTTGATAAGTTAACTTCATTCAGGAATTTTCGGTCCTTAAAATTTGTTTTGTTGGATTCTATTGTTCCTCTTGTTTTATTTGGCATTTGGTTTAGCAAGACATTTCTATCAAATGAAATTTCCACAAATGAAATTTCCAATTTTGACCAAGAATTTACAGACCTGTATCATTTTCATTCATGCTTGCTTGTAATTTCTAGACCTTCATTCTCATTTTCTAATCTTCTGTTTTAATGCAGGTGTGGTTGTAATTATTTTAGTACCTTTTACACTCTCTTTTGGACATGAAGCATCACATCCTCTCATACGATCATGGAGCATACTTTGTTTTGGACAGTCCAAGTATCAAATCTTCTCAAACTTCATAGGATTGACTTTGTGGGATTAGTTCAAGACAATATTAATGTACTAGCATCATTTTGAGTAATAGAAATATAATTTAGAGTACTTTGCCTTTGTGTCTTCATTTTTGCTTCTATATATTAATTTATTTTTTAATAATTATAATAATGGGATATATATAAATATTAGAATTTTAATTTTTTTTTTATAAATAAAGAATTTCAATGACGTCTGAACTGTGTCATGAAAAATATTTCAATGACGTCTCATCAGCGTCGTTAAGTTCCATGACGCCTAGTCCGCGTCATGTAAAGTCCTAAAAGAAGGCGTCAAATAGAACGTCATATTCTTAATGACGCTTAATTGACGTCATCAAAACTTCATCCATGACATCGAGGACGCGTCATGGAAAGAGTAGGACGACACACGATCCGCGTCATTGAAACCCCATTCCATGACGCGGAACAGACGTCGTGTTTTGAAAAAAGTTTCCATGACCCCCCCTTTCGACGACGCAGGTTACGACGCCTGATCCGCGTCATTAAATGCCTTCCATGACGCAAATCAGACGTCATAGAACGGTTTTTGTGTTGTAGTGTTCACTCAAAACTCCCCAAATGACTCCTCCCACCATATTATGATGTTGCCCAAGTTTTGGGCTCGATCCGAAATCAATAGGTGTTCCAAATTGGACAATTCAAGTTCAACGGCAGTTCGTTCCTAATTGGAGTGGTATTCCATACTTCTAGCGATTGGATTTCACTCAAAACTCACCAAATGACTCCTCCCACCATATTATGATGTTGCCCAAGTTTGGGGCTCGATCCGAAATCAATAGGTGTTCCAAATTGGACAATTCAAGTTCAACGGCAGTTCGTTCCTAATTGGAGTGGTATTCCACACTTCTAGCGATTGGATTTCACTCAAGACTCACCAAATGACTCCTCCGACCATATTATGATGTTGCCCAAGTTTGGGGCTCGATCCGAAATCAATAGGTGTTCCAAATTGGACAATTCAAGTTCAACTGCAGTTCGTTCCTAATTGGAGTGGTTGG
Source organism: Prunus avium (assembly GCF_965620075.1). NCBI lineage: Eukaryota > Viridiplantae > Streptophyta > Magnoliopsida > Rosales > Rosaceae > Prunus > Prunus avium. Next base: position 33,518,886 of record NC_142284.1, read on the forward strand.
TGTATCCCATACTTCTTGCGATTGGATTTCACTCAAAACTCACCAAATGACTCCTCCCACCATATTATGATGTTGCCCAAGTTTGGGGCTCGAACCGAAATCAATAGGTGTGAGAAATTGGACAATTCAAGTTCAACGGCAGTTCGTTCCTAATTGGAGTGGTTGGTGCATTCCATACTTCTAGCGATTGGATTTCACTCAAAACTCCCCAAATGACTCCTCCCACCATATTATGATGTTGCCCAAGTTTTGGGCTCGATCCGAAATCAATAGGTGTTCCAAATTGGACAATTCAAGTTCAACGGCAGTTCGTTCCTAATTGGAGTGGTATTCCACACTTCTAGCGATTGGATTTCACTCAAGACTCACCAAATGACTCCTCCGACCATATTATGACGTTGCCCAAGTTTGGGGCTCGATCCGAAATCAATAGGTGTTCCAAATTGGACAATTCAAGTTCAACTGCAGTTCGTTCCTAATTGAAGTGGTTGGTGTATGCCATACTTCTAGCGATTGGATTTCACTCAAAACTCACCAAATGACTCCTCACACCATATTATGATGTTGCCCAAGTTTAGGGCTCGATCCGAAATCAATAGGTGTGAGAAATTGGACAATTCAAGTTCAACGGCAGTTCGTTCCTAATTGGAGTGGTTGGTGTATTCCATACTTCTAGCGATTGGATTTCACTCAAAACTCACCAAATGATTTCTCCCACCATATTTTGATGTTGCCCAAGTTTTGGGCTCGATCCGACTTCAATAGGTGTTCCAAATTGGACAATTCAAGTTCAACGGCAGTTCGTTCCTAATTGGAGTCGTTGGTGTATTCCATACTTCTAGCGATTGGATTTCAATCAAAATTAAACAAAAGACTCCTCCCATCATATTATGATGTTGCCCAAGTTTTGGGCTCGATCCGAAATCAATAGGTGTTCCAAATTGGACAATTCAAGTTCAACGGCAGTTCGTTCCTAATTGGAGTCGTTGGTGTATTCCATACTTCTAGCGATTGGATTTCAATCAAAATTAAACAAAAGACTCCTCCCACCATATTATGATGTTGCCCAAGTTTTGGGCTCGATCCGAAATCAATAGGTGTTCCAAATTGGACAATTCAAGTTCAACGGCAGTTCGTTCCTAATTGGAGTCATTGGTGTATTCCATACTTCTAGCGATTGGATTTCAATCAAAATTAAACAAAAGACTCCTCCCACCATATTATGATGTTGCCCAAGTTTTGGGCTCGATCCGAAATCAATAGGTGTTCCAAATTGGACAATTCAAGTTCAACGGCAGTTCGTTCCTAATTGGAGTGGTATTCCATACTTCTAGCGATTGGATTTCACTCAAAACTCACCAAATGACTCCTCCCACCATATTATGATGTTGCCCAAGTTTGGGTCTCGATCCGAAATCAATAGGTGTGAGAAATTGGACAATTCAAGTTCAACGTCAGTTCGATCCTAATTGGAGTGGTTGGTGTATTCCATACTTCTAGCGATTGGATTTCACTCAAAACTCACCACATGACTCCTCCCACCATATTATGATGTTTCCCAACTTTTGGGTACGATCCGAAATCAATAGGTGTTCCAAATTGGACAATTCAAGTTCAACGGCAGTTCGTTCGTAATTGGAGTGGTATTCCATACTTCTAGCGATTGGATTTCACTCAAAACTCACCAAATGACTCCTCCCACCATATTATGATGTTGCCCAAGTTTGGGGCTCGATTCGAAATCAATAGGTGTGAGAAATTGGACAATTCAAGTTCAACGTCAGTTCGTTCCTAATTGGAGTGGTTGGTGTATTCCATACTTCTAGCGATTGGATTTCACTCAAAACTCACCAAATGACTCCTCCCACCATATTATGATGTTGCCCAAGTTTGGGGCTCGATCTGAAATCAATAGGTGTGAGAAATTGGACAATTCAAGTTCAACGTCAGTTCGTTCCTAATTGGAGTGGTTGGTGTATTCCATACTTCTAGCGATTGGATTTCACTCAAAACTCACCAAATGACTCCTCCCACCATATTATGATGTTGCCCAAGTTTTGGGCTTGATCCGAAATCAACAGGTGTTCCAAATTGGACAATTCAAGTTCAACGGCAGTTCGTTCCTAATTGGAGTGGGTGGTGTATTCCATACTTCTAGCGAATGGATTTCACTCAAAACTCACCAAATGACTCCTCCCACCATATTATGATGTTGCCCAAGTTTTGGGCTTGATCCGAAATCAATAGGTGTGAGAAATTGGTCAATTCAATTTCAACGACAGTTCGTTCCTAATCGGAGCAGTTGTTGTATTCCATACTTCTAGCGATTGGATTTCACTCAAAACTCACCAAATGACTCCTCCCACCATATTACGATGTTGCCCAACCTTTGGGCTCGATCCGAAATCAATAGGTGTGAGAAATTGGACAATTCAAGTTCAACGACAGTTCGTTCCTAATTGGAGTGGTTGGTGTATTCCATACTTCTAGCGATTGGATTTCACTCAAAACTCACCAAATGACTCCTCCCACCATATTATGATGTTGCCCAACTTTTGGGCTCGATCCGAAATCAATAGGTGTGAGAAATTGGACAATTCTAGTTCAACGGCAGTTCGTTCCTAATTGGAGTGGTTGGTGTATTCCATACTTCTAGCGATTGGATTTCACTCAAAACTCACCAAATGACTCGTCCCACCATATTTTGATGTTGCCCAAGTTTTGGGCTCGATCCGAAATCAATAGGTGTGAGAAATTGGTCAATTCAATTTCAACGACAGTTCGTTCCAAATCGGAGTAGTTGTTGTATTCCATACTTCTAGCGATTGGATTTCACTCAAAACTCACCAAATGACTCCTCCCACCATATTACGATGTTGCCCAAGTTTTGGGCTCGATCTGAAATCAATAGGTGTGAGAAATTGGACAATTCAAGTTCAACGACAGTTCGTTCCTAATTGGAGTGGTTGGTGTATTCCATACTTCTAGCGATTGGATTTCACTCAAAAGTCACCAAATGACTCCTACCACCATATGATGATGTTACCCAAGTTTTCGGCTCGATCCGGAATCAATAGGTGTGAGAAATTGGACAATTCAAGTTCAACGGCAGTTTGTTCGTAATTTGAGTGGTTGGTGTATTCCATACTTCTACCGATTGGATTTCACTCAAAACTCACCAAATGACTCCTGCCACCATATTATGATGTTTCCCAAGTTTTGGGTACGATCCGAAATCAATAGGTTTTCCAAATTGGACAATTCAAGTTCAACGGCAGTTCGTTCCTAATTGGAGTGGTATTCCATACTTTTAGCGATTGGATTTCACTCAAAACTCACCAAATGACTCCTCCCACCATATTATGATGTTGCCCAAGTTTGGGGCTCGATTCGAAATCAATAGGTGTGAGAAATTGGACAATTCAAGTTCAACGTTAGTTCGTTCCTAATTGGAGTGGTTGGTGTATTCCATACTTCTAGCGATTGGATTTCACTCAAAACTCACCAAATGACTCCTCCCACCATATTATGATGTTGCCCAAGTTTTGGGCTCGATCCGAAATCAATAGGTGTGAGAAATTGGTCAATTCAAGTTCAACGGCAGTTCGTTCCTAATTGGAGTGGTTGGTGTATTCCATACTTCTAGCGATTGGATTTCACTCAAAATTCACCAAATGACTCCTCCCACCATATTATGATGTTGCCCAAGTTTTGGGCTCGATCCAAAATCAATAGGTGTGAGAAATTGGATAATTCAAGTTCAACGGCAGTTCGTTCCTAATTGGAGTGGTTGGTGTATTCCACACTTCTGGCGATTGGATTTCACCCAAAACTCACCAAATGACTCCTCCCACCATATTATGATGTTGCCCAAGTTTGCGGCTCGATCCGAAATCAATAGGTGTGAGAAATTGGACAATTCAAGTTCAACGACAGTTCGTTCCTAATTGGAGTGGTTGGTGTATTCCATACTTCTAGCGTTTGGATTTCAGTCAAAACTCACCAAATGACTCCTCCCACCATATTATGATGTTGCCCAAGTTTGGGGCTCTGTCCGAAATCAATAGGTGTGAGAAATTGGACAATTCAAGTTCAACGGCAGTTCGTTCCTAATTGGAGTGGTTGGTGTATTCCATACTTCTAGCAATTGGATTTCACTCAAAACTCACCAAATGACTCCTCCCACCATATTATGATGTTGCCCATGTTTTGGGCTCGATCCGAAATCAATAGGTGTTCCAAATTGGACAATTCAAGTTCAACGTCTATTCGTTCCTAATTGGAGTTGTTGGTGTATTCCATACTTCTAGCGATTGGATTTCACTCAAAATTCACCAAATGACTCCTCCCACCATATTATGATGTTGCCCAAGTTTTGGGCTCGATCCAAAATCAATAGGTGTGAGAAATTGGATAATTCAAGTTCAACGGCAGTTCGTTCCAAATTGGAGTGGTTGGTGTATTCCACACTTCTGGCGATTGGATTTCACCCAAAACTCACCAAATGACTCCTCCCACCATATTATGATGTTGCCCAAGTTTGCGGCTCGATCCGAAATCAATAGGTGTGAGAAATTGGACAATTCAAGTACAACGGCAGTTCGTTCCTAATTGGAGTGGTTGGTGTATTCCATACTTCTAGTGATTGGATTTCAATCAAAACTCGCCAAATGACTCCTCCCGCCACATTATGATATTGCCCAATTTTGGGGCTCGATCGGAAATCAATAGGTGTGAGAAATTGGACAATTCAAGTTCAACGGCAGTTCGTTCCTAATTGGAGTGGTTGGTGTATTACATACTTCTGGCGATTGGATTTTACTCAAAACTCACCAAATGACTCCTCCCACAATATTATGATGTTGCCCAAGTTTTGGGCTCGATCTGAAATCAATAGGTGTGGGAAATTGGACAATTCAAGTTCAACGGCAGTTCATTCCAAATTGGAGTGGTTGCTGTATTCTATACTTCTAGCGATTGGATTTCACTCAAAACACACCAAATGACTCCTCCCAACATATTATGGTGTTGCCCAAGTTTTGGGCTCGATCCGAAATCAATAGGTGTGAGAAATTGGACAATTCGATTTCAACGGCAGTTCGTACCTAATTGTAGTGTTTGGTGTATTCCATACTTCTAGCGATTGGATTTCACTCAAAACACACCAAATGACTCCTAACGCTATATTATGATGTTGCCCAAGTTTTGGGCTCGATCCGAAATCAATAGGAGAAAGAAACTGGACAATCCAAGTTCAACGGCAGTTCGTTCCTAATTGGAGTGGTTGGTGTATTCCATACTTCTAGCGATTGGATTTCAATCAAAACTCGCCAAATGACTCCTCCCGCCATATTATGATATTGCCCAATTTTGGGGCTCGATCGGAAATCAAAAGGTGTGAGAAATTGGACAATTCAATTTCAACGGCAGTTCGTTCCTAATTGGAGTGGTTGGTGTATTCCATACTTCGAGCGATTGGATTTCACTCAAAACACACCAAATGACTCCTCCCAACATATTATGGTGTTGCCCAAGTTTTGGGCTCGATCCGAAATCAATAGGTGTGAGAAATTGGACAATTCGATTTCAACGGCAGTTCGTACCTAATTGTAGTGTTTGGTGTATTCCATACTTCTAGCGATTGGATTTCACTCAAAACACACCAAATAACTCCTCCCACCATATTATGATGTTGCCCAAGTTTTGGGCTCGATCCGAATTCAATAGGTGTTCCAAATTGCACAATTCAAGTTCAACGTCTGTTCGTTCCTAATTGGAGTTGTTGGTGTATTCCATACTTCTAGCGATTGGATTTCCCTCAAAACTCACCAAATGACTCCTCCCACCATATTATCATGTTGCCCAAGTTTTGGGCTCGATCCGAAATCAATAGGTGTGAGAAATTGGACAATTCAAGTTCAACGTCAGTTCGTTCCTAATTGGAGTGTATTCTATACTTCTAGCGATTGGATTTCACTCAAAACTCAACAAATGACTCCTAACACCATATTATCACGTTGCCCAAGTTTTGGGCTCAATCCGAAATCAATAGGTGTGAGAAATTGGACAATTCAAGTTCAACGGCAGTTCGTTCCTAATTGGAGTGGTTGGTGTATTACATACTTCTGGCGATTGGATTTTACTCAAAACTCACCAAATGACTCCTAACACTATATTATGATGTTGCCCAAGTTTTGGGCTCGATCCGAAATCAATAGGAGAAAGAAACTGGACAATTCAAGTTCAACGGCAGTTCGTTCCTAATTGGAGTGGTTGGTGTATTCCATACTTCTAGCGATTGGATTTCACTCAAAACTCACCAAATGACTCCTCCCACAATATTATGATGTTGCCCAAGTTTTGGGCTCGATCTGAAATCAATAGGTGTGGGAAATTGGACAATTCAAGTTCAACGGCAGTTCATTCCAAATTGGAGTGGTTGCTGTATTCTATACTTCTAGCGATTGGATTTCACTCAAAACTCCTCAACCGACTCCTAACACCATATTATCATGTGGCCCAAGTTTTGGGCTCAATCCGAAATCAATAGGTGTGAGAAATTGGACAATTCAAGTTCAAAGGCAGTTCGTTCCTAATTGGAGTGGTTGGTGTATTCCATACTTCGAGCGATTGGATTTCACTCAAAACACACCAAATGACGCCTCCCAACATATTATGGTGTTGCCCAAGTTTTGGGCTCGATCCGAAATCAATAGGTGTGAGAAATTGGACAATTCAAGTTCAACGGCAGTTCGTACCTAATTGTAGTGGTTTGTGTATTCCATACTTCTAGCGATTGGATTTCCCTCAAAACTCACCAAATGACTCCTCCCACCATATTATGATGTTGCCCAAGTTTTGGGCTCGATCCGAAATCAATAGGTGAAAGAAATTGGACAATTCAAGTTCAACGGCAGTTCGTTCCTAATTGGAGTTGTTGGTGTATTCCATACTTCTAGCGATTGGATTTCCCTCAAAATTCACCAAATGACTCCTCCCACCATATTATCATGTTGCCCAAGTTTTGGGCTCGATCCGAAATCAATAGGTGTGAGAAATTGGACAATTCAAGTTCAACGGCAGTTCGTTCCTAATTGGAGTGTATTCTATACTTCTAGCGATTGGATTTCACTCAAAACTCACCAAATGATTCCTAACACCATATTATCACGTTGCCCAAGTTTTGGGCTCGATCCGAAATCAATAGGTGTGAGAAATTGGACAATTCAAGTTCAACGGCATTTCGTTCCTAATTGGAGTGGTTGGTGTATTCCATACTTCTGGCGATTGGATTTTACTCAAAACTCACCAAATGACTCCTAACACTATATTACGATGTTGCCCAAGTTTTGGGCTCGATCCGAAATCAATAGGTGAAAGAAACTGGACAATTCAAGTTCAACGGCAGTTCGTTCCTAATTGGAGTGGTTGGTGTATTCCATACTTCTAGCGATTGGATTTCACTCAAAACTCACCAAATGACTCCTCCCACAATATTATGATGTTGCCTACGTTTTGGGCTCGATCCGAAATCATTAGGTGTGAGAAATTGGACAATTCAAGTTCGATGGTAGTTCGTTCCTAATTGGAGTGGTTGGTGCATTCCCTACTTCTAGCGATTCGATTTCACTCAAAACTCACCAAATGACTCCTCCCACCCTATTATGATGTTGCCCAAGTCTTGGGCTCGATCTGAAATCAATAGGTGTGAGAAATTGGACAATTCAAGTTCAACGGCAGTTCATTCCAAATTGGAGTGGTTGCTGTATTCTATACTTCTAGCGATCGGATTTCACTCAAAACTCACCAAACGACTCCTAACACCAAATTATCATGTTGCCCAAGTTTTGGGCTCGATCCGAAATCAATAGGTGTGAGAAATTGGACAATTCAAGTTCAAAGGCAGTTCCTTCCTAATTGGAGTGGTTGGTGTATTCCATACTTCTAGCGATTCGATTTCACTCAAAACTCACCAAATGACTCCTCCCACCATATTATGAAGTTGCCATAGTTTTGGGCTCAACCCGAAATCAATAGATGTGAGAAATTGGACAATTCAAGTTCAACGGCAGTTCGTTCCTAATTGGAGTGGTTGGTGTATTCCATACTTCTAGCGATTGGATTTCACTCAAAATTCACCAAATGACTACTCCCACCATATTATGATGTTGCCCAAGTTTTGGGCTCGATATGAAATCAATAGGTGTGAGAAATTGGACAATTCAAGTTCAACGGCAGTTCGTTCCTAATTGGAGTGGTTGGTGTATTCCATACTTCTAGCGATTGGATTTCACTCACAACTCACCAAATGACTCCTCCCACCATATTATGATGTTGCCCAAGTTTGGGGCTCGATCCGAAATCAATAGGTGTGAGAAATTGGACAATTCAAGTTCAACGACAGTTCGTTCCAAATTGGAGTGTATGGTTGTTAAGCTCATAATTTCATACGTATACATGCCCAAATTTACTTACTTCTTTTGCTTAGTTTCCTAGATTTCTATGTTATTTGCCTCCCTTTGTGTGTTTTGTAGGCAAATAGAGCAAGAGAGCATAATTCATGCAATTCAAGCATGTTAAGGCCTAATTTGGATGAATGGATGAAGAGCTTAAAAGACAAACTCATTTTGGCTACAGCCCCCTGCCAGTCCAGTTCCGTAGGTCATATTGCAAGCTTTGTTTCAGCAACCTACACAGCTCGTATGAGGCAGAATTCTTCATGAAAGTTGTTCCAATGAGTGTGTACTATAACATATCCAAAATTCAGCCTCATTGGATAAATATGGAGTCTATTACCTAGCAAACACAGAGCCATGCTCAGGATGGATTTTATCAGCGCGCAAAATGAGTTAGCAGTTTGTTTTGGCCTTAACTTCGTCCTCCGACCTTGGATTGGCCCAAATGATATATGGCTGGAAAGAAGACATTCTGAACTTCAAGTTTGAGTGCTTAAAGTCTTAATTTGCTTAAGGGAAGCCCAATTCGTAAGCCCTTGAAGTTTCTGGTCATGCTGACCTCAGGATGAGCTATTGTTTCTGGTTGGAAGCTTGGTCATGGTGAGCTAGGCATGAGCTATTGAGCTGGTTGGAAGCTTGGTCATGGTGACATGAAGATGAGCTAGGGCTGCTGGTGGGATTTATTGGTGAAGTGCATCAACCATTTCAGATTTTATAAAACAAGTGTTGTATGCATTAGCCATATTGAATTCAGATTTTTCACTTCCTTAGGCCTATAAATAGGGAGGTTCTCTAAGCTTGTAAACACACCCCAAGGGGGGGAGCTCTCAAACACTTCTCTAGAGCTCCCTTCCCTTCTCTCCCTCAAATTCTCTAGAGAAGTATTTGAGAGCTCCCCCCCTTGGGGTAGGGGTGGGCATATAAACCGGAAAACCGGAAAACCGAACCAAACCGGATGAAAAAAAACCGGAAAAAACCGAGTTGACTAAAAAGTCAACAAAATCGGACCGGACCGGTTCAAACCGGTTCCAGTTCCTGTTTTACACAAAATAGCACCGGACCGGACCGGTCCAGTATTTAATATATATTTTTTGGTGGCCCAACCACTAAGCCCAGAATTTTTCTCACTTCCCAAACCCAACTACTAACATCTAACCTTAGCCAAGCCCAACAACAAAAGCCCATCAACCAACACCTAACCCTAAAACCACCTTTTCTTTCCTTCCTCTCTCCTTTATCTTTTCAATCCGCCGCAGCTTCTCTCTTTTATTTTTTGTCTCTCTCTCTCTCTCTCTCTCTCTCTCTCTCTCTCTCTCTCTTTCTTCTTCTTTCTCTTTCTTCTTCCTCTTTCTAATTCCAATTTTCTCTCTCTCTCATTCTCTCTGACTCGGCGGCGTCACGAAACCAGGTGAGCTAGTTACTCTCTTTCTAATTCTTCATTGCTTATTGTGTTGCCTCGTTCTCTCATTTTTTGTTTTATTTGATTCACGATCGAAGATGTGGGTATGATTGATTTAGGGTTCTATCAAACGCAAACGTTCAGTATTCCTTCGTTTCATTCTCGTTGTTTTTTCTACTGTAAAAATTTCAAGCTCGAAGTAAAACCCTAATTGCTGTTTGGAGATAATGAAAATGAAAATTTCAAGCTCGAAGTAAAACCCCAATTTCTCTCTCTCTCTCTCTCTCTCTCTCTCTCTCTCTCTCTCTCTCTCTCTCTCTCTCTGTAATTTTTTTTTTGGACTAGGCTTGATGTGTCTGAGAGTGGCTTGGCGGCAGTTGTGCGGCTTAGCAATGGTGACATGAGAACACATAACAATGACATGTATGTAGTTTCCGATTCTCCAAAGTTTATTAATTCATTGGACAAGACTTTTGTGCAATCATATCATGGAGGACATACTTTCTCACCTGCAGTCAACTCATATGGCTTCACAGCAGCAGATAACAGAAGAAGCAGTATATCTTTGCACAGGAAATCCAGGGGCTGGGAGAGCTTAATAGAGAAGGTTTGAAGAAGATGCCTCTTTGTGTTGCCCTTGCCTCCGAGAAAGAACAAGGGGAAGATGGAGCTTTTTTTTTCTTTTTTTTTCAGTGGAAAATGGAGTAGTTTAAATCTTATTTCTATAATTTTTTTAGTAATTTTGTTTGCAATTAAGTGTATTTGTTTTGTTATTGGCATGTAATTTTAAATTTAATGTTTGGGATGATTGGGTGGGAATTGGGCTAATTGTGAATTTGTAGGCCCAAATTTTGTTTAAAAACTTCAGTTGGGCTTAAATCTCTAAAAATTTATAATAAAAAATCAATTGGGCCCAAGGGCCGGTCCAAATTGTAAAACCGGAAACCGAACCGGATATAAACCGGTTCGGGTTGGTGCGATTCTCTTAGGTGTTTAACTGAAAAATCGGACCGAACCGGACCGGATGAATAGTACCGATTCCGATTTCGGGTTTAGGGGAGAACCGGGCCGAACCGGACCGTGCCCACCCTTACCCTGGGGTGTGTTTACAAGCTTAGAGAACCTCCCTATTTATAGGCCTAAGGAAGTGAAAAATCTGAATTCAATATGGCTAATGCAAGTTCAACGGCAGTTCGTTCCAAATTGGAGTGGATGGTGTATTCCATACTTCTAGCGATTGGATTTCACTCAAAACTCACCTAATGACTCCTCCCGCCATATTATCATGTTGCCCAAGTTTGGGGCTCGATCCGAAATCAATAGGTGTTCCAAATTGGACAATTCAAGTTCAACGACAGTTCGTTCCTAATTGGAGTGGTTGGCGTATGCCACACTTCTAGCGATTGGATTTCACTCAAAACTCACCAAATGACTCCTCCCACCGTATTATGATGTTGCCCAAGTTTTGGGCTCGATCTGAAATCAATAGGTGTGGGAAATTGGACAATTCAAGTTCAACGGCAGTTCGTTCCTAATTGGAGTGGTTGGTGTATTCCATACTTCTAGCGATTGGATTTCAATCAAAACTCACCAAATGACTCCTCCCGCCATATTATGTTGTTGCCCAAGTTTGGGGCTCGATCCGAAATCAATAGGTGTGATAAATTGGACAATTCAAGTTCAACGGCAATTCATTCCTAATTGGAGTGGTTGGTGTATTCCATACATCTAGCGATTGGATTTCACTCAAAACTCACCAACTGACTCCTAACACCAGATTATCTTGTTGCCCAAGTTTTGGGCTCGATCCGAAATCAATAGGAGTGAGAAATTAGACAATTCAAGTACAACGGCAGTTCGTTCCTAATTGGAGTGGTTGGTGTATTCCATACTTCTAGCGATTGGATTTCAATCAAAACTCACCAAATGACTCCTCCCACCATATTATGATGTTGCCCAACTTTGGGGCTCGATCCGAAATCAATAGGTGTGATAAATTGGACAATTCAAGTTCAACGGCAATTCGTTCCTAATTGGAGTGGTTGGTGTATTCCATACTTCTAGCGATTGGATTTCACTCAAAACTCACCAAATTACTCCTCCCACCATATTATCATGTTACCCAAGATTTGGGCTCGATCCGAAATCAATAGGTGTGAGAAATTGGACAATTCAAGTTCAACGGCAATTCGTTCCTAATTGGAGTGGTTGGTGTATTCCATACTTCTAGCGATTGGATTTCACTCAAAATTCACCAAATTACTCCTCCCACCATATTATCATGTTACCCAAGATTTGGGCTCGATCCGAAATCAATAGGTGTGAGAAATTGGACAATTCAAGTTCAACGGCAATTCGTTCCTAATTGGAATGGTTGGTGTATTCCATACTTCGAGCGATTGGATTTCACTCAAAACTCACCAAATGACTCCTCCCACCATATTATGATGTTGCCCAAGTTTTGGGCTCGATCCGAAATCAATAAGTGTGAGAAATTGGACAATTCAAGTTCAACGGCAGTTCATTCCTAATTGGGGTGGTTGGTGTATTCCAAACATCTAGCGATTGGATTTCCCTTAAAACTCACCAAATGATTCCTCCCACCATATTATCATGTTGCCCAAGTTTTGGGCTCGATCCGAAATCAATAGGTGTGAGAAATTGGACAATTCAAGTTGAACAGAAGTTCTTTCCTAATTGGAGTGGTTGGTGTATTCCATACTTCTAACGATTGGATTTCCCTCAAAACTCACCAAATGACTCCTCCCACCATATTATCATGTTGCCCAAGTTTTGGGCTCGATCCGAAATCAATAGGTGTTAGAAATTGGACAATTCAAGTTCAACGGCAGTTCGTTCCCAATTGGAGTGGTTGGTGTATTCCGTACTTCTAGCATTTGGATTTCACTCAAAACTCACCAAATTACTCCTCCCACGATATTATCATGTTGCCCAAGATTTGGGCTCGATCCGAACTCAATAGGTGTGAGAAATTGGACAATTCAAGTTCAACAGCAGTTCGTTCCTCATTGGAGTGGTTGGTGTATTCCATACATCTAGGGTTTGGATTTCACTCAAAACTCACCAACAGACTCCTAACACCAGATTATCATGTTGCCCAACTTTTGGGCTCGATCCGAAATCAATAGGTGTGAGAAATTGGACAATTCAAGTTGAACGGCAGTTCGTTTCTAATTGGAGTGGTTGGTGTATTCCATACTTCTAGCGTTTGGATTTCACTCAAAGCTCACCAAATGACTCGTAACACCAGATTACCATGTTGCCCAAGTTTTGGGCTCGATCCGAAATCAATTGGTGTGAGAAATTGGACAATTCAAGTTGAACGACAGTTCGTTCCTAATTGGAGTGGTTGGTGTATTCCATACATCTAGCGATTGGATTTCACTCAAAACTCACCAACTGACTACTAACACCAGATTATCATGTTGCCCAACTTTTGGGCTCGATCCGCAATCGATAGGTGTGAGAAATTGGACAATTCAAGTTCAACGGCAGTTCGTTCCTAATTGGAGTGGTTCATGTATTTCCTACTTCTAGCAGTTGGATTTCACTCAAAACTCACCAAATGACTCCTCAGACCATATTATGATGTTGCCCATGTTTGGGGCTCGATCCGAAATCAATAGCTGTGAGAAATTGGACAATTCAAGTTCAACGGCAGTTCCTTCCTAATTGGAGTGGTTGCTGTATTCTATACTTCTAGCGATTGGATTTCACTCAAAACTCACCAAACGACTCCTAACACCATATCATCATGTTGCCCAAGTTTTGGGCTCGATCCGAAATCAATAGGTGTGAGAAATTGGACAATTCAAGTTCAATGGCAGTTCATTCCCAATTGCAGTGGTTGGTGTATTCCATACTTCGAGCGATTGGATTTCACTCAAAACACCCCAAATGACTCCTCCCAACATATTATGGTGTTGCCCAAGTTTTGGGCTCGATCCGAAATCAATAGGTGTTCCAAATTGCACAATTCAAGTTCAACGGCAGTTCGTTCCTAATTGGAGTGGTTGGTGTATTCCACACTTCTAGCGATTGGATTTCACTCAAAAGTCACCAAATGACTCCTCCCACCATATTATGATGTTGCCCAAGTTTTGTGCTCGATCCGAAATCAATAGGTGTTCCAAATTGGGCAATTCAAGTTCAACGGCAGTTCGTTCCTAATTGGAGTGGTCGGTGTATTCCATACTTCTAGTGATTGGATTTCACTCAAAACTAACCAAATGACTCCTCCCACCATATTATGATGTTGCCCAAGTTTTGGGCTCGATCTGAAATCAATAGGTGTTCCAAATTGGACAATTCAAGTTCAACGGCAGTTCGTTCCTAATTGGAGTGGTTGGTGTATTCCATACTTCTAGCGATTGGATTTCACTCAAAACTCACCAAATGATTCCTCCCACCATATTATGATGTTGCCCAAGATTTGGGCTCGATCCGAAATCAATAGGTGTTCCAAATTGGACAATTCAAGTTCAACGGCTGTTCATTCCTAATTGGAGTGGTTGGTGTATTCCATACTTCTAGCGATTGGATTTCACTCAAAACTCACCAAATGATTCCTCCCACCATATTATGATGTTGCCCAAGATTTGGGCTCGATCCGAAATCAATAGGTGTGAGAAATTGGACAATTCAAGTTAGACGGCAGTTCGTTCCTAATTGGAGTGGTTGGTGTATTCCATACTTCTAGCGATTGGATTTCACTCAAAACTCAACAAATGACTCCTCCCACCATATTATCAGGTTGCCCAATTTTGGGCTCGAGCCGAAATCAATAGGTGTGAGAAATTGGACAATTCAAGTTCAATGGCAGTTCGTTCCTAATTGGAGTGGTTGGTGTATTCCACACTTCTAGCGATTGGATTTCACTCAAAACTCACCAAATGACTCCTCCCACCATATTATGATGTTGCCCAAGTTTTGGGCTCGATCTGAAATCAATAGGTGTTCCAAATTGGGCAATTCAAGTTCAACGGCAGTTCGTTCCTAATTGGATTGGTTGGTGTATTCCATACTTCTAGGGCTTGAATTTCACTCAAAACTAACCAAATGACTCCTCCCACCATATTATGATGTTGCCCAAGTTTTGGGCTCGATCTGAAATCCATAGGTGTGAGAAATTGGACAATTCAAGTTCAACGGCAGTTCGTTCCTAATTGGAGTGGTTGGTGTATTCCATACTTCTAGCGATTGGATTTCACTCAAAACTCACCAAATGATTCCTCCCACCATATTATGATGTTGCCCAAGATTTGGCCTCGATCCGAAATCAATAGGTGTTTCAAATTGGGCAATTCAAGTTCAACGGCAGTTCGTTCCTCATTGGAGTGGTTGGTGTATTCCATACTTCTAGCGATTCGATTTCACCCAAAACTCACCAAGTGACTCCTCCCACCATACTATCATGTTGCCCAAGTTTTGGGCTCGAACCGAAATCAATAGGTGTTCCAAATTGGGCACTTCAAGTTCAACGGCAGTTCGTTCCTAATTGGAGTGGTTGGTGTATTCCATACTTCTAGCGATTGGACTTCACTCAAAACTCACCAAATGACTACTCCCACCATATTATGATGCTGCCCAAGTTTTGGGCTCGATCCGAAATCAATAGGTGTTCCAAATTGGGCACTTCAAGTTCAACGGCAGTTCGTTCCTAATTGGAGTGGTTGGTGTATTCCATCCTTCTAGTGATTGGATTTCACTCAAAACTAACGAAATGACTCCTCCCACCATATTATGATGTTGCCCAAGTTTTGGGCTCGATCTGAAATCAATAGGTGTGGGAAATTGGACAATTCCAGTTCAACGGCAGTTCGTTCCTAATTGGAGTGGTTGGTGTAATCCATACTTCTAGCGATTGGATTTCACTCAAAACTCACCAAATGACTCCTCCCACCATAATATGTTGTTGCCCAAGTTTTGGGCTCGATCCGAAATCAATAGGTGTTCCAAATTGGACAATTCAAGTTCAACGGCAGTTCGTTCCTAATTGGAGTGGTTGGTGTATTCCATACTTCTAGCGATTGGATTTCACTCAAAACTCACCAAATGACCCCTCCCACCATATCATGATGTTGCCCAAGTTTTGGGCTCGATCCGAAATCAATAGGTGTTCCAAATTGGACAATTCAAGTTCAACGGCAATTCGTTCCTAATTGGAGGGGTTGGTGTATTCCATACTTCTAGCGATTGGATTTCACGCAAAACTCACCAAATGACTCCTCCCACCATATTATGATGTTGCCCAAGTTTTGGGCTCGATCCGAAATCAATAGGTCTACAAAATTGGACAATTGAAGTTCAACGACAGTTCGTTCCTAATTGGAGTGGTTGGTGAATTCCATACTTCTAGCGATTGGATTTCACTCAAAACTCACCAAATGACTCCTCCCACCATATTATGACGTTGCCCAAGTTTTGGTCTCGATCCGAAATCAATAGGTGTGAGAAATTGGACAATTCAAGTTCAACGGCAGTTCGTTCCTAATTGGAGTGGTTGGTGTATTCCATACTTCTAGCGTTTGGATTTCACTCAAAACTCACCAAAAGATTCCTCCCACCATATTATGATGCTGCCCATGTTTTGGGCTCGATCCGAAATCAATAGGTGTTCCAAATTGGGCAATTCAAGTTCAACGGCAGTTCGTTCCTAATTGGAGTGGTTGGTGTATTCCATCCTTCTACTGATTGGATTTCACTCAAAACTAGCGAAATGACTCCTCCCACCATATTATGATGTTGCCCAAACTTTGGGTTCGATCTGAAATCAATAGGTGTGAGAAATTGGACAATTCCAGTTCAACGGCAGTTCGTTCCTAATTGGAGTGGTTGTTGTATTCCATACTTCTAGCGATTGGATTTGACTCAAAACTCAACAAATGACTCCTCCCACCATATTATGATGTTGCCCAAGTTTGGGGATCGATCCGAAATCAATAGGTTTGAGAAATTGGACAATTCAAGTTCAACGGCAGTTCGTTCCAAATTGGAGTGGTTGGTGTATTCCATACTTCTAGCGATTGGATTTCACTCAAAATTCACCAAATGATTCCTCCCACCATGTTATGATGTTGCCCAAGATTTGGGCTCGATCCGAAATCAATAGGTGTTCCAAATTGGACAATTCAAGTTCAACAGCAGTTCGTTCCTAATTGGAGTGGTTAGTGTATTCCATACTTCTAGCGTTTGGATTTCACTCAAAACTAACCAAATGACTTCTCCCACCATATTATGACGTTGCCCAAGTTTTGGTCTCAATCCGAAATCAATAGGTGTGAGAAATTGGACAATTCAAGTTCAACGGCAGTTCGTTCCTAATTGGCGTGGTTGGTGTATTCCATACTTCTAGCGATTGGATTTCACTCAAAACTCACCAAATGATTCCTCCCACCATATTATGATGTTGCCCAAGTTTTGGGCTCGATCCGAAATCAATAGGTGTTCAAAATTGGACAATTCAAGTTCAACGGCAGTTCGTTCCTAATTGGAGTGGTTGGTGAATTCCACACTTCTAGTGATTGGATTTCACTCAAAACTCACCAAATGACTCCTCCCACCATATTATGACGTTACCCAAGTTTTGGGCTCGATCCGAAATCAATAGGTATTCCAAATTGGACAATTTAAGTTTAACGCCAGTTCGTTCCTAATTGGAGTGATTGGGGTATTCCATACTTCTTGCGATTGGATTTCACTAAAAACTCACCAAATGACTCCTCCCACCATAATATGATGTTGCCCAAGTTTTGGGCTCGATCCGAAACCAATAGGTGTTCCAAATTGGGCAATTCAAGTTGAACGGCAGTTCGTTTCTAATTGGAGTGGTTGGTGTATTCCATCCTTCTAGTGATTGGTTTCACTCAAAACTAATGAAATGACTTCTCCCACCATATTATGATGTTGCCCAAGTTTTGGGCTCGATCTGAAATCAATAGGTGTGAGAAATTGGACAATTCAAGTTCAACGGCAGTTCGTTCCTAATTGGAGTGATTGGGGTATTCCATACTTCTTGCGATTGGATTTCACTCAAAACTAACCAAATGACTACTCCCACCATATTATGATGTTCCCCAAGTTCTGGGCTCGATCTGAAATCAATAGGTGTGAGAAATTGGACAATTCAAGTTCAACGGCAGTTTGTTCCTAATTGGAGTGGTTGGTGTATTCCATACTTCTGGCGAGTGGATTTCACTCAAAGCTCGCCAAATGACTCCTCCCACCATATTATGATGTTTCCCAAGTTTGGGGCTCGATCCGAAATCAATAGGTGTGAGAAATTGGACAATTCAAGTTCAACGGCAGTTCGTTCCTAATTGAAGTGGTTGGTGTATTCCATACTTCAAACACTTGGATTTCACTAAAAACTCCCCAAATGATTCCTCCCACCATATTATGATGTTGCCCAAGATTTGGGCTCGATCCGAAATCAATAGGTGTTCAAAATTGGACAATTCAAGTTCAACGGCAGTTCGTTCCTAATTGGAGTGGTTAGTGTATTCCATACTTCTAGCGATTGGATTTCACTCAAAACTCACCAAATGACTCCTCCCACCATATTATGATGTTGCCCAAGTTTTGGGCTCGATCCGAAATCAATAGGTGTTCAAAATTGGACAATTCAAGTTCAACGGCAGTTCGTTCCTAATTGGAGTGGTTAGTGTATTCCATACTTCTAGCGATTGGATTTCGCTCAAAACTCACCAAATGACTCCTCCCACCATATTATGTTGTTGCCCAAGTTTTAGGCTCGATCCTAAATCAATAGGTGTTCCAAATTGGACAATTCAAGTTCAATGGCAGTTCGTTCCTAATTGGAGTGGTTGGTGTATTCCACACTTCTAGCGATTGGATTTCACTCAAAAATCACCAAATGACTCCTCCCACCATATTATGTTGTTGCCCAAGTTTTGGGCCCGATCCGAAATCAATAGGGGTTCAAAATTGGACAATTCAAGTTCAACGGCAGTTCGTTCCTAATTGGAGTGGTTGGGGAATTCCATACTTCTAGCGATTGGATTTCACTCAAAACTCACCAAATGACTCCTCCCACCATATTATAACGTTGCCCAAGTTTTGGGCTCGATCCGAAATCAGTAGGTGTTCCAAATTGGACAATTCAAGTTCAACGGCAGTTCGTTCCTAATTGGAGTGGTTGGTGTATTCCGTACTTCTTGCGATTGGATTTCACTCAAAACTCACCAAATGAGTCCTCCCACCATACTATGATGATGCCCAAGTTTTGGGCTCGATCCGAAATCAATAGGTGTTCCAAATTGGACAATTCAAGTTCAACGGCAGTTCGTTCCTAATTGGAGTGGTTGGTGTATTCCATACTTCTAGCGATTGGATTTCACTCAAAACTCACCAAATGACTCCTCCCACCATATTATGATGTTGCCCAAGTTTTGGGCTCGATCCGAAATCAATAGGTGTTCCAAATTGGACAATTCAAGTTCAACGGCAGTTCGTTCCTAATTCGAGTGGTTGGTGTATTCCATAGTTCTAGCGATCGGATTTCACTCAAACCTCACCAAATGACTCCTCCCACCGTATTATGATGTTGCCCAAGTTTTGGGATCGATCCGAAATCAATTGGTGTGAGAAATTGGTCAATTCAATTTCAACGGCAGTTCGTTCCTAATTGGAGTGGTTGGTGTATTCCATACTTCTTGCGACTGTATTTCACTCAAAACTCACCAAATGACTCCTCCCACCATATTATGATGTTGCCCAAGTTTTGGGCTCGATCCGAAATCAATAGGTGTGAGAAATTGGACAATTCAAGTTCAAAGGCAATTCGTTCCTAATTGGAGTGGTTGGTGTATTCCATACTTCTAGCGATTGGATTTCACTCAAAACTCACCAAATGACTCCTCCCACCATATTATGATGTTGCCCAAGTTTGGGGCTTGATCCGAAATCAATAGGTGTGAGAAATTGGACAATTCAAGTTCAACGGCAGTTCGTTCCTAATTGGAGTGGTTAGTGTATTCCATACTTCTAGCGATTGGATTTCACTCAAAGCTCACCAAATGACGCCTCCCACCATATTATGTTGTTGCCCAAGTTTTGGGCTCGATCCGAAATCAATAGGTGTGAGAAATTGGACAATTCAAGTTCAACGGCAGTTCGTTCCTAATTGGAGTGGTTGGTGTATTCCAAACTTCTAGCGATTGGATTTCACTCAAAACTCACCAAATGACTACTCCCACCATATTATGATGTTGCCCAAGTTTTGGGCTCGATCCGAAATCAATAGGTGTTCGAAATTGGACAATTCAAGTTCAACGGCAGTTCGTTCCTAATTGGAGTCGTTGGTGTATTCCATACTTCTAGCGTTTGGATTTCACTCAAAACTCACCAAATGACTCCTCCCACCATATTATGATGTTGCCCAAGTTTTGGGATCGATCCGAAATCAATAGGTGTGAGAAATTGGTCAATTCAATTTCAACGGCATTTCGTTCCTAATTGGAGTGGTTCGTGTATTTCATACTTCTAGCGATTGGATTTCACTCAAAACTCACCAAATGACTCCTTCCGCCATATTATGATGTTGCCCAAGTTTTGGGCTCGATCCGAAATCAATAGGTGTTCCAAATTGGACAATTCAAGTTCAACGGCAGTTCGTTCCTAATTGGAGTGGTTGGTGTATTCCATACTTCTTGCGATTGGATTTCACTCAAAACTCACCAAATGACTCCTCCCACCATATTATCATGTTGCCCAACTTTTGGGCTCGAGCCGAAATTAATAGGTGTGAGAAATTGGACAATTCAAGTTCAATGGCAGTTCGTTCCTAATTGGAGTGGTTGGTGTATTCCATGCTTCTACCGATTGGATTTCACTCAAAACTCGCCAAATGACTACTCCCACCATATTATGATGCTGCCCAAGTTTTGGGCTCGATCCGAAATCAATAGGTCTTCCAAATTGGGCAATTCAAGTTCAACGGCAGTTCGTTCCTAATTGGAGTGGTTGGTGTATTCCATCCTTCTACTGATTGGATTTCACTAAAAACTAACGAAATGACTCCTCCCACCATATTATGATGTTGCCCAAACTTTGGGTTCGATCTGAAATCAATAGGTGTGAGAAATTGGACAATTCCAGTTCAACGGCAGTTCGTTCCTAATTGGAGTGGTTGTTGTATTCCATACTTCTAGCGATTGGATTTGACTCAAAACTCACCAAATGACTCCTCCCACCATATTATGATGTTGCCCAAGTTTGGGGCTCGATCCGAAATCAATAGGTGTGAGAAATTGGACAATTCAAGTTCAACGGCAGTTCGTTCCTAATTGGAGTGGTTGGTGTATTCCATACTTCTAGCGATTGGATTTCACTCAAAACACACCAAATGACTCCTCCCACCATATTATGATGTTGCCCAAGTTTGGGGCTCGATCCGAAATCAATAGGTGTGAGAAATTGGACAATTCAAGTTCGACGGCAGTTCGTTCCTAATTGGAGTGGTTAGTGTATTCCATACTTCTAGCGATTGGATTTCACTCAAAACCCACCAAATGACGCCTCCCACCATATTATGTTGTTGCCCAAGTTTTGGGCTCGATCCGAAATCAATAGGTGTGAGAAATTGGACAATTCAAGTTCAACGGCAGTTCGTTCCTAATTGGTGTGGTTGGTGTATTCCATACTTCTAGCGATTGGAT